>NC_090925.1:646848357-647154689 GCF_040938575.1 Ambystoma mexicanum | reverse complement strand
AAGGGTCATGGTAGCACAGGTGGGTGGGGAAAAGTTAATTACACCTACAACCACTTCCACCAGATGTCCTCCTGTCCAATGACACTTGGCTCCGACAATGACAGGCACCTCTCTTTCAGGGCGCACATGGCAACAAACCAGGAAAAGAACATTAGCAATTTGCACCCGTAATGAAAGACAATTCCCTCCTCCCAGTAAAATAAAGAACACCTCCCATTCAAACCTTGGCCCCCTCCCATATTCATGCCCTCCAGGCCCCTCATGAACCCCTTATGTATGCCAGCCTTACACACCAGAAAGGGGAGTTACATGTTGCGTCATCATCCACAAAAAGATTGTTAAGTCTAACACAGCTAAACAACCCTTATTTATCCAAACGGTCAGCTTCAAAAGAGCATGCACCACCTTCAAGCCTTTCCCCCTCAAGTCCCAAGGGCACCTTCCTGATAAAATATGCATCTCTGCAGCCCTATAATCCAGCAGAAGCCAAGGGCATGTGCAGGCATCTACTCTGCTGGGTCAGGAAGGAAGGAAAGGAACACAGGCCTTCTCGATCCATGACAATAGACCAATAGACTGCGTAACAACGCCCTCACCAGCAACACTTGACTTGCCATTACACTTCCGCTTCTCAGCTCAGGAATGAACCCCATATCATCCTCCTGAAGAAATGGCTCATCCATAGCAATTACCTACATGCACCCCGCACTCCCACTGAACCTGACATTGGGCCACATCACCCTCTACGTCAGCACCTCGTTGAATGCACATGGGCTGCAGGTCCCCATTGCCACTTCCCCACACCCTTGCAATGACCCCTTGCCAATTGCTCCCATCCCTATGCACATTCCTATATGACCAAGAAAGTGCACTGTACCTTTCTACATCAAGGTCCACCATAAAGAAACAGACAAATGAAATCAATAGGAAGATAAGGACAAAGCCTCTCACAGCCCATATCACCCCACTGAACCCACCCCTCACAGAAATAAACTACCGGCATGTCTGCCAAAAACTGGAAGCTGCAAAGAAAGATATGTATCGGCCAGACACACAAAAATGTGACAACTGTGAACATGTCACCTGATAACAATGCTCAATGACCTGCCAAGTACAGTGGCCTTTATACACTGATATAAAACCTACACGGTGCCATTAAGCAAGCATGCATGCCCTGCGGGAACATGTCCATTACCAGAGTGAACCCCGGAGAAATGCATTGAACCATGTGATACTCATGCCACAGACCATGGGACATGGAGATGAAGTGCCTAAACAGATAGTAACATGCACTCTAAACCTCTCATCCACACACACACAGCAGCAAGCCAACACATGCTACAATAACAAAGCAACACCTGGGATGAAAATAGAAAATTGAGTAATGAAATAAAAGCACGCAGGATTTGAAAAATGAGAACAAATGTACACAAACAAACGGTAATATGTCAAAGGAAACTCAAGCCTACCCTTCTCAGACAATGCATAAATCCCAACAAAACTATATAGAACTATCAGAGGTGCATATACTCCTCCAGTGCCGCCAATGCCCTCAACAGTGGACTACAGGAGTTGGGCTTCTCTCTCCACGTGGAGGGTCTCCAGGGTCTCCCCCAACCTCACATCAATGTCTTGGACAGCCTTGCAAGATTCCTCCACGATCCAAGCCCGGGCATGGGCCATGCATTCTTTAGCCATGGGCCTGATAATGGCAGCCTCCCTTGATACAACCCAGACTGCCCTCCACTCCTTCTCCTGCTGCCTCATGTCCTCCAACACAGTTGCCATCCGTGTCTGCATCCTCAGCTGCCTGGTCTCCTGCCTTGCACGGATGATCTGCCTTACCTGTTCCACCCTCCTCTCAGCGTTGATGTCAATATCCCACCTTTTCTGCCACAACAACACTTGCTGCCTGTCAATCCTTCTCTGGCATGGGTAATTCCTCCATAATAATGTGTGGCAGTGGATATAGGAACCCATACTTCCTACATTGTGGACTGAATATTTGGCCACTGCATCCTGTTCTCCACTGGGCACCATGGCAAGCCCAAAGGTCACCTCATCTGGCTCGGTGTAGACCTAAACCTGCACCAGGATCACAGACACATCCAATGGGGCTGATGTAGGGACAGCTACAGAGGAGCACATGCAGATTTTAGGAACAGAGGCCCCACTTGAGGGCACAGATGTGAAGCTGGATGAAGGGGAAACTGAAGTGGCCTGTCGGAAGAGGTTGCCCCAGAGCAGTGCATTCATTGCTGCCTGATGCTGAGTGACAGCCACTGCATCATGGAGAGCATTGGTTCACTACAATGCACCTGGCAGCAATCACAGCACTGTGTCATGAATGGGAACTTCAGACAAAGGACCATCCATTGTTTGGGTAGATGAGCCTGAGACAGGAGGATGTGTTGACTCCTCCATGATGTCCTGCAAAGCCTTCCTTCTCTCCTACGCCCAGATTTGGAGAATGTGTATTTCACCCTCAGATCCTCCACCTGACACCAAGTGCAGGTCCTCAATGTCCTCCTCCTCCCTCTCCACACCCAAACCTAACACCCACACTGAGGTCTCCAAACTCCATGGCTCCTCTTTCTCCTCCCTTTCCACACCCAAACCTAACACCTACACTGAAGTCTCCAGACTCTGTGTCCCCTGGGAAACACTTCCCTGTTCCTCTGCTGCTGAGGTGTTCCCCACAATGACCTCCCACATGGCCTCTTTCTCAGCAGCAGTGCCATCAGAGGACCTCCCCCCAGGTACATGCCCCTCAGTGGAGACATTTGATGTGCCGGGGGTTCACAGAGTCATCTGCAGGCCTTTCCCCCTCGCAGACGGGCCCTCTCTCTTGGGCAACACTTCAGCTTCTTAAGACACTGGAACGGGAGGACAAGAGTGAAAGGATCGCCATAGAAATGTGCACACACGTGTCCAAGGGGCACAGATATCACGTTGCAAGCTACTAGCCATCCATAATAAGTCTCTTACCAACTCATACACACAGCATGCCATTGCAAACGTCAATGATCACTTGATATTGGTTAATGGTAAGTGGGGATCATCACCCCTAAACATGTCTACAGGAAACCTTTATATGTCTCCATATATACCAACATGTCTGACATTCCCTCAGCACAGAAGCATTTCTCTAATCTTTGTCTTCTGACAGCATCGTAGAAAGGGCCAATGGCCACATGGACACTTGACCCCAGATTCACAGTGTGATGTCTGTCCATCTTGATATGAGCGTCCCACACAGTCCAGGAGAATTGTACGGAATAGAAATGATCAAGAGTCTGCGGCTGATGTCAGACTTGTGCAGACATATTAAAACACATACACTAAAGGTCGCCATGTATGCTGAGACGCTGAACATGTTCCTTCTACTTTTGATTGTGTGCAATAGCATGGCCGCAGCAATGAAGATTGAAATGTGTAATGCACATGAGAATGTTAAACACATGATGTACATCCATGCATTTTATCCACTTGTGGCCCAATATTCACTCCTGTCACATTCACTTTACAAGGTTCTCCATGGCTGCCATTCCTCACCTGCATGCATCATGCTACCCCACATGGAAGATGACGAGAGGGCATGTCTTTCAGGCCAACAGTTGTGTGTGTGAGCATCACTCTACCTCAAGTGAATAATCCTCAAGAATAGCATATGCACACAGGTGTTCTTAAAATTACATGCATACATGCCTTGGCCAGCAGCCAGAACTTTCTTCCACTGCTTGACAACTTGGCGACTAGATCTATGTTCCTCTTACCATTGTTGCAGCGTGCTACTGAGCCACGACACAAGTAGCATGTTTGACAACACCTGGTTAGCGGTAGACATACTTGTTTGCTCCCTTAATACCATCTCATTCATGACATTGTTTCAATGAAGGAGTCAGTTCTCTTTGTGTAGCTAACAGCAGCTTGGATCTTGTCCTGCAGGTCAGAGCCCTGGGCATGAAGCACTGGATTCACCTTCTGCAGGATCTGTAGCTGTAGCAGTGTTACACGATGGTGGCCATGAGAATGCACCTCCATGGTCTGTACTGCCTTAAGAGCCACCCTAGCCTTCTTCTGGATCTGGATGCTCATGACATCCCAGGCCTATTCAATGTTCCCGACAGTATGCACTGCCTCCACGTTGATGACTGCTGTGATGCTGTGCAGATATGTCTATGGGCAGAGGTCCCAAGCAGCTTTGTAACGCTGAAGAAGAACTTGTAATTTCTCAGGACTTGGTCACTGAGGATGCCAAAAGTCATTGACCGAGAAGTTGAAAGTCCTCAGCCTCACCATCTTGGGGGGTGTGAGATTATGGTGAAGTCATTGGAAAGGCCAGTACGGGTGTGTGACAAATCAACTTCTGGGGAAGTCGTCCAAGGATGAATTTCGGTTTCTAAACCATCAATCAGCCCCACATGTCTAGTACACCACAAGGGATCCAAACAGATTGGAAACACAAGCATATTATAAACCTCCTTGTCCAATTTTGGTAATGTGGACGGAACAGCAGGCTTATCTCCGAAGGGTCGTGGATCATTGGTTAGTTGCAACACAGCAAAACACATTTATTACCCAATGATAAAAGGGCCTGTGCAGTCAAGGTTGTATCAAAAATATCAACAATATTTATATCACAACAGACAGTTCTAGTAACACTACCAAATTCAACCCACCCTGTAAAGGAATGCAGGAGACAGGCAGTTTAAAAGAAGGAAAAGAGATGCACTCTGGATACTGATAGGAGGGTAGTCAGTATGGTTAATAACCACCAGAGTTTAAGGTTTCTTGGCTTTAGCACAAAGGGAGCAATGGGTCTTAAAATGTCTCTATGGGGCTTCTGGGAAGGACCAGGGGACAGAACCACAACGTACCTTGTGCATTAGGTGTTTGGTGCTAGACAGGGTTGAGTCGGCTTCAGGATGCTTTGCATGCTTCTGTGAAAGAGTTCAGGATGAGAGTCAGCTGCAGGTATTCGGCGGTAAGACGGTTCGCAGAGCGAAGCCATACGAACGACTGCAGGATGGCCTACCTGGCGGCTCAGGGTCAGGAATCATTGTCTCAGTGCTGTCTGGTGGTTCTGAAGCACTGGTCAAGGAATCTCGAATTTCTTCAAATTACTGCAGCTTGACAATGGTCAGTGTTGCAGTCAGTTGCAGCTCGAGGAACTCGACTGGCTCGAAAATGTGCTTTAAGGCAGACTCGGGTAGATGCTCCTCAAGGCACTTCACCAAACTACTTCTAGGGGTTTGTGTTGTACTTTAAGGTGGACAGCCCAAAGCTGAGGAGTGTGTTGCAGGCAGCTGCCTTGTCCTTGGTTGTAGGTTCAGAGACCTTCAGTCACTTTCTACCTAAGAAGCTTGCTGCAGAGCCTCGCAGGGCACGCTATTTGCCAGCTGGGTACGAGTTCTGGAGTGGCTGGAGTGTCCTCTGGATTCGGTATCTCCCTCTGTTCCCTACAAGATGTTTAGAGGAGGGATCTTGCTTCCATTATTGGAGATCCGGGCCTTCTTTTACTGGCAGATGATGTAAGGCAGACTGTACCTTCAGCTAGTGTCCATTGCTGAGTTCTTCTTGCTACTCTACCAAAAGAGGGGCTCAGCCCTCTTTAAAAGCCAAATGGGCCACAGGAATTGGTGTAGGCTAGGCCTACCTTAATTAACCAATCCAGGGGTCCCCACCAACAATCTCCTGTATGCTTGAGGTTGTAATGAGAGTGCTTTGCAACAGAAAAGGTAAAGTGGTGAAAACATGTGATACTAAGTACCACCCATCTTCCTGTCTGTTTTGGTTCAAAGAATCTCTCTGGTTAATGGAGCTCTCTGTGGTTCCTGATTAAAGTGGCAGGTCTCCCTTGAAACTGCGGTGAGACCAGACTCTCTGGCTCCTGCAAACCACATTCTTGTACCTTATGAATGGGGTCCCCCTAAGGGGTGAAGTACTGTAAACACATAGTCCCAGACATGACAGCTCACTGTCATAGATACTGAGGGCGGGAGATGGCTTCAGCTTGACACAGTTATATATGAAAGGTTGTTGGGGTTTCCTGTCTCCTTTGTTAAACTCTGAAGCCAGCCCCCAAATGGGCATGTTTAAATTACCCGTTAATTGGTATGCAAATCGCTGCAAACCAGCTGCTGGGCCCAAGAAAAGAGCCTTTGTTAGTTAAGCAGGCTGGCCATGGCAGGGGGAGATTAGGCCCTTATCCTTCTGGAGATTAATTGTGTACCCCTGGTTGTCGTATCCCAACTAAATATGACTGGGGGACTGTGCCTGTAGGCTGTGCCTGTCAGTTTAGGAAGAGTCACGGGGAAGCTGTGCATCAGACACAGGTGTGTGGAGGTGTGTGGGGTAGGTTACATGTGCTTTTGTCACATGAGGAAGCATGGGTGGTTTTGCAGTACTGGCCTTACAGAGCAATCATCACACAATGCTTCTTCTGGTCTTGCCTTCCAAAGTGCCCATCAGAGAGTGCCAGGTAAAAGGCAGCAGTTTGTGGTCATTGGCTTGTCCATTCCGTGCTTTTGGATGATTGCCATGTATAAAACCAAAACAAAGATGCCATTGTGTGCACGACATTGGCATCAACCTAAAATTGCATGTAGCATGATTGTGTGATTATTCAGCATTTGCGGTGCTCTGTGAATAAGTCATATATGATTGTTGTGAGGGGTCAGTTGGCTATTGGAATGCATGCGATCTGGGTCATTGTGGGACACGGTACAGTCATAGTACCTATGTGAGTAAGTGTTGAGGTGTCTGATAGCTGTTGTCTGTTCTTTTGCCGATGGGGAATCCTCAGAGAGGATCGGGCTGTACCATCGACCAGCACAGGGCAGGAGGTTGTGCTGAGGTGTATGTAATTTACATAAGACTTATTTTTATTTCCAAATGTTGCTGCTCACGTTTTAATTGTGTGATCAAGCAGCATTAACACAATGACCTCGAGAACCCCCATCATCCACCGCTCATGTCCAAGGATAGACCTCTTTGGATGTGTCACAAGTGTTGCCGCCGACTTGGTATGTCATCCCCGAAATCAACAGTGTGATTTCCAAATAAAAGATATAAGGGCGTTGGTGTGTATTGCTCCTCCAATGCCGAGCAAGGGTCTCCGTTTAAGATGGGATGTCTTTTAAGCAGGCACTAAAGTGAAAGCGAGTATGTCCAAATTCACCGTTATCGATTTGAGAGAAGAACGTCAATCCATTGGTGAAGCTACACAATAATGTGTGAAGGTGATACAATAAGTTCCAGTGCAAAGCTTTCCAGCAAGTTGAGGTCATTGAGGTCAGTGCTGGATGAGCCTTCTATGTCCCCTCTCTTTCTTGCAATCAGGAAGAGAGTGATTCACCTGCCCAATGTTGAGGTCCAATGTACCAAAGGCTGCCTGACAGATCCAGCCAAGCCGCCAGTGGATACAGCAAGCCGCCAGTGGGTACAGCCCTTGTCTGCGTCCCTGGGTGTATCCATCATATGTTTGGGGGGGTATTTTTCTGTCCCATGCTTAGGTCTGAAAACTGACTGCATGGAGGTGGGAAGAGCTCATGCGTCCAGGTGCTTTTGGATGGAGCCTCGCCTGTTTTCCAATATTTTAGCAATACGGGCATCCATGCAATGGGATCAGAGACAGAGGGAGGCTCTGGGGCCAACGGTGTCTTCTTCAACAGTTGAGTTACTTTGATCAGTTTACACTTAGAAGGGGCCACTCCCTGCAAACAGGAGGAGCCGAGAATGAGGCCACTCACATCTAGACTATCCACCAAGAGCCAATCATGGATCGCGTCTACTGAGGCTTCTGAGTTTTTATCAGACCCCCAATACCAGAAAATGACGACAGTTGAAAGGACAGAAACATAACACTCTGACCCTGTTATCAAAAAAGAACTCAATATTATTGGTTTGAGGCACTTATTTTCTCCTAGAGACCCTATTTGAGGGTGGATCGAGGACAACAAATACAGGTTGAGATCTGGTCACATAATCGCCGCTCCTGCTCCCCTTATGCTGGGCAGTTTCTAATGAACAATTCTCTCCGCTTGCTACAGACTTCTGCAGACGTTCTAGTTGAGTTGGTTAATTGAGGTGGGAATAATGTTTTGACTGTATTAAATACCTCTCCAGTGCTGTGGCTGGCCTTCTGGATCTTGTTTCTGTAGTCATTTTGTTTTGCCTCAAAAATTGCTTCGTGGTTGTGTTTAATTGCTCATTTGAATATGGGGGTGTCTTCTTCACTGAGCGCCCCTCCACTTGGCCTCTCGCTGTCCAGATGTAGCTTTCAGTCATGTTTGCAGGGGAGGAGGGTTTGAAGCTAAAGCGTGTGCACTCATATTCGGATTAAAAGGGTGGCTGTGTTGATGGCTTTCAGCCATATGTTTTCTTATATGCTAATTATGGTTTATATATAAAGCCTTGTGCAAGTGAAATGGAATGTCCAGACGGTTCTCATTTGTGGCGAATGCAAATAAAACAGCCGGTTGAGCATCCGGTCATCACACATGAAGTTACAGCACACATATGACTATTACATGATCAAAACCAAGGTGTGCTTCTAGCAGTGTTAATTGTGGGTAATTGCAACGCGCGCAATGCAACACTGCGGAGCTGTTCAACCCGGCACATGCCTTGCCCGCTGCCCACGTACACAACTCCTCACTCTCCCATCCATTACGTGTGTTACATGTAAAGCTGGGTGGGCGCAGGCTTCACTGGCATAAGACTGGAGACGGGTGTGGACATGCTTGAAAGCTCTATAGCTGTTCTTCTGCTAGCACTGACCTGCACAGGGATCCACTTCCTGCTCTGAGTGGGCGTGGATTTCGCTCCCCTGCCAATCACAAGTGCACGTACTGGGATTATCGCTCCCCGCTACTCTGTGCTCGGTATTCACCCTCATTCTTTAGGATCCCCAGGTCTTTAAGTGGGCCAGGGCCTGCCGGGGCTGGGCCAGGGCCTGACGGGGCCTCTGAAATCTCGTTTTGAGGCGATGCCCTGCCGGGGGCCCACTAATCTGCCCTAGCAGCCCCTGTCACTACACAAAAAGGCTTTGTTTGTAAAGCCTGCTTCAGAAAAAAATGCCTTTCAGCCATAATGGTGGTGCCGCACCTGCGAGGCATCCCTTTAAGCAAAAGATGCCCGTGGGCAGGTGTCACCATTACAGAGAAAACATGAGGCTGCTTAAAGCAGAGGCCTTGTTTACTAAATACTGAAGCTCCCGCACATTTGCAGGAGTTTCAGTCTTCAGGAAAACGGCCTCAGCTTCCGGGCCTCACCCTTTCAGCCTTAAAGGCGACGCTGCCCCTCCCCAGCTGGTGAGGGGCAGTGCCACTATTAAGGCTGAATAGGTGAGGCACTGTCCCCTGGCCAGGCAAGTCTATAGAAAATAAATGCAGAGATCAGCTCCCTCTCCCCATGTGGAGAGGGTGCTGATCTCTACAAAAGGCTGCCTGACATGGGTGCCAGTAGCCCATTGAGCCGGGGCTTGTCAAGGGGCGTGGCCTAATGAGCCATCAGGTGACCCCCCACATTTAGGCTACACCCCCTTGATGAGCCTCGGCTCATTTTGTAGTGTCACTTAAGGCACTGAGGATCCCTATGTAACTCATACTCTGCGACACAATAACACATGAGGAGTTCCGTACTTATTTGGGCAGGCTAGATTGTGAAACCTAAGGGGCCCCATCTGAAATACGACCAAAGACACCTCTTCCTCCCCTGTCCGGCCATACGTAGGGGAAGCAACCGCTAACTCCATGGGTGTTCCATGCAGACAGAAGACCCCTTGTGTCACACCTGGGGACTGTTGTCCTCCCAGTGCTCTGCCTGCGGTCTACAGTTCACCTCTCCCCTTCCTTGGCAGCCATAGCTAAGGCCATTTCTAGCCGTGGGGATGTCAGAGAATGTCAATTTCTCAAATCAATTCAAGTGACACTCACTAAAGCACTGCAATAAAGCCCACACCATTCTAGGTGATAGAAATCATCAAAGCACTTACAAATAAAGCAGGCCAGAAAACACCGTACTTTCAAGTCTCAGACATCTGGTACTCTTGTCATTCTGTGGAAAGTACAGTGACCAGATGACCCATAATTGGGCACTCTGCCCCCGATCCATTCTTCCTCCTGTTCTCCTCTCCTGAGGGTTTTTTGACCTGGGCCCAGTTTTTGGGAAAGGGAGAGGGACCACTGGCTGAACCGCACCTGTGACTGATGGGCAGAGTATACACCTTCACATCTAGATGCACAATATTTGTTTAGCAACAATTGAACGCAACAGGTATAAACCAAAAACGCATTATGATAGACTGGTCATTTTACGTTATCACTTAATCCAGATGTCTGCCATTCTAGGATGGGTTTGAACCACTAACCGTTCAGTTAAGTGTCACATTTTTTAACGGATTATGCGACAAACACTGCTTGGGAAAGCGCTACAAAGCAATGCTTGTAGCAGCATTCAGGGCAAAATCTCCTTTGTTTTTCACATGCTTACAGCCACTGCCAAATCCGCACAGTTTATATCCAGGGGAATGTCTGGCATCCTCGCCGACCCCCGTCACCCCTCCCCACACACACCCTTTCCCAACTGCTAAACAGTAGCAATGAAGACGCTGGACAATTTTAGTCCTACTTTCATGTTGATGGCTTGTGCCGTTTTAACATTTTTGGAAATTGCGCTCACCCTAAATCAAAGCACATACAGAATGCCCATTTTTCGCAAATCACAATGACCTAAACAACGTGAACACGGGTGTGTGTTGAGGGGGAGGGGTAATGCGTGGCACTTCCCTGAAATGGATATGTGTTTGTACAAATTTGTGATTTTTTACTGTACAAACCAGTTGCTGTTGCTCCAATAGGTCTCAGTATAGCAACAACTATGACCCAAAACCTGCAAAGGGAAGCAGTACATTGGCGTCAATACAGTGACGCTTTGGTGACAGTCAGGGGAAATTTAAACAAGTGATAACAGCAGTTGACTCGGGAGGATTGCTGAGGGGCGATGCGCTCGCCTTGGAAGCAAGACGACGGGGAGCAACACAGGTTCGATCACCGGGTCCGTGCTTAGAAACCTCTGGGTATGAAGCGCGTTATAACCCATTACAATTACAATTAAAACAATAACACTTATCCAGGGCACTTGGCACTGTTATCCTTCAGCAGCAGGATGTGTGTGAGCTTAGCAAGCCGTAAAGCTTCATTGAAAACCAGCACTATATCGTGGGAGAAGGGCTAGGAGCTGTGGTTCCGATTGTCCGGAAACAGATCAGAGAACTTGCCTTAGGTTAATGGCAAGAGCTTCCAAGAGAATGAATATTTTACTGACATATGAACATTTGCAGAATACATTTTTGTGTCCTCCTCGAAACAAAATGTTGGCCGATTCACTGTGCACATATATAAGGCACACTTGTACCACAGGGTTGTGAAACATGGTTAGCAAATTCACCACAATCACACCATGCATGCGATTTCTCTAATGTGTGAATGCATTTATATAACATAGCACCGCTGTGCAAACTGAATTGCCCTTAGGTGCTCACAGCATTAGTCACAGCAGTTACACCCACCCCTCCGCCCCCCACCCCCTGCTGCAGGCAGAGAGCATGCCTGTGTTTGCAGCTCTTCTCGATACCCAAACATGGGTTCCCCGAGTGGGGGCAGGGCAGCAGACATCTTAGCATCAATTTCCGATGCACCAGGGCAGAGGGAGCAAACTCTCTGCAGGGAGCGAGCCTGGTTGCTTAGCAGCAACTCCAGGAGAGCAGATAGTGTGACATGCAGTAAAAGACAGGTACATTCCATCCGTGTCCTTTGCTCTGCCCCCCTTCAGAGCAGAAGTGCACTGGCCCATCAGACAGACAGGTGCCTCTGTAGGGCCAGTAGGGCTGTGGCAAAGTCAGCCATAAAATGTGCTATCAGCACTATGGATAAAAAGGGCTATACAAATGCAAACCATACATGCTTAAAACACATGTGTGCAATCTCTGATGGACTCTCCCCCTGGCCCTACAGGCCTAGCAGAGACACCAGAGTGACATTTGGCTGACTCTCTCCAAACCCACTGTCCTTTAAGAACTTGAGTATGGAGGAAGTCCTCCAATTGTATTCTTATGTAAGACAGACTCCCCGCCACCCCCCGTGCGTTAATCCTTTGAAGAGAATCCAAGAGCTTACTTCTTTTAAAAAACTCATTGTGATAACCATGCCTTATGAGCAGCCTGATGGGGGGAGGCAACCAATCAGGTGGCTAGGAACGCAGCATGAAATCGGCCCACGTTCCAAGGTGCCTGATGGCCGCTTCCCCCGCCCTCCTTCTTCCTCCCACCCGTCCTCCCCTTTTTAAAACATCCCCTCCCCACTTACCTGGGGATTTTAATTTGGGCTGCTGGGCCGTTACCACCCATTCCAGCCCTTGAAAGGGGTGCTTAACGCCACATTAGTGCATTGGTGTTTCGCTTCTATAAGCCAGACTTCCATTTTGGAATGTAAAATATGAATTTGATCAGAGAACTCCTTCTTCAGCGCATATTCCCTGCTTTCTTGTGTCAGTGGGAGTGTGAAAGGGAGTTCCAGGATTGGGCAGCCTGGCTTAATGGTAATTGATCATGAATGTCCTCCACAATGATAGAACTTTTCCATAATAAACCTTGGGAGGGAGGATACAGACAGTGCTTTCCTTACAGGATCCAAGGAACTATCGCAGACTCTGATCTCACTTTCAACCCTAAGTAAATGGAATGATCATGGAGCCATTCCCCAAAAAACAGACATTCCTGCAAATCAGCACATCATCCAGGGGAACTCACAAGGACCCTTGGCATGATGTGCCCAGATCACAGCAACACAATCCACACAATTCTGCCCAAAGAACAGGAGCAGGCAGCTGGCTTAGGTTCACCCCATGGCTCCTCAGTTGCACCCAGGATCCCACACAAGGTTCTCTGCTTCATGCACATGGTCTTCTGGTAACAGGGGACACAGGCCTTTGCAGGAACGTCCTCCATTTCATGTGAAACAGGGACGTATAACAAACAGGAGCAGGCAGCTGGCTTAGGTTCACCCCATTGCTCCTCAGTTGCACCCAGAATCCCACACAAGGTTCTCTGCTTCATGCACATGGTCTTCTGGTAACAGGGGACACAGGCCTTTGCAGGAACGTCCTCCATTTCATGTGAAACAGGGACGTATAACAAACATATGAGCATCAAGAGCGAAGAAGCGAACGATGGAAGTGGGGAGGCTGGATATGCGGTCTCTCCAGACACGAGAATGTGGTGAGAGGCTCAGATGCCAGTCTAGGAGGGTCTGGGTAACCTGGCACTGATAAACAGACGCTTATTTTGCGTGTATGTCACGCATGGTCAATGGAGCACACGAGACACCTGAAGCAATCAGGAATGTCTGAGTATTTGGCATGAGGGGACATCTGGTTAAGGAAACACATTCACCTGCTTTTTGTAAAGGGAAGAGAGATTGGGTGATAAGGGTTATCTTCCCCGGGCTGCATGTTTTGATTAGGGGTGAGGTGACCTTAAAGAGTTTGCCTCCAATCATGATTGTAGTCATTAAGATCAATTCGAGTCAGTCATCTCTGCAGAGCGGACTTGCTAGAGGATTGCAGTCTAGTTTGAAAAGGTGCAATCCACCTAATTTGTAGCTTCATTCTTTCAGAACTGGATTGTTCTAGTTTCGAATCAGGTTTAATCAATTTAAATCTGAATAATGGTGCGACAGCACAATTAAATAAATATCTAAAGAAAGAAACAGAAACAAAATGCAAAGTGATGTATAGTGGCAAACCTAATAAGGATGTGAGTGACACAAATTGTATGTGTGTTAAAAAGACATTTGGCTGCGAGGGAAGTAGCACTACCCTGACACAGAGTACGATACAATCATAGACATAATACAAAGTGGTGTCCGAAGAGAGAGAAACAAAATGGCCAACATTTTCATCCAGATCATCTCCCTGAAATGCTGTAATTTGGAGCTCCCCTCTTTCAAATCACATTGAATTTCTGCACCAAATAGTTGGAATCATTCAAGCCAATTCATAACCTCATTGCTGAGATAGGTTAAAATCTAATTTGCAATGCATTGTCCATCGCTGGATTTAATCCTTTCAGGATAAAAAAGGGCTTCATCCCTTTACAGCATGAAACAGGGACATTGGAAAAACCATGTATTTGTGTGTTTGTGTGATGATTGCATGTGATGGACTTCCCTCATGGAATGCGAGACATGTTCCGAAATCATTCGAGACCTCCTGGTGTAGAAGTCCTCTTGCGTGTCTTGCCTGGCTTCTCCTGGATTCTCCTGGCTTCTCCTGGTTTTTCTTCCTAGCATAAATCTGACAGCATCGGATCAGGCAGAGCCGAGAGTTGAGCAGATTTGTCATAGAGACCCACGATCCGCACTACCATACACTGTACTAGCACAGCACTCATCCCAGGTCCTCTGGCTTCTCTAGGGAGTGCAATCCCAGAATGGTATACAGTGATTAAATTGCGGTAAAAATGTTGCCTGTAAAAAACATTGCAGTAAAAATGCTGTGGTTTGACCCGGTAAAGGTGTACCCCATTATACTATTTAAGGGGAGCAGGGGTTGCAAAGGTGTTCCTCACTACTCTTAAATGGTATAATGGGACCAGGGATTGTAGGGGTGTCCCCCGCATCCTTTACATGGATTGCGGTGGCAAATCCACAGTCTTTTTGCCGCAATATTATGTAACCATGACCGTTTTTGCCACAATCTTAACACATGGAGCCCCCAGAAGGTGCATTGCAAAGACCGGTCTTGCTGTTGTTTGCATGCAAGGGTATGTGGGCTATATGCCTTTGGACTATGTTTTCACAAATGCCTCGAGTTGTGTCAGAGTACTGCATGCCAGGAAGAGGTTTTTGAGTTGCAAGGGATGTTGTGGGTCGCTTGGTATATGGAAGTATTCTGCCTCCCACAGCAGGGTTTAGTGTCTGTGAACAGCCTGACGGAATAAGAGAGAGGTATCCCAGGTGCCTGTTCCAAAAGAAACCTGTGTTGTTCAATGTATGACCATTGTTTTGGGGAAAGAAAGAGCTGTAAGGAAGTGTTGTGGATCTTGCCCTAGACCTTGGGAAATAGTTTTTAAAAATAAAACAAATAATGTGTTTTGTAGGTCCTGCTGCATCTTTAGAACACCTCTAACTACCTTGAAGAGTTTGCTGTAGCGCTACGAATATGAGCCTGGGAGCCAGAAGAAATGTCAGTTTGCCAGATTTAGAATACCTAACATTAACAGATACATCGAAGTTCCCTGCCAACTCACCTGATCCTGGCAAAGTCCTACCAGTTATGAACAAACCTCACTGTGGAATGTAGGCATTCGGGGCCAGGTAGAACCTAACCAGCGGCGCAACCCCTCGTAAACATTGCTCAGGGTGATAGTGACCTGACTGCAGCACCATAAACTGCTCAGCTGAAAGAAAATAGCAGCAAGAAGACAAGACTTTGCTTCAATACATCTTCAAGGGGCTACACATGTGCTGCTAAAGAGGAGATCCAAGGATTTCCAGGTTTTCGGTGTCCAGCCTTTGCCCCTACTTCCAGAAACAATTCACCAAATGCCACTGCTTTCACCATGCCCCTGAATGACATGTCAGACGCCATATTCTGTGTCAGGTGTTCCTGTACACAATTCCCACGGCGGCAGGGACTAACCACCCTTCCTCAACTATAGGGGGGAATTTTCATCCACTGATGGCCACATCACCTCACATCTCTGGAGTGCCTGAGACCTTCTGGGGTCTCTGCCAATCAATCCCTCTTAGATGGCCTTGTAAACCACTCAGCATTGCACCATTAGTCATTCTTTTTTAAATGATTTAATTTTAATTTAATTTAATGTGATATAATTTTAGAAACAAAAACTTTACACAGAAATTCATAAAACAAAACATACAATTAATTATTACTTAAAAATCATATTCAACTTAAATCATCTTAAAACATAATCATAATCATCCCACTAAGCTCATAATATGGATTTCACGTATTTCTTGTTCCATATAAATCATTCACCACTTCAAACATTAAGCAAATAAGTGATTGTCCACCATTAATACAAAAGAAGAAGGGTTCGTATACTATCAATATGTCAATATGCAAAGTACTTATTAAAAGGGGAAAAAAGGAAACAACTTCAGGCATAGGAAACATTAAGTCATTGGTGTCTACACTCCATTTAAGGCATACTGTGGGACTAATAAATCTCATTCCACTTTGTGTTAGCCATACTCCACACTCTATACAATGCCAGATGAAGACTAGCATCCAGAGTATTAATACACATGTACCAGAACTCAACTTCCTTGATGTAGTCCCGATTATGGACAAATCTGCCATAATGCTTAATGTATATTGTGCCCATACTAGGGCACAGCATGAGAATATTATGCATTCAACCTTTGAGCTACAAGGTTTGCCAGCAGCGCAGAATGGAAGAAGAGACAGGGCACTGCTGCCAAAGCATGATGAGGATGGCGGGTCACTCCAGCCTCGATGGAGGATGACCTGCGTGCTGGCCGGAGGGAGGCATTCTCTTACAGAAAGACCTCTGGCTCTTCATGGAGACGAACTGTTTGCTCAGGAGACTCTCACACCACTTAGACATGCTTTGTGTTGGTCATCATTTTGATTAACTTCAGTGGGGCTCTAGGAAATTGGTGGAACCCGATTAAAATAGTTAGTCTTTTAATATTTAAATATTTTTCCAATGTAATTTTGCAGAATGTAAAAAAATGAATTTACAGAGCAGACATGGTAGGGGGCAAACATGGCTTCTACGCACACATCAAAGTCCACACAGTGCAGCCAGAAGGACATGTTCAAGATTATCAAAGAATGTTTAAAAACTGTTCGGCCTCTAACACCACTCTGACCATATCCTAACAGCCCAGTGACTCAAGCAGCACATGTTTCAGCAAGGTCCAATACCACCTGTATAAAAAACAATCTCAAGTACAACACCCACACTATGGGGACCAGCGCACACAAACAGCACCAGACCAACTGTAGGATCCTTCCACCCCTTCTCCTTAAAAGAAACATGAGCACAGTGAAGAACAACAACTGTGCTGGATAACCTGAAGAACCTTGACCACCGAATATCCCCAAAGCCTTTATCATCCAAGGTGGGCTTGCTGCCCTCGGTCTTCAATACATCAGTAAAACTACGTTTCACCCTCCAAGCCTTCGAGTCCACGTATGTTAAGCCTCTATTAAAGAAAACCACAGCTAATCCGGATGGTCCGGCGAGCTACAGTGGATCTCTAATCAGCACTTCATGCCAGAAATCATCAAAAATGTGATCTACCAACATATCCGGGACAACGTGGAAACCAGTAGTCTCACGCATGTATCATAGCATGGATTCAGGCTAACGAGGGCACCAAAATCCATCGCGATGGGACACTAAAAGGCAACGTTGATGCAAACACACCTAGTGCACTTACTCTTCTGGATATTTTGGCATCTTCAAAGCTATCAGCTAGAGCATCCTTCTAAAAGAGCACTTGGACATTGCACTGGAGAGAACCATGTTACGTTGAGACGTATCCTTATATGTTGACAGGGCAGCGACTATGTTTCGGCCCCCTTCAAGTCAACTGCCCACTATATCACCTGTGTAGTGCCTGAAAGTTCCAGCCCACTCCCACTACTTTTCAATAGCTACTTGACCCCTCCCTTGAAAATCACCAGCAACTCAGGCCACACGTGTTTCAACTATGAGGTCAACACTCAAATTAACATAACAATATACCCAAACCTAAACCCCATTTCATGCCGACCTTGGCACTGCCTCTCACATGCAAACTCATGGATGACAACAATTCAACGAAAAATAAACTCAACTAAAACATAATGCATGATACACTGTACCAAAACAATCAGCTTCACAACTATCGCCTGTCTTGAAGAAATGGGAAACAGCACCAACAGAAAGCAACAGTCAAACACCCTGGATTCCACATGGAGAACTCTTGCGCTCTCAAACACCAAGTTAAATCCATAGTAAGAAGCTGATTTTTTCAACTAAGATCCATCCAAAGCATCACGCCAGTACTGCTGTTCCCTCACAGAACCAAAGGCCATCACCCTAGTATGCTCCAGACTTGAGTAGACCATTACCCTCTTCCATGGACTTCCAGATAATTAACTAGCCCCCTGCAAATGGCACAACTCATGGCATTTGGACCTCTCCTAGAAAGATGGGAAAACATCACCCCAGCTCTGTGAATACCCCACTGGCTCCCAGTCAAATTCAGATTTCAGTCCAACACCATTTGCCACACTTTGTATCAGCCACCACATCTTTCATGGCAGAATCACGGAAGCCGCCAAGGAGAAATCCACCCTCAACGCGTGGATGCTTTGCTTCAGCAATGCAGCCACATTAGCAGTCCCATGTTTCAAATATAAATGCTATGGAGGATCCTCATTCTCAGGTCCGGCAACCAACTTGTGGAATTTCCTGACCATGCGACTACGCACTGAGGAATTCCATCTGGTCTTCAGAAAGTTTCTGAAAGCCTGGCTGTTCACAAGATCACTGCAGACAAACTGGTAAGGAAACCCAACTTCCAAAGACCAGACAAGTCAAACCCTTGCACCATACTGGCTACATTTGACTGGGAAACAAGGACCCACTGGAACATCAGTTAAAATGAACTCAAATAGGCAACTTATAAGACAACAAACCAATTGGATCTTTGCAGTGTATTATCCATCACAGAAATGTATCCAGGGATCATTAAGCTCACTAAGAAGAATGCACTTGAGACTGGACTCAACTGCTTCAGTTTCACCCTCTTCTGAAAAGACTCAGGTGCACACAATGCAAAGCATGCACACCCTTCAGATCATACTCATCTGGGTAATTATCTCCCATTCTGACATAGCACGTCAACGCCACACATTGCACAAAGAACACATCTGTGACCAGAGGGACCATCACATGAATAGTGCCAAAAAAGGCACAACCACCATAGAGGCTGGAACCAGAAGGAATATGACATGCATGGCGTTAACACCTGCAGGTTGTCTCTGCAAGCTCTGAACACAAATACATGGGAATTGAAGCGGTCTCACTCCACTGAAAACATAACCTTGCATGCCAACCAAGCAAACTACCACCCACCTCAAGGACAGGATTTCCCGATCATCATCCATTGAACCAAAAACTGCAAGGGCTATCTCCCCTTTTGCCTGATGGCAGAGTAGGGCCCAACCGGGTCAGTCCATCCTATGACCTCCAGTTAGGAGCCTCCCCAACTACCTCTCCATTGAAAACTAAACTTCTAAACGTTGAATCTATTAGCACATCTACACTTCCTGCACAGACCCCAAAGCACACTGAAGAGTTACATCCAGAAGCACCATCACAACTACATGAACTAACGTGGTAGCAGTCAGAGCTCACTGCGAGGCCCACACAATCTGCAGCCCTGTCATAAACTCTGCTTCTCCACTCAGAACAGAGACTCTCCATGTGGGTGCCGCTGGGCTACCAACTCATAGATTAATCCAGATAAAGCATACACCCAAGGGCCACAGCTACACGCCATGTAAATGACACTTCCCTCTGGTCTTTCCACAAATAACGAAAAACTCACCTATTCAGTCTAAGAACCAAACTATAGCTACTAACGCCTCTCAGCAAAGACATGACCATGCCCGTTGTGCAAATGATTATCTTATGCAAATGCTTAACTGTTACTGTAACTATTACCGACCAATGCAATTGCATCGATGAAATACAAACTGTAACTAAGTGTGTAACCATGTTCTCAAAGTTACAGCGCCTAGATGCCCATGGGTTATGTGCGCTTTCTAAATGTACACATAAATACATAAATAAAGAAATAAATAAATACATGTAGAATTGCATCGGCTCACAGGAGCCTGTTACTTCTGACTTGCACCTCTTAACACCGCAGTCGGTGCCCCTATCTCTTCCTTTACCATCACTTGCTCTGCCCCCATCCCAAGCTAATACTGGCGACACGCATGCACCAACATGGCAGACGTCCACTATACAGGATGGCATTACTTCTACAGAAGTCGTTGCTAATTATATAAAGGTACTGTGAGATGTTGCACTTTGAGTCATTGACCCTCACTTTAGGCAGGGCTGCAGGGGCTATTAAGACCGCGTGACTGGAGAGATGCACTGTTTCAATAGTGGCCCAAGCAAGCAGTGAAGGATGTGAGTAGGAAGCCACAGCCTCAGGAGTCCACCTCGAGTGTGCTGTGCCAAGCCTCCGATCCATCCTGTTGTGCCTCTAGGCAGCTGTAGCAGCGATCAGAAACCCACCTGGGAAATGTGTGTTCTATTAAATCTGGATTACAGTTTGTGTGATGTCACTTCCTGGGACCTCATCTTGGGACTCAAAGCATGTAAGATGTAAATTCCTGTGACCTGCTACTGGCGCTCAACCTGGGTGTGATGTCACTTCCTGTGACCTGGCCAGAAAAACCTGGGAAACTAAAAGGGTGTGAAATAAAATAGGCAAGAATGCTGAAATGTAAATGTACATTGTTAAGCATCTACAGGATGAGTGATGGAATAATGAGCCGAGTGACCTGCAGTGGGTGAGCGGTGGCTGGGGCGGAATACATTGCTTCTTATGTATTTTTATACATGCAGCATGAATCATACTATTTCTTCATACATTAAAGGCAAAATCAAGTGTCTGAAAATGTTTTTTTTCAAACTTTCAGAGTTTGCACCTGCTGATCAGTTCAGCAGCTCCACCGACACCCCCTTTAGTTCCCCAGGCTCAAGGGACAGGATACCAGATGGCATTTGTACAGTAATACCCTGGTGCCACCGAGGACTGGCAGGGAATAGCTGAATGGTGTAGTGAGTACAGCACTAACACAGTGGCAAGGAACTGGCATTGCATGCGGTACTATGGTGGCACAGAAATGGCACTGCATACACTAAGGGTTGTCAAACTCCAGGCCTCGAGGGCCGGATCCATGTCAGGTTTTCCCGATACCCCACTCGACAAATCCATGTCAGGTTTTCTCGATACCCTCACCTAATATTTATGAGATACATTTGCATTTGATGATTCTAAATGTATGCGCATTTACCTTCATAAATATTAATGAGAGATATCCTGAAAACCCATCAGGATCCTGGCCTCGAGGCCTGGAGTTGGACAATCCAATATCAATACCATGTGGAAGGACGTTGCATTGTACATTATGAAGTTATGTATCTGGCATGTACTACAGCACTCCCAGTAAGGCAGTCTACTGCCATTGCCTGCAGCATCACTATCGAGTCACAGAACTTGAAGTTGATAAAGCACTGGAGCTCTTCCTTGCAGTAACAGAACATGCATTGCATGCATCACCGGCTCTACATACTGCTCTGTGGAGGCACAGAACTGGCACTGCCCACAACACTGGCAATGAGATACGGTATGACATCTCATGCTGTCTCATCCTTAGCTACCATGCCCTCCCCTCCTTCCTCTTTTGCCCCCCTTAGGATTCTTCTACACTTCCGCAGGGCGTACCTCTGATTTGTACACCTTCCCGGAAGTCTGTCAAGGAGAGCAACCTTCTCCATATTGCCACTCCCAACTCTCGCTCAGCTGTCAAAAACTCCTCTGACATCTGCCGCCTCCTGAAAGAACTTGACCACGATGTCATGGTCTCACCGAGACATGGATCACGGCCAGCTCTGTCACAAGCTTTGACACTCTCCTCCCTGATGGCTGCAAGATCCTAGCCAGGCCCAAATCCAACCATTCTGGAGGGGGTGTAGCCCTGAACCTCCCTGAGTGGATTCCTGCCTCTGTCATTCCTATGCAGGCCTACTCCTCTTTCGCTTGCCTCCTCTGCAGGCTCTCTCTCTCCTAGCCATTCACTTACTGTGGCTACCATCTGTCGGCCACTTGGTCAGATCTCCTCCTTCCTCTCTGAGTGGGTGGACCTCTCCTCTTCCCTCCTGGTCTCGACCACTCAACTCCTCCTTATTGGAGACTTTAACATCCACCTGGATGCTTCCTGTCCTTCCTCTGGACTCTTTCACGACCTCTGCGACTCTCTTTCACTCTCTATTCTCCCCTCTGGCCCAACTCACTCTGCAGGGCACACTCCGGATGTTTTGATCTCTTCACACCTTCCCCTTTCTATCCTTCTCACCACTCCTCTCTCCTGGAGTGATCACGTCCTCCTTTCCTCCCAGCTCACCCTCTCCACCCCTCAGGCCAAGACACCTCCAGCACTGCCACCCACCTTCTCGGTTATGTGACCCATGAAGTGTGTGTCAGTTTAGGCCTTCACTGCCACTTTCTCTCCCCTCTCCCCTTTTGGCTGACTCATACCCTGACACAGCCCTCTCCATGCTCCACTCTGCTATGTCTGATACTCTTGATGTTCTTGACCCTGTCATGAGGATCCGCTTGAAACCCAAAGCCAAATGCAACTCCTAGTACGACTCAGACCTCATCACCCTCAAACACAAGTGCAATGTGGCTGAGAGGAAATGGCATGCTTCTGGTACATCCTCTGACAAACTGGCCTGCCACCTGCCCCAAAGGCAATATCGGCTCTCTGTCCGCACCAAGAAGAGAGGTCACATCCAAGCCCGCATCTCTGTGGCATCTAACAACTCAGCCAAACTCTTTAAAATCTGCAAGGAACTGGCCAATCTTGCTGCAGTGTCTCCCTCTCCTGTCCCCTCACAGGCCCTCTGCATAGCTCTGGCTTCTGATTTCATCTCTAAAACTCAGGACTGTCCTCTCTCTCTTCCTCTCCCCCTCCTCCCTCTACTCCCTGCTCTTCCTCTGGCCTTTCTTCGGCCACCTTTCCTCCCTCCTTCTCTGCCTTTCCCCTGTTCTCCCAGACAATGTTTCTAGACAAGTCCGATCTATGAAAGTCTTGTCAAAACAGGTTCACTTCTGTTCCTCCAAAACCATAAAGGACAACATTGACACCCTGGCTCCTGCTCTGGCTGACTTCTGCAACCACTCCTTCCCCCTGAAGCACTTTCTTGTGCACCCTCTTCTTAAGAAACCCTCTGCTGACCCTTCCTGCCCACCTAACTATTGCCCAATCTCCATCCCTCCTTTCCTGGGCAAACTCCAGGCCATCTCCCAGCTTAATCTTCATGCCGAATCTGTTGATTGTCTCCATGACCATCAATCTGGCATCTGAGCTGCCAGAAGCACAGAAACAGCTCTCCTGACTATCTGTGAAGACCTGCTCCCCAACCTTTATTCCAACGCCACCTGTGTCCTCATCTTACTTGATCTCTCTTTGGTCTTTGACATGGTCAAGCATGCCATACTGCTCAACCATCTCTGTGATAACCTGGGTATCACTGATCAGGCCCTGGCTTGGCTGACTTCTTTCTTCTATCCGATCGACCGAGGCCCAATTTGGGTCCTTCCTCGCCTCTATCTCTATCTCTACCTGTGGTGTTCCCCAGGGGTCTAACCTCTCTCCCTGGCTGTTCAACCAATACCTGGAACTTCTTGCCCACCGCATTGCCGCTCTCTGCCCCAACTTTCAGTGCTATGCGGATGACACTCAGCTCATTTTCAGGCTCCCTTTAGCTATCTCTTCTCCCTCTCTCATCTATGACTGTCAGTCTGCTATCCAGGAGTGGTGTGCCACCAATGATCTTTGCCTTAATGCCAGTATGTCTGAGATTCTCCTCATCAGCACACCCTGTTTCTCTCTGGATGGCCCTCTTCCTGCCCCCACCTGTGAGGCTAAAATTCTCGGGGTCATCTTTCGACTCCACACTCTCCTTCTAACCTCACATCACTGACATCTCTAAGAAGTCACACTACCAGCTGCACCTCCTCAGAGGTATTCTTCCTTTCCTCTCCTTCCCCCAGAAGCTCACTGTCTCCAGAGCTCTAGTTCTCTCTAGGCTGGACTACTGCAACAGCCTCTTTCTAAATCGGCTTGCCTCTACTCTCTGCTTTCTGCAACTCATCCAGAACAGGACCGCAAGACTTGTCCTTGGTCTCAAGCCCAGGGAGTGTATCTCTCCAGGACTGAAATCTCTGCACTGGCTCCCATTGGCTGCGAGGATTAAGTTCAAAACCCTCTGCATTGTCCAAAAGCCCTTCTGGGGACTGGGGCCTCAATACCTTCAACTCTCTCTTGTAAAATATCTTCCTTCTCGAGCTCTTTGCTCATCCTCCTCCAACTCCCTCAGAGTCAGTCGCTTCTCCAAGCAACGAGTTGGTGGTAGATCTCTTTCTTCGGCTTGGGCCTCCCTCTCGAACAGCCTCCTGCCTCTGTGAAAATTGAGGAGAACCATCTTCAGTTCCGGAAGCACCTCAAGACCTTCCTCTTTGCCTCTGCTTTTTCTCCTCCCCTCCCCTGCTGAACTCATGGCTGAAACGAAAACTGCACTGGTCACCTGTCTACCCTCTGTTCTCGGGCCCAGGTCCCCTCCCCACCAGTTGCACACCAACACTTCCCTCCCAGGCAACCATTGCACTCTAGGGCTCGTTCTGTATCCCTGCATCCCCCTACCAGAACTTGACAACTGATGCCTGCACTTACCCCTGCACCTGCCACCAGAGGGCTGCACGTCTTATTTGTTGTTACTATTTATTGTTTCTATTTATTTACTGTTTATCCTATGTACTGCACTTCCCCTCACCCTTCCCCCTTGCACGTTTCCCCTTCCCCAAATCCCCTGCCATTACAATCTCAATGTCACCTTCCCCAGTAAGATCATTGGGCCTCATTACACGGAAGGCGGTGGTCCAGGGTGCTATTAGCACCCTGGACCATGCCAGTAAAATACCGGCACCGCCTTGGCGGAAAGGGGATTTACCGCCCCATTCCAAGGTTGGAGGGGCGGTAAATCCCCTTTCCGCCATTGCCCTTCCCCATTCCCATTTCTGCCCCATAGGGCTCTATGGGACTGGGGAAGGCGCTAATTACGGCACCACAATTTTGCGGTGCCGTAATTAGCTCTGAGGTCCCTTAGCGGGTTGGTATTTAACGCCTGCAAAAAGCAGGCGTTAAAACTCCAACCCGCTAAGGGACCTCGTAGTACGGCGGTAAGGGTTAACGGTCACCGTTGCCATTAACGGTGACCGTTAACCCTTACCGCCGTCCGTGTAATGAGGCCCATTGTCTCCGTCTTCCCTCTGTTCCCCTCCCTTGCCTCGTCACACCTTGAAACACTTTTGTATAGGCGCGTTATAAATGCCATATCATATCATGCTACATTGTGAAGGTACAGAAAGGTCATTGCCTGCAGTGCTACCTTGATGCCCTAGAAGAGGCATTGCCTACACCGCTGCGATGGAAGTACAGAAATGCCACTGTTGAGTCGATAGTCGGACCATATGGGCACAGGACTGCATTGCCCTGTTGAACTGGCATGGAATCATAGAACTGCAATTGCCTAGAGCACCACGATTGAGTCACAGAAACTGTATTGTTTCAACACTAACAGAACTGTTGTTGCCTATAGTGTTATCCTGGAGGTAAGGACCTCCAATTTCATACAACCTGAGGCTAAATGAAGTGATTGCATACAACTATACCACAGAGCAAGGTAGGGCTGAGATTGGGGGCAAGGGGGAAACAGACAACCAATCCGGATTGGCTGTTTCTTCCTGGGTCTAAAAAGAAATTGAGAAAGGTCAAATCCTTCAGAATCCAGCCGGCCTCAATGGAACCAAGTGCTGCAAGGCCTGCTCGACCTCTGTGTAGATGGGGTGAGGCAATTGTCTTGTTTACAGCAACGTTGCGCGTGTGCCTGGGTGACACCCACCCATGAGCCTCCACAGTGGGTGAGTGAGAGGGACAGACGCGTAGTCATAACTCCCAGCGGCAATGTCCGCATTTAAATGAGACATTCAGTGACCATGGATGGTAATATTGGCACCACTGTGGCCCATATGCCATTGGTCTATTACAATCCTCGGCAGCTTATCATAACACCTCGTTGCTAATGAAAGAAGGGTCCATATCTTATTAGAGTTTGTCCTCAGCTTTATGCTGTAGGAATGCTTCTCCAGTGCTCTGGCAAATGTCTTGATCACTGGTGATTTCATTACAAAAAGAGTTTATTGGCACCTGAATAGCACCCATGGATGTTACTATGCAGTGCTTATAGAAATGGCGGTTGGATTGTATGCGGCACACCCTTGGGGCACAGTTGAAAAACATGCACAGAAAGATGTAACATTCAGTTATTAATAATTAGTAGACTACAAACCGAGGACGACATTCAGAGTTGGATGGATTTTGTAATTGAAATTCTGTCAGATAATGTTACCACCTTCACTAGTGGTATTTTTGAAAATCAGTCTAATTCAGATTTTATTACAGGCGGTGGTGGTATTTTTGGAGTACATCCGGAGGTATTTTAGACATGCCATCTATGTCAGTGGTAAGATACAAAGCTGTTTTTAAAAACATTTTGTTTGGCCATTTTCATCTTCATTGTGAAGTTGAGAAATGGATTATGTACAGTAGTGGCTCAAAACACTACTGCACCTTTGTTGTGCACAAAAGGGTCAATTCTCATCATGTTATGCATTGCATGGGTGAGGAGGCAAAGGGGAAATCAGAGATTCCCAATTTTTCACATATTTATCATGTCCTTTGTAAAACCATTTTTCATTTTAGTAAAAGGAATCGCCTGCATATCCCTTCTTTACAGGAAACAATGTTTTTTATATGACATTGGGGCCAATTTGATCTTATTTAACTCCAACTCTTAGATGGGGGTAAAAATAGGGCTCAATGGGAATGGGGAGGGAGCTAATAACGGGCCCGTAAATAGCAGGCCCGTTATTAGCTCCCTTGTCCCTTAGCGGCTCCCGCTAAGGACGGCTGGTTTTACCAGCCGGCCTTAGTGGGACCCGCTAAGGGACCTCGGAATGTGGCGGCAAGGGGTTAACGGTACCAGCATCCTTACCGGCACCGTTATCTCCTTACCACCGCACTCGTAATGAGGCCCTATATCTACCAATGTTAACATAGCCACAGTAAAGTATTCCCCCAAAAATATTTTGCAAAAAATGTTCCTCACAATCTTATAAAGACAGCTAAAATGCAAGATCTACCCTTAAAAACAACCACAAAAGACTGATACCCGAAGCTCTCTACTAAAGAGAAAGTAGTTCATATTGATTTTAAACAGATTTTAAACAGAATGAAACCACTAACTAAATGAATCAACACATTACCAAAAGTACTTTTAAACACGCACAATGTCAATATAGATACCTTTTCAAACATCTGTGAAGGTGAATGGATTCACGCAAGCAGCACAGAACCATATTTCAACTAACAGACTTATAAACAAGAACGTACGCAAACAATCCTTCAAATTTTTATGGCCATTCCCCAATCATGATGTGAAACTAAAAGATAAAAGTTGAATGAAAACTTTACAAACCATATACTCCTCCCCGATGCACAGCCACACTGGACTTTGAGGATATTCATTAGCCTGCATTTCAGAACTGCTTACAAAAGCACCTTTCACCACATCAAAATGTTACAAATACACCATTCCTCTCTATGAAATCTTGTGCATACACTGTACTATGCAAATATAACTACAAAACTTAAACATTCTCCTATATCTAACAGCCAAAGAACTCCTTCAAGAAATAGAGCAAATCCAAAGTAAATGTTTTGGAACTGAAGTTGACTTAGAAAATTCAGTAACTTCAGAAAACATTAGCGGAAACATCACAAACACCAACCTCCTAACAAACACATATAAAAAAAGAAATAGCTAAGTTTCAAAACACATCTGCTGAAATACCAGACCAAGTATGTGTCTGATGTCGGAGCCATTAAAAAAAAAGAGAGAACAAAAATATTCGATATTGCCTACAAATTACAGGACAATAAGGAATCCTAATGGTTCCAATTAGCCTTATATCTAACAATAGAAAATAAATACAAAATAACTCACCCCTCAATAGTTTGTATGTACTGGAATACAATGCTTGACAATAACCAAATGCCATCATTTGCTATCACTAATAACTTATTACAATCCAAACAGTACACCCATTTCAAGCTATAAAATGCCCTTAATCGAAAACAGTCAAATTGCCCAGTCTGAGTTACCAAAAGGCATTTGTAGCAAAGTAGTACATAGATTTTGGCAAAGAATGGTCGAATTAAACACAGTTAGAAAAGCCCTCCAATATCGTAAAGAAAACAATGAATGCTACAAAGATATGAACAAAGAGGAATACCTAAGAGAAACCACGCAAATAATTCAAGATTCAACATGATGTGGCCAATTTGAACATGTAAATCTTCTTACTGCAGCCAACATTTTTGACCAGTATTCAATTCACCCACTACACTACAAAGACACCATAGAAGATGCATTAGAAACATAATAAATGCGTTAAGCCAAAGGCTCCCCAATGAGCATATGGGAAAAAAGTGTAGGAGCACGTTCTTTTCCTCTACTCTTTCCTACAGAAAAAGGAGGAAGGTATGATGAAAGATCCACACAAATTATTACATTAGAATATTGCTCTTTACAAATGTATTCTGAAGACCACAGATGAAGATAAAATGTAGAATACATTTTCCACCTCCTGTTCGAAAGTGAACTAGCAACTCTATTTTATGGAGTTGTACACACGTTAAAAACAGGCTTAAATTTTTTAAATATGTCTGCTACGAACTGCTTCAAAAGATAAAAGACAAAGATGAAGATGAAAAGAACACTGGTTCCAACGTCACGCTGATGTACGTTGTATGCTAATAAATCAAGGCCCACCTACATGGTTTGTTATTTTAAGGTGTGCAGAATACGCACAGGATGGCTTGCACAACTTCTTACGCAATACAAACCAGAATAAAGAGGGAATAGATATAAAAAATACCAGGAGAACTCTGTTCTCTTGACCCTGTCAATGCACTAAGGTACTTTCACCATCACTTCATTGCCATACTGCACTTAATCTGCAATAAAACTACTCCTCCGCTCAGAGAAGTGGAACACTTCTTTTTGAGAAGAGACTATCAATCCAGATGAGCACCACGCATCCACATGTTTTCATGGATAAAAGATGCTCCCAAATGTGTACATGACAGTGATGTCACTGTTTTACAGTTTATTGAAAAATACATTACCTGCCACATCCCTTCAGAAACCACACATAGTAACCTAGGTACACAAATCATACGCTTCCAAAAACATAAGTGTTGCAAACACTGCCGACATAGATATAAAAACAAAGATAAATACTATACCAAATGTCGCTTTGGCTTCCCTAGACCAGTTTCTGCAAAAAGACAAGTAAATAGCTTGATGTCTATTGTTAGACACAGTGTAAAAGGCAAATCCCGTAAAAACACATACAACATTAAAAGGGATGACGCATCCAAGAACATCAATGATGCCGCCAGCTTGCGTAGAAGTGGAACCCATTACTAACCTTAGGAAGCATTGAATATAAGATTTATTGGAAGATGTACACTTGTACATTACTATAGGCAAGACAGTTTTACACACAAAGCAACTGTCTTGATTATTCAGATGCGAGTTCAGCAACTTTACTAGTTCACACATTAAACTCTACCGAAGTGGAAAACGAACTTTGAGAGATTTGTATTTATGCCTTGAAAAAGACCAAATTGGTCGTAACACGCGTCGGCGGGCAGATACATCATTGACCATGGAATAAAATATCAATGCTATCAGTTTCTACTGGACTCATCACAATATCATATATTATGTGACAGTGCATGTTTATGGAACACAAGCTTGTTTTAGTGTTTGTAATTTAGGTTGGGGTAACCTAAGGTTCCATAGTAACAGCAGCAGTCATTGCCAATAGATAGCTCTATTTCTTTAATTTATCAGCCTCAGAACGCCTTTCCTTGTAGGTTTCAATATAACAACACTTCTGTTACTCCAAAACAGAGGTTACCAGCAAATCTAACAAATGCCTACTTAATATTCCTTGAACCCAAAGGTAGTCACTAAAGTATAGCACAATAAACAGTTAGAATAAGCCAACAGGTATCTAACTACATCCATAATACTACAATAGTCCTTTTAAAACCCAAGACAATTATAATACGCCAATGGGTATCTAACTATACCCTTCATTGCAATACACTTCAAATACAACATCACAGTTCTTGTTACTGCACACTTCTTGTAAAATCCAATATAATTGCAATGCGCCATTACGACCAAATCTAACAAATGCCTACTTAATATTCCTTCAAGAATTATGTTTGGAATGGGGTGTATGTTGCTCTGTCTTTCCTATTTACACAATAGTTTGATATTATAAAACATTCAAATGTTAGACTTGTAGTTAAGTCAGTCACAGGTGATTTATTCTTGTGGAAATCACCCGACACATGTTTCGACATGTGGTCATCTTCAAGGCTATCTTATGCATGATCTATTGTTATACCAATAAATAGTTGTAGAACATCATAGCAGGTCTTTTTGTAAATATTTGTCAGTACGATTGCTATATTGGCCTTTTTTCTAATGGAGCTTGATTAGGAACAATGGTTGCGCATTAGCAAAAAATGTCAATCTGGAAATGTGTTCCCAGAAATATCCACAAGGACACAGAGTGGATTGACTCTGCCTAAATGCAATGATTCTATGTTCACAGACACGTCCAGATAATATGTAAATGGAGCCCGAGCACTCCGCTTTGAGTCCTTTCCATGCAATAACTTCCAGTTGATAACGCAACTGCCCATGGCACTGGTCCACTCACTTATGAATTTGTTACTGACTGCTTACACAGGCTCTCGAAACCCCTTAGTTGAGTTGCCGAAGTACTGATACTGTCGCTTGTCCTAGCACCTGAAATTAACTTAAGACAACAGGGATGGCACTGTCCACCTGCCCATAAAACCTTGCTGCTAACATAATGCCCTATCGAGCTGCACACACACAAGGGGATAGCACCGTACATCTGGCCTTACGACCAGGCTTATAATATGTAGCTGACACAGAAAAGACTGGACTCCCCATTCGACCACACCTGCCCACAACCTCGCAGAGAAACAGGCCCCATGAACAGAGCCATAATGTTGGTGGAATCAAACTGTGTTAGTACTTATCACGACCAGGCAACGCGCAACTTGCGCTATAATTGGGTGAAGGCATAGGAGGGTGATTGCACTAAGGCCATGTGAAGCCTGCTTGCTGGCTGACAAATAGAAGGGAGGACTCAGAATACACACACCCTCTGGTCCGCCCAATTGTAATATCGCTACGCCCCCTTTCTGGAAGTTTCACTCCCAGCCCAGCCACAACCGGTTACTGATGGCCCCACCCACCAGGGCCTCTGGGTCGTGTGCGTGCTGCTGCTGAGAGTGGTGAACATCTATCCCATGCTGTGCACATATAACCCTCACATTCAAAGGTTATAAACCGGCGCCAACCTGTCTGGTAGCCTGAGGGCTACACCAAATGCAGCCGAGTGGCTGGAACCTGAAATAAAATACCCCATGTGAAATGCAATAGGAGGCCATGTCTTCCTCTAACCTCATATGCGCATATGTGCCTCCACCTGGCACTTTTAAATATACACTATGAGGCTGGCAGGTACTCCATACCATAGTTAGGAATTATAAAGATATGAATGGAAAAACTTACACAAAGGAAGCTCAACCACACCACACACATTACACCACACACACATCAAGTAAATACAATAGTAAGTGCATTTACTGGTAGAGAGACTCCCCATTGAGGCAATACATAAATGTTTCATCGATACATTGTTACATGGCTCCTTCATCTTTATTGCCAAAAATGAACCATGATAACAAAACAAGTGTTCCAAGTACACCAAATTCTAGCGCCAGCTGTGTGCTCTGTACTTGAGGATGCAATACTCATGTTAGGCTGCATGATAATGTAAGTGGAAAGTGCAATTACTTCAAGGAGTTTCCATTAAGCGTAGCCCTAAGTGGCATTGGGCCTCATTACAAGGTTGGAGGTAGCCTTGCCTCTAAAACCGGCATAGTTTATTTATATAGCGCCTATACACAATGTGTTTCAAAGCACTTCAAGGCAAAGGAGGGAACAAGGAAAAATCCAATGACATTCTTACAGGCCATGAGCAGTAAGGATGTGAAATTAACTAACGTACTCGGCATGATGACATTTCAGATAGTGCAAGAGCTAAGACATAGATAAGGAAGGGAGTGGGAGAGTGGGAAGGAAATGGAAACAGACAGGCAACTACCGTACTAGGCCTGACAACATTTCTGGTATAGCCGGCGAAAACAAAAGGTAAGGGAGAGGGGTGCAGAAAGGGAGGGGAGGAACAAAACAGCGACTATCGTACTAGGCCTGAAGACATTTCAGATAGTGCTGGAGCGAGGGGGGGCACAAGAGAGGAGGTGGTAGGAGACAGACAAGGTTGCTATCATATTAGGTCCAGTGAACATTCTGATAGATTAAGTGCATAGAAGAAAGTAAGGGGAGGAGGGCAACCCTCTGAACATCATGGCAGTGCCTGCAGAGGCACTACAAGACATTGCAACAGGTGTCAGGGACATCAAAGGCCCTATGTGTGGTATCTTGTGTCTGCCTGGGCCATTCTGCTGTGGGTGCGTGAGTTGAAGTGTATTGGTTGAATGCTTAATCTAACATGGAATCTGAGGCTCTCTAGATTCCAGGAGTGATGGTTGGAAGGGATTCAGGAGGGGAGTTGCTACCTGGTGGATGAGAAAACTGTACTCTCTACATAACCACTTACCTTGTAACCTAAAACAATACAATACTTTCCTGTCATATATTGCTGGGTCTTGCATTGCTCCCAGTTGCTTCCTGTCTCTCCAGGTACCCAGGATACAACACCTTAGAATCGCAATTTGTAAAGGAATCATGGTGTTCTGTGCCATCAATCCAGTGGGCAATAGTCGAATAACACACTACTTCTCTTGCTTCGACAATCAAAACATGCTGAAACCCACTTCCTCAACAGACTCTTCTCTTTACCATTAGGGTAAGCCAAGCTAATTTATTAATCTTGATTTCAATGCTCTAACTGTAAGAACTATTCATATAGCGCACAAAACAAACTAAATTGTCTCTTGGCAAGTGAATAATAATAGGAATTAACAGCCACCCCGGTGGTAACCATTCTATTGACATATGAAGAATGAAAGCCCGGGAACAGCAAACACTGTTATAATTCTCACTTAACGTCTAACACAGACTCAAGTGCTCGCTTTATCATTCATCATTAATGAGGTGGGAAGGCAAGAAGCATAGGGGGACTTTACCACACGATGGGGGTCATTATATGTTCCCCGGTCTGGGAAAGCACAAGATTGCTGGTGGGGGCCATGGATCTGCCTCCAGGCCTGACCTGCCGGTAGATCAGGCCCCCACTGGCAAGTAAGTGCTGCAATTACCAGCACTGGTAATAGCGGTGGTACCGATAATTGCGGCAATCCCATCCATGGACTCCATGGAGTGGGGAGTTACTGGCATTCCCGCCAACCATAATATCCCGGTTATACCAGGATATCAGGTGGCTGGAATGCCAATTCTGTTTTGGTGGTATCGTTCTGGAATTGCCGGTGGGATGCCACCAAACTCGGAATAAGGGCTTATGTGTGGGAGCATCCTTGGCATTAGTGCCTGTAGTCTATGAGGTGTTGACAGATATGTCTAAAGCAGGGGTCTACAACCTGCAGCTCTCCAGTTGTTTTGAACTGTTTCCCATGATCCCTCACCATTGACTATGCTTTCTAGGGGTGATGGGGGCTGTAGTAAAATGCATCTGGAGTGCCCAAGGCTCCAGACCTCTGGTCTAATGAGTTGATAGCTTTTTTGATTTATCCATGAGTATTGTTACCAGTTCAGTAAGGGGCACTTTAAGTCAAGGTTTATTCTTATTTATGAGAAACTTCATATCTTGGTGATGTCATCATCGTAAGGTTGGTTTCATACCAGTTTCTAATGTCCCAGAGCTGCGTATAAACCAGAAGGGGCAGCAGGCATTGGCTACAGGTAGCCTGAAATATCCAGCGGGCCATTCAACAGTGAGGCAGGCAACAGGTGTAAAAGTGACTACCTTCCAAAAAGTAAAAGAAATCCAGTTTTCTTAACACATGACTACATCATCCCTCTTCATCGTCCACAAGACTTTCTGGGGCTGAGGCCAGCATTGCATCCAGCTCTCTCTTCCAAAATACCTTCCTCCCCGAGCCCTTCGCTCAGCTACCTCAGCTACTGCCAACTCTCTAAGGGTCAGGCGCTTCTCCAGGCAGAGAGTAGGGGTAAGATCTCTCTCCTCTGTGGGTGCCTCCCTCTGGAATGGTTTTATTAACAGAGTGAGACCTGCATGCTCTACACTATGATGCTGCAGTTCAGAGAATATTGATTGTCATATGTTTAAAGGGATGTTGTCAGCCGGATATGAGGTCACCACGTGTACTGTATGTTGCAGAGACATTAGAAGATAAGAAATTTCCTTGAAATGATGTAAGGTCTGTTTTTTCCTGCATGGAAAAGTCATGGTGCCTCATTACGAGTCCGGCAGCAACCCTGCCGGTAAAACCGGCGGGTTGCCGCTAGACCTGGAAAAAAATGAATGGCGCCTGACTTCCTGGTGCCCCCGGGCTATTCCGAGTCTGGTGACCGGAAAGACAGGCATTTGTAATTTTGTTAGTCCCCATTCCCGTGGTGTCCCATAGACGCCATGGGAAAAAGGACACGGGAGCACCGGCACCATTAACAACGGTGCCCGTGCTTCCGTGAGATCTCTGCGAGCGAGTGCCGTCCCACCCGGCAGGTCTGACCTTGGCGGGCGGGACGGCACCCGCCCGCAGATTTGTAGTGTGCTGGTCCAGAAACAACGGCGCTGGTAGGCTTACCGGCGCCGTTGCTTGCAGACCAGCACACATGTAATGAGGCCCATGGCCTGGGTTTTACAGTGAATGTTTACAGCTGTACTTTAGCACACCCACCCAGTGACATAGACAGTGCACACTTGCAGCAGTGCTGACTGGAAATCCAAGCTTGCGGAGAAAGGGTTGCTGCAGAACAAGATGGCACCTGTCATTTAGGAAACCAGTGAACTGTACAATGGAAGTTATCATCATCATAATGACAGGGCAATGTTTTACCTGGAAAGTCTCTTGGTATTATGTTTGAGAAAAGTGGGTGGTTTACTTACTTGTCTGTGATACTGAATTTTGCCTCTTAAACATGAGATTTGTTGGAGTTTCATGGCTTCTTATGCAGCAAGGACCTGTGATCAATTTTCCTCTACTAGATTGTCAGCAGTGTCAGTGGAGGCTGGTAGACACATACCTCTATATTTTGAAAATGACTTTGTAGAGGAAACACTGACTGAATATTCGCAGAGAATCTCAAGCCACTCATTATTGCCAGAAGCAGAATTTCCTATGAGATTCTTTGTGAATCTCTAGATGTGTACGGACTACCTTTCATCGAGCTTTAATTGACATTGGTTAGGTGTCCCTTCAAGATTATGAAGCCTGTAAAGTCTACACTGTGCAGGATCCTTCCCTCTGAGCATCTCCTTACATGCTTTTTGGGATTCTGGTGTCTCTTAGTGTTGCTGCTGATATTTTCTCACCCTGGCTGTTGCATAAAGCGTATTACACCAGTGGCAGCTCATTCATCATGGTCGACGGGGCACCGACCCGCCAGTGCCAGTGCCCATTATGAAGGATACGTGTTAGCCGAGTGTAAATACTGAGCATTAGGGCGCGCTCTTGAGCAACGAGAAACATAGATTCCCAGAATACATGTCCAATGGATCATGCAAGGTTGGGGGCATTTTGCTTCCCCAGCCTTGCATAGCCCATTTTGGGGCAACCAGTCTACTATAATGCCTTACTGTGGCATGGTGTTTTTTTACTGGGCATCTATATATAAAGCAAACATTGTAAGTACTATGACGAGGTTAGACTTGCATTTTGAAGCAGACAGTCTAGCTATAATTTCTTACCAAGGTGTGTCATTTTTTACTGGGTATCTATGATAAAGCAAACATTATAAGTGTCATTAAGTGGCTAGACTGCTATTTGTGTGCAACCAGTCTAGCTATCATCGCTTAGTGTCTCATTGCATTTTGTACTGGGCATCTATATAAAATGCAAACATGATAAGTCTTATCAAGTGGTAAACTGGCATATTTTTGTCTGGCTGTGATTTCTTACTTTTGATTTTCTAACATTGGGATACCGCCATTCATTGGCAGAACCATCATGAACCTGTTATCTTATGGTATAATTACTTGCATTATGCTCAAAGCAAACAAGAGTATGTTATTGTATGGGAATACTAGCATATATTGGTGCAGCCAGCTTTGAAATGTATGGGAACAGCCAGCATGTTAAGGCTTTATACTTGCATATATTGTAGGCAAAGGCACAATGTGCGGTGCTCTGCTGGCTTGTTAATTGACATGCTGTACATACACGCTCACACTTCACAATTTACATACAGAACACATGATATATCAAACATGTAACAATCAAATAAAAAAGGCAACTTGGTACAACATATGGATATGTTGATCTCTATGCGACCACAAAGATGTAGGCCCCTTACCAAAGCCCATTCATGACTCTGCACCCAACTCACAATCACATTACAAAGTGCAGAGCAATGCATGGACATCCTACCTTCTCATAAAAAAGAAGAAAGCAGCAGAAGAATGCAGCCCAGAGATAGGAGAGAGTATCTGAGATTGGGTTTAAGGAAGAGGACCAGGGGAGGCTACACTGGAGTACATTGAGTGGAGGGTTGCTGGGGGCAGATCTTTCTTTGCTTTACCTTTCCCCTAGTCACCAAACCCAAAAAGTGCACATTGTCCATAATCTGTGACACCGCCCCACAGTGGTGACAATATTGTGAATGGCATATCTGCCCTATTCTGCCAAATAGAAAAGCTTCTTTAACCACAGTGTCAACGCTAGTGTTTAAGAACTGTACCAAACACCACCATCTCCCTTTTCAAATTACTTGGCTTCGTTTTTATGCCCCCAGCAGCTCCCACTCCCTGTACTCCTTTACTCACCCTCTGGACACCCTACCCACCCTATGTGTGTCCATAAGGAGTAGGAATGCTTGAACTGTAAGTTCATTGACTCTGAAATGGGGATTAAGGTTCCCTTTTTCTCCTGTTTGCAAGCACTGTGCAATCATGGTATTGTACCTGGACAGGTGTGCTAGAAGCAAGGAAGGCAGGGCTTTTAACCACCCTGAAAACATATTAGGGTCCACGTTCCTGTAAATGAAATTAATTTGAGTTTATTTTAATTATTTAAATTATTGCATGTATCTAACAGATATCACGCTAAAGAATGTTTTTACAATTTCTATTTCTGAATGCAATCATGTTGAAACAAGTGTGTGATTAAGATACTGATTTACTTAAATATAACACTTTGAAAATTCAAAACAAAACAAAAGAACTTTTAAACCACATATACAAAAGTTTTTTATAAAAAGGGAAACACGAACATATTGAATCAATGACAAATTCACCAAAGGACAAAACAAATAATTCTGAATGAGAAAACCACTGAAATTAAATTGATACGTAATACACAACAAGAAGAAATAAAATAAAATTGCTGTGATACATTCTAAAGGACCAATTTTTCTCATTTTTAAAATGTTTTTATTATAGTTTGTTACAAACTTTAAAAAAGAAAGAAAATTACATAAGATCATTTAACATTATCTCACATTCTCTTATTTCTAAGACTATTCTGTCATCTCTCTCATCACGGCCTCGCCATTTAAAATAATCAGGAAGTATGGATGGCCCTCGCTTCTTTCAATCCTACTTAATTACTTATCATCCAGCAATCTCTTATTCAGCTGTTCTAAATAAAGTGACAGTGCTATTGTCAAATGTTTACATTCACTATTGTGCATTCTTATCCACCACTCCTCGCTGCTGCATCTCACCGATTTTTGCAACTCTTTACTTAAATAGTTTGTTCTTAAGTCTCTCAGTTTGATGCAATTTAGTAATAGATGTTTTAATGTTTCTTCTTCGCTGTTGCAAAATCTGCAATGTAAATCCTCTAACCTGACTTCTTGTCTTAGTTTTTTAATTTCTTTCGTCGGAAAGAGGTTCAATCTGAATTTCAAAAAGATGGTTCTTAGTCGCTTACAGGGGAATTTTTCCATGTATTTTGGTAGGCAGTTTAGGGCTTTCGCTTCCATCGGCCTATTTGCCATACATCTATGCTCTGATCTCTTCTCCAATGTATCTGTCCAGTCTTGTTGGAATAGTCTTTTTTTACAGCATTGTTTTTTTTTTACAAGGGTGTTTTTCTCTGTATTAAGTTGTTTTAAAATCTCTTTACATTTTATTCGCCATCTCTGTAATAGAGAGTCCTGTTCAGACTGATCCTGTTCCAATAACAGCTTGAATTATAGCATTTCATCAGCACCGATGGTCTTACTGTATAAAGCGAGTGTATCCTACATTATTCTCACATTTATTGAGGATAGACTCAATTCATATAGTATATATGCTGTTGGAAATCTTGTGCTAGCTGCAGGATTATTTTCCAGAAAGTGTTTTCACATCTGGACCAGATCACACTTGAACACCCAAACATGCTTTCCCCTCCATTTATTAGGGCTGGTACCACCTTACTTTTGTAGAAGCTTAGGACTGGTTTGTAGGAGAATGTCCCATACTTTTTCTGCATGATCACTCCTTGGGCTGTTAATTGTTTACATTTTGCTGGTGATCTTTTGATCATGGGCTTGTCATTTATGCTTGAATAAATGAATGTGCCCAAATATCGGGTACAGGTGACCTGGTTCAGGACATTTTTTCCCAGTGTCCATCAGAACTTCTCTTTTTTGCTTTTGACTCCTTTTAGATTTTTCAGTATTAAGATTTCTGATTTGGCTACGTTTATTTCCAGCCCATTTTTTTCAGCGTATTTCTTTAAAGCATTCAGCTTTCTTTGTAAGCCGATTGGAGTCATATCAAGCAGGACAATGTCATCTGCATACAGTATCCAGCTGATATGTGATCCATTCAGTTTGGGTGGGAATGATTTTACTCCTTCCAGTGCATTGCCAACCTCAGCAATATAGAAATCATAGAGAGTTGCTCCTAAGGGGCACCATTGTTTTACACCCCGGCCTGTTTTTATTGGTGTAGAGAGGTGTCCGTCCCTATCCAATCTGATCTGTACTTCAGTGTCCGTGTAGAGTTCTATTATTGCAGATATCAAGCTTTGAGGGCATCCACGATTTTTCAATTTTGACTATAGCAATTTGCGGTCAACACAGTTGAATGCATGAGTGAGATCTATGAACGCTTGGTAGACTTAATGGCCTTTTCTGATTGCTTCCATTTTTAAGAGATTGAGTATAAACACATTCAATCTACACCCAACTCCTCTGACAAAACCAGTTTGTCTTACATCAAAGGTGCTACTCGTTTTAATCCATAGTTATAGTTGTGCCAAAAATAGGGCTGCAAATATTTTACCTATCACATCCAAAAGAGCTATCGGTCAATATTCGAAGGTTCAGTTCTGCAGCCCTTTTTAAAAATTGGCACAATTATTGTGAGTTTCCAGGAAGCAGGTATTCTTCGCTTTTGTTTTATGTTTTGGAATAATGTAACACAAAACTCTATCAATTCATCCGGATTGCTTTTTAGCATTTGGTTGGACAACCCATCAGGACCTGCAGCCCTTGAGGCGCTAATCTTTTGGATGGACCTCCAGATGTCCTCTCGCTCCATTCTAAGATTCCACTGATGGCTTGTATTGAATTGCAGGCCATTAGTCCCTCCATGTTTTGCAAATAGATTAGTATAATCATTAATCTATTGATCTTCACATACCATGCTCGTTAGAGCCGCCTTCTGCAGGATTTATATCTCATTTAATGTAGCCCAGAACCCTCTGGAGTTTTTCTGGAACATGAACGTCAGTATGGCTTCAGCGTCTCTTTGTTCCATAATCGCCTTATGTGACATTAGCTAGTTTTTATATTGTGTCCTGAGTTTTCTTTTCAACTCAGTTCAACTTTCACCAACGTTTTTGTTAATGTTTCTCAACCCTTTCCGGTACAGCTTTTTTTTTGTGTGCAATGTGAGGGTCATATTCGTCTTTCCTATATACAGTTTTTTTCAGGCCCGATAGATTAATTCTATATATTACCATATATTGCTGATATTCAATCACATCCTTCCTAGGGTATTCTATATGCGGTCTGATTTCATTCACTAAGTAGGTTATGTCACCATTATTCAATCGAAAGCGGTTATGCCCTGGTTCAAGGCTTACCTCCTGTCTCCATTGTTGTTTTGGCAGTAGACTTTCTAGTTTCCACAGTAGGGTCACCAGGTTATGGTCACTTTGTTTTGTCTTGATCACTTTTAGCTCAGTGATCTCCTTGGCCATTAATTTTGTTACAAAGAAGTAGTCTAACATGGACTTTTGACTACCTCTTTCCCAAGTTTCTATAGGCGGGTTGTCACCACGGGTATTGCCATTCATTAAATGCATATTTTGGGCATCCATTTCTTCTAACCAGATTTTTTTAAGTTCTCGTTACCCGATGATCCCTTGTTCTTTTTTGTTGATTGTTGATTAACTCAATTAATTGAATATTCAAATCCCCACACAAAACTATATTGGGATTTGTATAGTCGATCAGTCTGGTGTCAATGTGGTCGAGAATTTCATATAAGAATTATTGTCTATCCGCAGCCTGGTGGTTCCAATACACATTAGGAATGTGTACCATTTTTTTTCAATTTTCTTATTTGAATTTGCTTCTAGGATTGCCATTTGTATGTATCAATTGTCCGGACATCGGCCGTCCTTTATTTTGTTGTATAGGTGGGTTTAGTGCTATCTCACATCCATCAATACATGGACTTTTCGAAGGCCATGTCTCTTATAGGCAAATTATATCACAGGCCCTTAGCTCTTTAGATGGTGTATTCACTAAATGGGTGAGCCCTCTGGTGTTCCAGGAAGCAAATACTTCCTCTTTCAGCAGCTCTTGGCATTAACTTCTCGTGTAATCGTTTATTGTCTTTGCTACCCAAGACCAAATTTCATCTTCATCTTTTGCCTGGCTCAATTCCTCCGTGCTGCTGTCCTGATTTGATTTTTCATTATAGCTCTGCACCGTGATATTTTTTATTTTTATTTTCATCTCAGTACGGAGTGCAGTATCAACCTCTACAACCTCCTTAGGATCCACACCCTCCTCTTCTCTGACTTGATTGTGTCTTTCTTGGGTATTTTGGGCTATATCGGTATTTTGTTTTCCAGGAGCTTTAGCTTGATATTTTGATACAGGCCTCGACTCTCGGGCTCTAGAGTCCTTCAAGAGACTATCAACTTAGCTGTTGCTCACACATCATTATGAGCTGCACTGTCTTTATGGATTCGATATGCAGCAGCACTCTGTGCAGATTATCTTCTTCTATAAATTCTACTCACTTTATTTCCTTAGATTTTAGTGATCTCAATACTAGAATGTAATGGAATAATTGTATCACGCTATATCTATTGAGGGCTGGTTCATAATTTCTTGGTCCAAGCCGCTCCACAAGGATTTTATATTCCTTGCTTCCTGTCTGCATCTCATACAGGTTTTGAGGTTGGCTGTTTTTGGTCTTATCTTAATCTGCTCGCCATCTTCTATCATCTACCGGTTCGATCCTTCCAGGCTATTTGAATGTAACTTTTTGATGTTATTTGAATATTAACTGATTCGGTCCATAACTAGCCTTACTTTTTCCGCAGGGCGATGATTTATTGGCCATCTCAAGTTGCTCAGTATGATTATTGTTTAAACTTTTTTTCCTGCGATCATCAATCGTGTAGAAGTCTCTTTTGCCAAAGTTTTCCTTCTTCTCCATGGAGTTAGCACTCAGATTTTTTTTTGGAGTTGGGAACATTACGCACACTCTTTTGCAGCTCTGGCCGGTCATTAAGGGGTCTTCTTGGTCCAACACTTCAATGTCGTCAAAAGATTAATTAAGGCTTCTGGACAGGTTGTTTCTATTTTCATTTTCCAGTTTTTCCTGCAGGCTTTGGTTTTCATCATCCTCATTCTCCTCAACTGAATCACTGTACGTCGACATATTCATCAGATCTTCAATGTTGGTCTCATCTTCACTTTCTAGGGTGATAGACTTTTTATGCTCTTCCTTTTCCAACACACCGTTATTCTCCATCAGCTTGTTTGCCTTCAATCCGTCATCTGGTTTATTTGATTTTAGTTCAGAATTATGAATCGTTACGTTCAGGGATTTTATATTCCTGAAGAAGGTTGATCCATTCCTTGCATTCCTATTCTTTTGTGGGGGCATATGTTTAGTTATTTTTTTTACATTTCCCCTGTTTCTCTGGTTTTTCATTCTTCTTATTGGAGGAATTTGTTTTGGCTATTTTTTGAGACTTTTCAAATATGCCAAACACTTCTTTCTCTTTTCTTGTCAGGTTTTTAACAGAGGTCTCAGATTGGCTCGGTTCAGTGGCTTGCCCATCCCCATTAGCCGAGGATGAAGGCTCTGACGCCAGTGTTTGAGGGCACAGGATTTCGTCTTCTAAGAGAGCCACTTTTACCGCCGCCACTTCCTGGAGATTTGGTTTTTCAGCAAGCACATTTCCTGTGTTGATCCCATTGGAGTTTACGGACATCACTGTTGGTTCCAGAAGCTTTCTTGTAACTTCGAGACTTTGGCTTCTCTCCGTATCCTGCAGGCTTGTTTTACTCACACTTACTTTCTTGGACTCCTTTGTTTTTTCAGGCTTGTTTACAGCAGCCACACTCCTACAGCACAAATCAATGTATTCTATATGCGTCAATGGATTTGCAGATTTAGTGGGCTGTGTCTCAGAGGTGTCTCGCTCTGTATTTACTCTTACATCTTGCTCTTTTTTTAGGATTGTGAGTGCTTCATGTGCTACCTCGCCAGTAATTTCTTGTCTTCACAAATGTTTTAAAGAGCGTCTTTCAGTACTGACATAGAGAGATCATTCTTGCTCCATATTGCTGTATTTTGGCTAGAAATTTCAATACAATTCATTTACAGCTTGGTTATCTTTGTGTTCAACAAGGATATCAGTGTATTCTGATCTCTATCATTTTCACTTAGTTGTTCAAATCGCTTTGTCAATGGAGCTACTGCGATCGACGTCGCAGACATCAAGTTTGGTCTCAGCTCATTGATCACTTTTTCAATAATCTCAAGCATATAGGAATTTCCTTTTCTGTCACTCCGTTGCATGTATTTTATTCCCTGATGCCTTAATTGCATAGCTTGAGGTCTTCCAGATTCCGTTTCTGAGGTAGACGAGGGTCTTCAGTTGTTGATGGACTAACTGCCCTCCGTTGGTCAGCACCTCTCACAGCAGGCTCCTTGCTGGCTGATCTTTCATGGATCATTGTATTTTTAAGCCTTTTTCTGTGAGTACCAGAGTTTGCTCTCAGAGCTGTTTTCAAATCTTCGGCATTTACCTGCATGCCTTACCCATTCATGTGTAATTCTTTGTTCCAACGCCTTCTTGTCGGATCCAGCCTTACTCAGGCAGTCAAAGGCATCCACTGGGTTAGCCATTCTCTTGTCCATCCAATTTACTCAATTTTGCTCTCTATTTGTCATTGTTTTGGGTGAAGTTGTGGAGAGGGACACCTTGGCGTTTAGCAGCGCCAAGTCTCTAAAGAGTTGATCGGCTTCGGCAATTGAGTTACGACGGTTTTTGGTTGAATGCTCCGCCATGCCCTCATTTCTTGGCTGGATCACACTTTGAGCTTCAATCTTGTCTTCCAAACTGGATACTCCACTCGCTAATTCACTTATTATGCCTCCCCGAGGCATATTTTGCCCCGGTATGCTTCTTTTGTTGACATCAGCTGGAATTCTCTTGCAGCATTATGAGAGTATTTCGGTTCTCGGTTGGAACACATCAGGATTCATGTCATGCATCGTGCTAGCAATTCCTTCAGTGCTCCCGGGGATGCTTGAGCCGGCGGTGACACCCTTTCCTACTGCTGGCGGCTCTCTCCTAGGGTGGCTTATCAAGTCCAGAGGGTTGGAGTGATCTTCATTTTGTATTATTCGCTCGCTCATATTTCGATTTCCCAGGACAGTTCTAGGTTTTTCCTGGACCGCCTTCCTCTGGGAATTCGATTTTCCACATCTTTCCACAACTCTCCATGCTAGGAGTTTCAGCTGGATTGTATTTACTGTACTCGGCATCCGATTAGAGCCCGCAGCTCCCGGTCGCCACATATTAGTAGCTATATCACCATCCGCAGGTGATACTGCACACAAATAGGCAGTCTTGTTTTCTTGTTCGGCGGAAAGCAACTTCCATGCACTGCCAGGCTGATCGAATTTCTCAGTAGAGACCTCCTCACACACCCTTTCAATGCTCCTCGTTATTGGGGTTTCAACATTGTTTGGGGATGCTTGCAGTAGGTTGCTATTTAATTGTGTATGTTCTGTTGTCATTGCTGTTGCCAGCGCGCAAGACGCTATTGTCCGTACAAGGCTTGATGTGTCTGTGTTTATGGGCAGTTCCAGACTGAAGTCCAGCAAGTCCGCAGGGGGAGGAGGCCAGAAGGGGCTAGCTGTAATCTCCGGCTCATTATTCAAATTCGGATTCGGTACAGCGATTTGTCTGCCCACCCAGCCCATTGCTTACCCTTCACTTACTTCCGTGTTGCTTTGGCTCACAGTGACGGGCGACACAGTCCTCTTCCTGTCGGCTTCCTTCCTCATGAGATTCAGGACATGATGAACTGCACTATTACTCCGTTTCGCTTGCGCTCGCCTCAGGGGTATTCCAGATCTTTTGTCCATCATCCACAGGTCCACAGGTCCCACAGGTCCCACAAGGAACACAAGAAACACTCGTGCCACACTCTGCTTTTCTCATTTATATATTGGCTAGTGCAGTTCTGCCATAACTAGTTAATTTAACCGGTTTTCTCATTCAGAATGATTTGTTTTGGCCTTTGGTAAATTTGTCATTGATTCAATATGTTCTTCTTTCCCTTTTTATAACCAACTTTTTGTATATGTGGTTTAAACGTTCTTTTGTTTCGTTTTGCATGTTCAATGTGTGATATTTAAATGATTGCATCCAGAAATAGAAATGGCAAAAACAATATTTACCGTGATCTGTTCGATACATGCAACAATTTAAATAATTAAAGTAAACTCGAATGAATTTCATTTACAGCAGCGTGGCCCCTAATATTATGTTTTCGGGTCAATGGCCCCATGCACAGCTGCCTACTAGGGACTCTCCCCTTCCTTTTATTACTACGTTTAACCACCTGGAACAGGTTTTGACATGAGTTTCAAGTTGACCGAATTCTTTGGTCATGTTAGGGGCTCCCACCCACTCATGGGCAGATGCCCCCTCTGCGTGGCCGGGTTTATCCTCATCACTGGGAAGACTGAACAAACAGGACACATTTTGGTACAGTAACGCCTCTCGTATTGCAGCAGGCTGCTGCAGGAACTAAGCACTGTGCTTTGTTAAGCAGTGCTTTCCAGCTATCTGTCATAAGAGAAGGAGTTCTGAATTGTTTTATGTGATTAACTTGGAGAGTGTATTTTTCAATATTTGGTGTGAACTTGGAAAAGTGAAGTGGGGCCCTATGCTGTCTGTTGTCTTGGTGGAGAGAGTAAACCCAGAGTTTTTCTTAGATCTCCTCAACCCTATAACCCCTCCCTACCCCTTCCCCGCCCTTTCATACCAGGCGTGTTTTGAAGTGGATCAATAACTCTTCCACACCCGTAAGGCCACTCCTTTAGTGAAAAAGGAGACACCTACAATAAAAGTTCCTTAGTCAGATGCATTTCTTAGGCCACGCCCCAAAAATCATTAAAAACAATATTTTCGGTCTCTGTTCTGCTCGTTTAAGCACTGTGGGCCAGTGCAACAATGCACACCGCCACAAGCAAAGGGCCTTTTGGTTTGCCATTGCCCTACACTAGACACGCATTTGCTATTTTAGGGGCAAATTAGCCCCCTCTGGTGGGGCATTAGGAACCTGCATGTATTTGCCTTGGAGTAGCGCTGGCACCAAGGTGGCAAACTTCTGTGACTTGTATCTGGAGAGTTTCAAAATTCAAAATCTGTACTTGGATTTAAAGATGGGCTAAAATCCGGGCCCTTTCATCTTAAGAAGCTAATTTTCCAGCAGCGCAACCTGCATTTAATAAAAGACGATGGTGAAATTGCGCCAATAAGAGAGCGGCCCACTCATAGTCTGCGCATTAGTCATAATTTTCCAGCGAGCGGCACGTCCATTAGTACCTCTTACCTGATCCTTTTCAAGCTGGCTTATGTGGTGGATCACGATGTGCAGACAGCTGGAAGATCAGAGCCAGACATAGAGTGTGGGGAGGGGGTGGGGGGTGACAGCTACCTGCCAATCACCTAAACCCGTTTCTGTATTCAAAGAGAATGTGCACTGTGCCTGATTGGAACCTTGCCATATCGAACAATATATTATACGCAGTATAAAAAAAAAAAAAACATTTTTATTCTGACCGTGCTCATATATGTCCATTCAGATTGCACCCAATATATGACAAAATTACCATATAAGAACGTGCTCCTATTGACATTGCCAGTGAAAAATATCATGTCACAGTAAGGAAACATATTCAGGCTGGCTGTGCCAGCCTAGGCCAGTCTAACCAGATAATATCACTTATCATGTTTGCTTTACCCATCCTGTCCAGTAAAACATGGCATGTCCCAGTTAGAAAGCATGGCCAGACTCGCTCCAACACCAATGTATTTATTTATTGCTTGTTGGGTGCTTATACAATAAGAAAATATTGTTTCGAAGCGCCCAGAGGGCAGGGAGGGAGCAATGGTGGGAAATACATTAAAAACCCAATATTTAAGAGCATTGGGGGAAAAGGTAGAATGGACGAACCGACTATGCCTTGGGAGTATTCAGAATATGCCATTGTGGGCCACTCCTTCATTTTAGAGCTCACTGCCTCGTCCCCGGCAACCCCATCAGCCCAAAGTGTTGGCAACATGTTCCTAAAAGCTCTAAGCACTTTGTGGGGGGGCTTTATCAGCCTTTAAGAGTCCCGGGGCATGTGTTAAGTAAATGCACCTAGAGGCCAAGGGTGTGACCAGTCGATAAGGCCCCCTTCCGCTGTGCTTGCTTATTGCTTAAGTAAATGTGTGAAACGTAACATCTGTGCCTGCATATTGTACTATCATAATTGTACTTGTGAAAACATATCATGTGCAATGTGCTGTAAATATTGCATGTGGTTTAGGAATATTGCACACGCGACACGTGGAAAGTTTGCATGTGCATTACACTGAGATGAGTGTATACTTATCACATGCAGCATGAGCTCGTCTCTGCATTTACCCCAAATTGAAGAAGTTATGGCGCCGACACACAGGCTCAGGCTGGTGTATAGGGCAAAAGAGTCATGCCCGGGCGGACTGCAGGCCCAATATTCATCTGAGGGTCCGTCTTTTGGGCCAAAGTGGGACAGTTTTTGGGCCAACGGCGGGCAGTTTAAGAGTTACTGATCTAGTTTTCACACATGTTTCTAACCAAATATCCTTCAAAAGGTACTGTTTGCAATACATTTTACCGAAAGCCCCCGTTGGGTAGCACTCCAGCAATCTGTCCCATAAACATTTGATTGTTGGCCACTTTGTCAATGATGCCCTGGACAATTTCATGCCCCACTATGACCCTGCCTACACATGGTAGTATTACTACTCCAGGCTGTGACAGAACAACGAAGGCATGAAGTTTAATATGTGTGTACCTCTACATTGCAATGCACTGTCAAGCACTGTTACCAGATAATGAACAGTGACTTTCAGAAGGTGAAGACGGGGATTTGGTGCAGCGAGATAGGGGTGCAGAATGCACGTCTGCAGAGGTGTTGCTAGAGGGGGGCTAATGGGGATACAACCCCTGGTCTTTTGGTTGTAGCCCCGCATAGAATCTCAGGAGCTACAACCAAAAGGCTAGCTAGCCCCCAGTCCTGACAATTCCGACATTAGTGTAGCCCCGGGTCTACTCCAGACCAGGCAACACCCCTGCACGCGTGCATTGAGCCCATACATCCTGTTTTTGCATGCGTTTGTCAATTGACCCCAAATTCTCTCTGCATAGAACATAGGTGGGATTAAAACACAGAATAAGGAGTCGGAAAAATATGTGTATGACACATGCACAATGAAAACGATTGATACACATGCTCTCTACTAATGCTGCAAAATGTAAGGTAATGTAACATAACGTTCCCTTGTATAGCACAACTTCTGCCAATCTGGTGGCCTCTTGGCGCTCGAGTGTAAGCAGATGAACGGGAGAAAAAGTCATGGAAGAAAATCTAAAAATGGAGAGAGTGGTGTGGTTCGGTGAGCTCCATCCTCAGATGTTCTAGGACTGGGGTGCACCACCTACGGCCCACGGGCCAAATGTGGCCCTCTAGCCCGCAATGTGCGGCCCACCAGCAGTGTTTACTATAGTAATGAGATGCTGCCCACTTCAAGCTGTCAGGTGCATTTCATAAGTAAACAGTTTCACGAGAACTTGCCTCATTAAAACGTATAGGTATGTAACGTATGTGCTAGGCCTACAGAGGACCAGCAACGTGGGTGAAGAGGCTTAAAGGGAGGAGCAGTCGCAGCCACGCCGGCACCCATCTGTGTCTCTTTCACATTACAGTGTGGGAGAGGGACGCGCTAGTGTAAGCAAATCGTTTTTTTCCTTTACACATACATGCATTATTGAGTTAGCAGGGTGAGAGTGCCGCTGGCCCTGCCCACCAATGTTCTCTGGCACTGCACGCCTTCACTATGAGCATGCCAGAGCCCTGCCCTAGTTGCATTGTGCACGACCTGCCACGGATATTGCCTCGTTGCAGAGGTGTTCGGATGGAGCAGCAGATGATGGGTAAAAAATGAACCACAAACTCAGGAAGGATGACTGAGCGGACTCGAACGCACCCCATCCGAGCCACGCGCTGATAGGCAGACAGACGGGTTTGATCTGTGAGTTATCTTTGATGTTAACATAGACTTCATTTAAAAAGAATTGATCAAATTATGTCATATGATCTTTTACCAGGTGACTTGCTACGGGCCTCTACTAATGATATGATAGGTTATTTATAACGTGCATAATACCCAAACGTTTCTAAGCGCGGACCCAGGGATTGAGCCCGTGTTGCTTGATGTCATCTTGGCTCCAAGGTAAGCACGTTGCCGCTGAGCTATCCTCCCGGGAGTTGTTAAGAAGTTGCTAAGCGTGTGAGGAATAGATGGTAAGTGCTTGGGTCCTTGTCGCCTTCCACTATGAATCTGAAGCAAGTCAAGTGACTGGTGAAGCACTATATATTATACATATCATAAATGCAGTAATCATTGAATGCAATGCTCAAAAGTTGTCGGTGGCCAGGCGTGAGAAGGCCATCCATCCCTGTCTTTTTCCATTTGTATTCTGGTACTTGTAGTTTTACACTTTCTATATGATATTTAGGAAAATACAAGTCTCAAAATTCCAAACAAACACAGTACAGGGTGACCTTCTCATGTATGGCTCTGCTAATGTAACACACTTCATTACAGTCCAGCCCGAAATGCTTGCAGTTTCCCATCCAAGCAGAATCCATTCTTACGCCAGTGACTCAACCAGTGGCTTTAGTTGTGAAGTTTATATATTGTTCTACTTCTATTCTCCCATCTGCACAGCTTTATCTCCCATTCAGTTTCTCTCTGTTGCATCTTGCTGATGCAAGCATCATAGCTAATGGCCGCAGGGTCTCAGATATTGAAATTCATCTCTTGCAGGCACGTGTGTTTCTTCTCTGGACAACCAGGGTGGGAGAATTGTAGGCCATCCCGTGGAGTTGCCCAACCCACAGCCTCTGTGAGTTGATTTGAAAAAAGACAGCTGAGTAGTATAACACATGACCCTCAGGTATACAACGTGCTTCACACTTACCATTCAGGTTTACTGTGTGTAACTGAGTCACTCTTATAAGGCAATCAATCCAGACCTTTCATTAAAAGGAAATATACTACAGGGTCAAGCGAGAGAATATTACTGCCGGGTCAAGCGAGAGAATATTAGTGCCGGGTCAAGCGAGAACATTTTTGGGTTGGCACATTCACAATATAGATTACTCCATTTTAGATTTGATGATTCCTACAGAAATGTTGTAGTCTGTCTTGGGGGACTCTCAATTTAACATGGTCATGGAAATCTCAGATGTCTATCAGAGATAGTTAATAATCACAGACGTTATTTGCCTTGACTAAGGCTTGTCTGCATGATGTGGTTGACATGTTTTAATATTTGGATTGAGATTAAAGGCAGAACGAGGGAGATGTACTGGGAGAGAGACAGGAAGAGAGAGAGAGCGACTGTGAATGTGGCATTGGACAGCGGCTGAAGATAAAGAGACAAAGAAGGTAAAAACAAGGAATCACTTTGTTAATTTGGGTGAAATAAATGGTACTGAATGCATGTTTCAGCCCTCTGCCCTTGCAAATGAAATGTTCATCTGCTGACAATAATTTAACATGAGTGAGATTGGGGAGATTACTTACCGGTAATCCTCATTACTCCTGGTCCTGTTCTTCCTTGTCACAGTCCTTACTTTCCGAGACCACCCCCAGCCCCCCGCCTCCATGGCCGGGACACTTTTTCCATTGTTTTCTCATTTTCCTTCATCCCCTTGCTCATGTCATGCGATCACCCTCGCCCGTGCCACACCACATTAGTAGTCAGGCCCACTGTATGCAGCTTTGAAGGTACATTCGGCCCTCTCAGCGGGGGGACGTTGGCGGCGCAGCTGATAATCATGTTATCCCTCTGGATGGAGGCGGCTGTGTTGCTGGAAGATCGTAGAAGAGAAGCCGTGATATCACTTCATAGTTGAGGGGGCAGAGATGAGCCGTGTGACCACAGAGCTGGACACCTGAACTTGCAGCTCATGACATTAATAGAGTTATTTCTGAAGGAAATGTTGGTTGGGCATACTGAAGCCGTAGTGTTAATAGGAATATTGTTTCACAGTGGTAGTGCTGGAAAGTGGGGTGGAGGAAGAGGAGAAATGCCAGACAAAAAAAGTGTTTTTCTTTTAAGCTGTGTAGTTAAGAATGGGTGGGTATTGTCTACACAAATGCAATGACGTATGGCAAAGTCTCATTGGTCCAGAGTGGATCGCCTGTGATGTCATCAAAAAGCAACATACAGATGGAGATGACTCATTCCTGAAGGGTGAGTTTGTTAAATTATGAACACACACACACACAACCTAATACAGCAACATCATTCAATTTTGTGCTGTTCCAGTAGCTAGAGCGCCCCTCAGTCCATCGAGGAAATAGGGCAGGTGAGTATCAGCTCAGTGCTGGAATTCCTACTGGGGAGTAAATGTGAGTGAGAATTGCAGGGGTCTTAAAGATCAGAGCATGACATCTTTGATGATTAAAGTGATGGATGAGGTCTACGACAGAACACCACGAAACAAAGCATGCATGCATGAGTACGGTGAAGGCTGCAGCTACACACTATATGCTAGACTATAAGTAGATAGGGGCAGCAGACAGTAACCTCTGCATACACATAGATGTGAAAGCAGAAAAGAAAGAATAGCTATTCAATAAAGACTGGTCACATATAGTGGGCCCAATGTAAAATGTGGGAGAGCTGAGTGTCATCCGCATAACACTGAAAGTTAGAGAAGAAGGTAGAGATCTGGTGGGCCAAAGCGGCAAAGTAGATATTGAAGAGCCAAGGTGAGAGGTTAGAGTCTGGGGAATACTACGTGGAGAGAGAGGTGGAGGAGAGAAAGGACCCAACTTGGACCTGGAAGGGTCAGTCCAGGAGGAAGGAGGTCAGCCACTCCAGAGCCTGAACCATGATGCCCAAGGTCTTACTGAGTTGCTTGATCAGAGCAAAGGTCAAGGACGATGAGGACATAAGGAAGGCTGGTGTCAAGTTTAGTGAGCAGATCTTCACGGTTGTTCAGGAGAGCAGGTTCTGTGCCTCTGTCTGCTCTGAAGTCAGACTGATGGTCATAGAGACAACCAACAGATTCAGTGTGGAGAGAAAGCTGGGAGATGGCCAGCTTTTCTAGCAGTGTACCCAGGAAAGGAGTGATAGAGATCGGGAGGTAGTTTTCTGGACAGGTAGGATCGGTGGAAGGTTTTTTGAGGAAGGGGAGCCCAAGGGAGTGCTTGAGGTGAGAGGGGAAAGATCCAGTGGCGAAAGAGTGATTGCAGAAATCGGTCAAGCCTGAAGCAAGGGTATCAATTTGGTCCTTGGTGGTTCTGGAGGGGCAGTGGAGCACTTGTTTGGACAACACTTACATAGATCGGACTTGTCTAGAAGCCTTGTCAGGTGTTGTCAGATAGTGAGAGCAGAAAGGAGGGGGAGGACAGGATACATATTTACAAGTATACATGTAGCTACTTATCCTGTTTGTGACCAAAGGTTTCTTAGTGCTCCATGGGATGATGTATATGCTGTCCTTTAGTTTCAATAAGGTATCTCTATAATTCCCTATGTCTGTCTTGGGTACATAGACAATGGTAAAATAAGCAAAGTTGTCAAGGTCCCCTTCATTTTTTAAATCAAAATGTTTAGCAATAGGATATGCAATGTCCTTGTTCTTGATTGCATACGCATGTTGAAGGATACTAGTTTCATAGTAGATTCTGCGTTTCGATTTACCATAAGGTACATGCACATGTAAGAACAGAAATCACAAATGTTTTGTCGCATTGTATCTGCTCTTGCAATTCTTCTGGATTTGTTGGTCAGTGTATGCTTTGCCATTCATGCTTTTCTTGAAAGCTTTACACTTAGCGCAGTGTTTGAATCCTCCAGGTTTCTCGGTAAGACATTGCTGTCCCAACAAATGCATTGGACACAAGAAGAGCTATCAAAGATGTGTTTATTTTTATCCTATTTCCTAGACTGTTGTTTGCTTCCCACATATCCTGGTTTGTTTTGTCAATGTTCCTCTTTCAGCAATTTGTATCTCTTTTTGAGCAAGTCAGTGGTGACCATGCCATTGAATATTTCAGTGTTGAAATGAATATCCATTTGTGGAGTGAACTTGGGTTTCTTTTTCAGTTCACTGTAAATTGATAGGTTGGTTTCAATACCAACGTCTTTTGCTATTATATTCAAGGTTGGAGAGGCCATTTCAATAAGATTTGTATCCTGGTCAGTGTCTATATAATGTGTTTTCCTAAACAAATCCTGAGTCTGTGTGAAAATCTCAATCAAAGAGTGTATAAAGCATTGATTTTCAAATTACTCAAGATGTTTTTTTAAATCCCTTTGTCAAGGCCATCAATGGCAAAACACATGATGGTTTGAATGTATGTACAGACAGATGTACATCAATTCAATGTTGCACATAGTCGTTCTGTTTTTGGATAACATGGTGAGTCTTTTATTAAAATGTCTATTTCTGTGGTGGAAATTCTCAAGAAGCTATTTTGATAATTTATAGATTAATGTTTCCATTATTTTCATAGTATTGTGTTCTCATGTTTCCCATAGGGGGTGTGTACTCCTTGTGTTGTATGATACTGTAGTTTTGACTTCTTATTTGCATGTCTCCTGGTTGTGGTCCTTCTTCTATTGCTCTTCCTAGTGGTCCTCTAGGGCCAAAGCCACTCATCTGTTGTTTCCAATGCACGTGATGAAGTCTAACTTCTTCTAAACATTAAACAAGGTTCTGTGGATGAGTCGTACTCTGTTGAATCAACATCACTTCTCATAGCAGATTCAGAGTCCTTGCACCAGAACGGGATTCCATTTCTTTGTGTTTGTTCATATTCACATGCAGATTGTGAACAAGTTTTGCAAATATGTAGAATCACTTCCATTTCTAGCCATTCTTGTCTCTTGGAAAATTTCCTCTGTTTGCAGTTTTTGATTTCAGACTCGTGTACTACCAAATGTTTGTCCATGTCTCCATGTGTTGTTTCCACTTCCGGAGTTGAGGCTCAGAGTCCCAGTCTTGATCTGTTTCCTTTATTTTGTCTAACAGTTTTGTTCAGTCAGTTTTCAGATACTTAAGCAGGATCTCTAATGTTCTAAATGAGCACTCACTTGCTTCACCCTATTCTTTTAGCAATTCTAGGCCTCAATCTTCGTATGTTGAGGTTGGGAACACTCTGAGATTCTATGGGTTTCTATCAACATCTAGCTAAGTTTGGAGACTTGCAGCCTCCAAACATTTACTTAAGTTCTTTCATACATAGTTTTTCCAAATTGTTATCAGCTGTGTGACAAATCAACTTCCGGGGTGCCAGTGGTCCATGGGGGAATATCAGCTTCTAAAACACCAATCAGCCCCACAAAACTAGTACACCAGAAGGGATCCAAATAGATTTGAATAACAACCAAATTATAAATCTTCTTGACCAATATCTCCGAAAGGTTGTGAATCATTGGTTAGTTGCAACACAGCGAAAATACAATTACTACCCATTGATAAAAGGGACTGTCCAGTAAAGGTTGTACCAAAAATATCTACTTTATGTATAGCACAACCAACAGTTCTAGCAACACTACAAAATACAACCCACACTATGAAGAAATGCAGAGGACAGACAGTTTCAAAGAAGGAAAAGGGATGCACTCTATATTCTGACATGGGGGTAGTCACTATCGTTAATAACCACAACACTTTAAGGTTTCTTGGCTTCAGCACAAAGGGAACAATGGACCTTAATATGTCTCTAGGGGCCTTCTGGGAAGGACTAAGGGAACAGAACCACAATCTACCTTGTGCTATAGATGCTATTGGTTGGTGGTTGACATGTTCAAGAAGGCTTCAGGGCACTTTTCAGGCTTCTCAGACAGAGTTTGAGACATGAGTCAGCTGTGGGTATCAGGCGGCAAGACAGATTGGCATGCGAAGCTGGACAGATGGCTGCAGGCTGGCCTACATGGTGGCTCAGAGTCAGAAATAATTTTCTCAGTGCTGATTAGCAGTTCTGAAGCACTAGTCGAGACGTCTTGTCTGTCTTTAAGTGATGGCGGCTTGACCATGGTCAGCGTTGTCACTGGTTGCAGATTGAGGAACTCGACTGGCTAAAAAAGTTCCTTTAAGGTGGACTTTGGTAGATGCTTGTCGAGGAACTTTTCCCAGCTTCGTCAATGGGCTTGTGTCATCCTTTACGGCGGATGGCCCACAGCTGTTTAGTGTGTTGCAGGCAGCTGCCTTGTCCTTGGTTAAAGGAGCAGGGTCTTTCTGGAACTTCCTATCCAGGAAGCTTGCATCAGAGCCTAGCAGAGCACGTGGTGTGCTGGCTGGGCACCAGTCCTGGAGCGGTTGGCAGGTCCTCTGAGTTCTGTATCTCCCTCTGTTCCCTGGGAGATGTTTAGGGGAGTGATCTTGCTTCCATCTTTGGATTTCCTCGAGGGATCATGCTTCCCTCTTTGGATTTCCTGGTCTTCCTTCATTGGTGGAAGATTTAATGCAGATTGTACCTTCAGCCAAGGATGAGTTCTTCTTGCTACTTCTTACAAAGTCTTCAGATGATCTCCCAAAAGAAGGGCTCCAGCCCTCTTTTAAAGCCAATTGGGTGAGAGTGATTGGTGTAGGCTAAGCTTCCCTTAATGAACCTATCCTGGGATCCCTACCAACAATCTCCTGTATGACTGAGATCATAACCTGAGTGCTTTGCAACAGGAAAGGTAAAGGGGTGAAAACAGGAACATGGTGTGCCCCAGAATTAAAATGGCAGAAAACATCTCTCAGTAAAAGCTCTGGCCACACTCCCTTGTGGAACTAAGTCCCACCCATCTTCCTGTCTGTTGTGTTCAAAGAGTCTCTCTGGTTAGTGGTCCTCCCTATGTGGTCCCTCTTAAAGCGGCAGGTCTCCTTTGAAGTTGTGGTAGGACCAGACTCTCTGGCTCCTGCAAACCACTTTCTTGTACCTTATGAATGGGGTCCCACTAGCGCGGTGGCCTACTGTAAACAACAGTCCCAGACATGACAGCTCACTGTCATTGATAAGGAGGGCGGGAGCTGGCTTCAGTTTGACACATTTACACATGAAATGTTATTGGGTTTCCTGTTTCTGTCAACCTCTGCAGCCAGCCCCCAAGTGAGCCTCTTTTAAGTACCCTTTATTGGTATGTTAATCGCTGCCACCAGCTGCATGGCCTACAAAAGAGCAGGTCGGATCCATGGAGCCTTTGTTAATTAATCAGACTGCCCATGGCAGGGGGAAGCTTGGTCCTCCCTTTTCCTGGAGATGGGATAGTGTGCTCCTCACTTTCATATTACAACTAAATATGACAGGGCAGACTGTGCCTGTAGGCTGTGTCCACCCAGAGTACACAGGTATATGAACTTGTCTTGGTGGTGTGAGCATAGGAAAATGTTTGTGGATTAGCACCACACCTTTTCTTGAGGTTGGTCTACCATCATTCCATTTAATTAACAATGTCAAAAAGCCCTGGTGAGCATACACCCACCATGCGGATGATCGAATTCCACACACGCTGTTTCACTGTGTCTAGGTTTTCCTATTAGGAATAATGACAGTCTCTTTAAGCAACTTTCATGCTGCTGCAACTCTGGCACCATCCTGATTCTGTACCATCCTCAATTACTCAAAGCCAAGAACATGGTTAAATAAATTATCTCTCTTCATTTTGTGGAGTCACTGCCTTCACGTCATGGAAGCAGAACTGAGTCTCAAGTGGTGCTCTGAAAGCAGACTATCTATGTATATCCATAACTGCAGTGATAGCCAACGATTATCCACGATTAAATTCAGCCACTCAGTACTGGAGCGTGATCGCCACTAGGTTCCACTGCACTTACCTGTGCTATTCCAAGTGCTAATGAGATCTCTGATTCAAAGTCCCCTTGTTTCTCACTGGACAGTATGGTCTAATCCTCATGTCACATTTCATCTGTTGCTGCCACATCTTTCCCCTTCTCTTCTGCTGCTCCAGCTAATCAAAGTCAATGGGCCTCATTACAACTGTGCCGGTCCAGAAACACCGGTGCCGGTAAGCCTACCGGCCCTGGTGTTTCCGGACTGGCACAGTACGACTCTGCGATCAGACCTGCCGCCCGGACTGCACCAGTCACCAGAGTTTCTTGGAAGCACCTGCTTCCGTGGTCCCCATTCCCATGGAGTACGACTCCATGGGAATGGGGACTTATAAAATTACTGGCGCCTGACTTACCAGCCGCCGGGGTCAGGAAGTCAGAGTCAGGAAGTCAGGCACTGGTAATTCATTACGGGTCCGGCGGCAACTTGCCGGTTTTACTGCCATGGTTACCACCAGACGTAACGAGACCCAATATATTACAGGCATGCATGAGGATGTGTATATTTGTAGTCCTATAGTTAAGATGAAACCTTGATCCATTGGCTTTGCAAAATTCAGTTGCTAAGAACTTTTGATCCAATTGACCAACCAGGATAGCAATTACCAATATGTCAGGCAATGGCACACAATAAGGGAATAAAAATAAAAGGGTGTGTTATTCATGTTTTCGCATAGATTTTCCCAACAGAAACATGCACATGTGTTGCACACTCACACAGCCAGATACATTTTTACCAAACTATTTGATGGAGGAGTACAGCTTGGGAATGTGTACTTTTTTGGTTTGGCACATTTCCGCCTAGGAGTGTCTTTTATTTTAAATGTGGATAATGTTGCCCTTTGGCACCAAAAACCGTTACACGCCTCCCATGATACAATGCGGGAGCTGAGGCCTTGCAATAGCAAAATGCTGCCATCTTGTTTCATAGAGTTCTGTTTTTGAAAAGAGAGAGACCTCCTGGAAAAGGGTAACTTTTCAGTCAATCTATTATTCATTGAGAAAATAATCGAGTGGGCTGAGTGAGGCTCGGCGGGCAGCTGTTGCTTTCGTGAGAGCGGCCGTGCTGCTCGGCACTGCGTCAAGATGATGAGGCAGTGGCCGGCGCAGTGTTTCAAGTGCCGAGCCGAGAGAAGGAGCCATGTGGGGCGGTGGCTTGGCCAGAGAAGAGGCCATGATGATAGCCGGTATGAGCAAGTGTGTTAAGTGGCAACACTGGCATATGTTGTGGCTAGCATCGTCTTGAGCATCTAGTTTACGGTTCTATGTGAAAAAGTCACAGCGAAAAAAGTCGTGGCCGAAATCGGTCTTTTTGGTGTGCTTTTTTTACTGTATTGACACTTAGGGGTGACAGCCCGCAGGCCTACCATACTGCCCCTTACAGGAACATATCACCCGTATTCACCCCCCACATATAAATGCAGTAAAAATTAATTTTTTAAAATGGCTTTTTCGGCCGTGATAACTTTTGTGGTGACTTTTTCACTGGATACCTAGTTTACAGTGTCATGCTGGCATATATTTGGACAAAGCCATCAGAGGCCATAGACATGGGATTTACAGTGCTATGTTGGCATAGATTTGGACAGATCCAACATGGGCATGGGTACAACCATCAGATTTTGGGCCTCATTACGAGGTTGGAGGTAGCCATGGAGCTATTAGCTCCGTGGCTGCCTCCAAAACCCTTCCGACTCCGCCCTGGTGAATGGAGCAATTACCGGTCCATTCCGAGGTCAGAGGGACCGGTAATTCCCCATACACCAGGGACATTCTCCATTCCCATTTGAGACCCCATAGGAGTCAATGAGAATGGGGAAGGCGCTAATAATTTGCGGTACCGTTATTAGCTCTAGAGTCCCCTTGCAGGTCCCGTCCTTAATGCCTGCAAAAACCAGGCGTTAAGGAAGGACCCGCAAAGGGAACTCGTAGTAGGGAGGTAAGGGATTACCGGCACCGGTGCCCTTACCAGTGCCGGTAATCCCTTACCTCCCACCTCGTAATGAGGCCCTCTGACAGTTTTTGGTCGGTTGGTAATGAGTATTTCCAAACCAAAGATATGCCTGTGCATGTATATGATTTGAACCTCTCATGAAATTGGAAAAATGTGCACGGAAGCCCTGACCACTATTTCAGGTGGTAGGGCGGCAGGGACAGGGGTTAATATATTTGTAATTTAGTAACTTTGACCTTCAGGTAAAGTTACTGTATGGATGCAGTCACATGTTATGAAGTTCACACCATGGTCTTTCAAAGCACGTGATGAATAGATTAGTGGATGTGCAAAGTAGATCTATGATGTAGAGGAGCAGCTCCGTGCATCTGCAGGAAATCCTGACCCTCTACCTCCTATATGCTGGAAGCCTGAGATTGTGCCGCGCTTGACACCAACAGTTGTGCCAATACCGCAGCGTATATTTGAAAGAAGGTACCCATTGAGACAACCCTATCGAATGTATCCCCGAAGGGACGACAATCTCAGGGAGGAACTCCCTGAAGGAATATGAAAAAGAGCAAAGAAAGAGGTCTGTGACGTCATAAGATAGTGAACAACGTTTCAGGATATTTGCTGAAGAGGATATATGGATCCTACAGAAACTAATGGCGAAGTAAAGAGTCAAGTGAATTTTAAAATATGAAAATGAAGATTACATGTGCACGAAGTACTAAGAGAATCAACCGATCAACAATGGTACAGACGCTGAATCGCAAGATAGACTAAGGCCCTCATTACATGGAAGGTGCTGTTAGCACCTTGGTCCATGCCAGTAAAATCCCGGCACCGCCTTGGTGGAAAGGGGAATTACCGGGGAATTCCAAGGTTGGCGGCGCAGTAATTCCCCCTTCCACCACTGCCCTTCCCCATTCCCATTTTTGCCCCATAGGGCATAATGGGAATGGGGAAGGTGCTAATTACGGCACCGCAATTTTGCGGTGCCGTAATTAGCACCAGGGTCCCTTAGCGGGTTGGTTTTTAACGGGCAGGCGTTAAAGCACCAACCCGCTAAGGGACCTCGTTGTAAGGCGGTAATGGTTAACGGTCACTGTTACCACTAACGGTGACCGTTAAGCATTACCGCCTTCCGTGTAATGAGGCCCTAAGTCACCATAGAAGCTGGCTAAAGGTAGTGAATAGAATTCAGGCAAAACCGCCACTGTATAGAAGCTGGACATCAGTATCATGTATTTGATTAAGCCAGGACCCATGAAGAGAGAAGGGAGAATGTTGTTGCAGTAAGAACAAGCTGAATAATGAAGCTGTACAGCGAGGTTGTCTGGTCTGGAGTCAAGACTGATGCAGCCAATGGTGCCTATCTGTTCTGGAACGGAGTGAACTTGCGAAGGATGAATCATCCCTTGTTAAGGTGCAAAGTGAGAACACCAAGATATCCACATTTTCTTCATTTAAGCCATTTAAAATCTGCAAAATGGACCAGGTCGTGGTCTCCTGTCACATGAGGCACGGATGAAAATAGAGTCGAACTTTGAGTCCCAGAAAACGATAGTGAGTGCCCACACTCCCATGTATTCTCAGAGACAAGTATGCTTTCAGACAATCTTCATAACAGAAGGTATGGGTGATGAGAGATGTTGGGCTAATTGGGTGGGGAGGTAGATTCAGGCATAGACTGTCTTTTCTATTCTACTGAGGAGAACGTAGCACCCCACCATGCGAATAGTTAATGCTTATATAGGGTAACCTGTGAAGGGCCAGACTGACATGCAAATGGAAATTTCTCCTCTGTGAAGTGAGTGAGCGAAAACATGGTTGGAGACCCTCCTGAGTGGGAGGAATTTCATAGAACAAGGTATTTGACCCATGCTCGTTCTCAGTAGAAGGGATCCCACACCCTTGTTTAATTTGTAAAACATGCGGTTATACCCTAAGTAATTGAGACATGGACCTCTTGGTCACTGTGCCTTACGGAGGGTCAGCTTCACCTTACTGAAGAGGCCCGACTAGGCCGAAACACGTGTCTGGGGTTGCTGATGGTACTTTTCTTCAGAGGAGAATTCACAGCATTTCAGTGCTGGGTCGCCCTTGTGGGTGGGACCAGACAGACATGAACATGGATATTTCTCTTCTGTGAAGGGTGCAGTGAGCTAAAACGTGATTGTAGACCCTCCTGAGGGGGATACATTCCATAGAACAGGGCATTTGACCCATGTTCATTCTAAGTAGGGGCTCCCACACCCTTGTTTAATTTGTAAAGGACAATATGAAGAAAATATGACATCTTGTTTGAGTGGGAAAAGTTTATCAGGAGAAACAACGATATACTTTTCAGCTGAAACATTTGATCTTTTTAATGTATTTTGAAAGACATGCTTTCATTATTTCATACATGAAAAATACTTTTGTGTGTTGAAGTATACATGGCAAACTGAAAGGCTATATTCAGGGCGTGATTTGAGTGTTTTCCAATGGGATTGCGCCATTATAAAACCCTTCTGTAAACCGGGCCCTTAATGTCTGTTTGCTTAAAGTAAATTTATAGCTGAGGGGCGTTTCAGAAATGTACTGTAATGCAGCATGAGAATTGCTCACACCCAGGTGAGGTTGCCAGTTATGTCATAGGTGAGGATGCCATATGCACCCATGTGACATCATCAGTGGTATCATATATGCTAGGTCGTCAATGTGCCATTGCTTCCATTGATGTCATCAAAGAGGACAAAAGTGATGCCAGGTGTGATGCCATCGGTGGTGTTATCCATGATACCATCTGTTTGCTCATTCTCTGTGCAGTAGGGAGCACAGAATGAATATGGCATTGCGTCCGACGGGTGGCATATTTGTTTTTTTTGTTTTTGTGGTAAAGTGATACCTTAAATTCATTTCAACTAAAGTTGCATATGCATGTATACATATCCAGTGAAAATGCGATGTTAATGGGACATTATGGTTATAGAGCAAGACAACAAAACTAGACAAATTCACTTGGCCTCGCTTATGGCAGGGATTATGACGCTTCCAAGGACATCGCAGGTGACATAATAAGTAACTAAACCCCCTCAGAGAGGGGCCCTTCATAGAATATGGATCTCTAGCAACCTTGGAGCCATGTGTGTAGCTCAAACAGGGTAAGGCCCTTCCAACTTCTATCTAGACATTGGGAGACATCATAAGTAAAGTCATCATCACATCACTGATGACATCACCGATGATGTCATGCATGAGATCGCTGTTGACAGCACAGATGGGAAAACAATCTGCAACAGAAAGTAGCGCTAGCCAAATCTTACATGTCCTGGCATGTGTCTTGGTAGTGCTGTCTGTTTAAGGAGCAGGTTCTATACAGGTATATCTGACACATCTTGGTATAGCATATTCTTGCCTTGTCCCACCATGTTTTTTAACCAGGGAGCTCTTTGGTTTTGTGTAAATACTTGCTATTGTAAGCAATGCCATGCTTAGCTACTGGGCTCACTGGAGAGTATCTTAAAAGATGTAAGGTGGCAGTAAAATAATAAGCAACACCACTGATCTTTTTGTGACCAGTCTCAAGTTATTGCTGAACTCCCAGATGCCAACGCATAGCTCGGTGCCTTCCTGCAACGGTGCCCTCACATGGTCTCTTTGGTCCCATTTATCTTAGAATTGGATGGCCCCTTCCTGGTACTTGACACTGTAAGCGTCCTGCCTGGCCCACGTCCTGTGCTCTGTGATTGGCCAGGACGTCTACATTAAGCTTGAGCTGGCTCCTTCATTTTGAAACATGTGTCCAATCATTTCTGTCAACTGTATTAATCCCATCAATGCCCTGAGCTCCATCACCCCTGGTTCTCGCATGTGTCACCTTGAAGACTAACGTCTGTCCCTCTGCTTGTTCTGAGCTGTCCAAGCTATCCTTGACCTTCACGGGATGATGGTGTGCCCGGCTCTGCCCGTCGTGCTGAAGACTCGACCAATGGAGCACCATAAGAACATGGCTGCTTGCCAAGCCCTGTCTGCCACACTGAAGACCTGGCATATGGAGCACATTAAGAAACCGGCTGCTTTTCATGTCCTGGCCGCCACACTGAAGACCAATCTAGCGAAACACATTAAGAAAATGGCTGCTTGCCCAGTCCTGGCTGCCACAATCAAGAGCCGTCCAGTGGCGCACATTAAGAAAGTGGCTACTTTCACAAGCCTGGCCGCCACACTGAAGAACTGGCCTGCCCGGCCCTGGAATGGAACACTAAATAACTGTCCAATGGAGCACATTAAGAAACTGGATGCTTGCCCAGTCCTGGCTGCCGCACTGAAGACCCGGCACATGGAGCACATTAAGAAAGTGGCTACTTTCACAAGCCTGGCCGCCACACTGAAGAACTGGCCTGCCCGGCCCTGGAATGCAACACTAAATAACTGTCCAATGGAGCACATTGAGAAACTGGATGCTTGCCCAGTCCTGGCTGCCGCACTGAAGACCCGGCACATGGAGCACATTAAGAAAGTGGCTACTTTCACAAGCCTGGCCGCCACACTGAAGAACTGGCCTGCCCGGCCCTGGAATGCAACACTAAATAACTGTCCAATGGAGCACATTGAGAAACTGGATGCTTGCCCAGTCCTGGCTGCCGCACTGAAGACCCGGCACATGGAGCACATTAAGAAAGTGGCTACTTTCACAAGCCTGGTCGCCACACTGAAGAAATGGTCTGCCCGGCCCTGGAATGGAACACTAAATAACTGTCATTTGGAGCACATTAAGAAACTGGATGCTTGCCCAGTCCTGGCTTCCGCACTGAAGCTACATTAAGAACTTGACTGCTTATTCGGTGCTGGCTACCCCACTGACGTCCTGGCAAACGAAGCACATTGAGAAACCAGCTTTTTTTTTACCAATGGAGAACAATTCTCTTTAGTGCCATCTGACTGAACGTAGGCATCATGTCCTTATGCTACCAGAGTTTCATCAGCTGCTTGGGCCTGCTTGCTTGGATACTCAATCCCGTGGCTAACTTGACAAGGCCGCCTGATTGAAATGTCCATCACAGCTTTGCAGCAAGCCTGGAATTTCAAGAGCTTGGTACACATAAGGCAATGCTGGTCTTTTACGATTAGGTTGAGGCTGACAGTCAGGCCTCGATGGACCCACTCCAGCGGTACCTTGGTCCGGACCATCAACGAAAAACTGGTCTCGGGAGCATACCTCATGGGCAACATGCTCACCTTGGAAGCAAGATGACACAGAGCAACGCAGGTTCGATTCCCGGGTCCGCGCTTAGAAATCTCTGGGTATAAAGCACTTTATAAATATCCTATCATATCTTTGCTGTTTTTCCGAAACGTCTTAAAGACTTGAGAAGTCCATGCCTTCTCGACAGTAAGGATGTTTCTAACCTCAAAGGTAGATTCTGGTCTATGAGGAAATGGGTGTCCTCACTGCCTCTGCAACTGTGCCGTGGGGGTTTTTAAGTGGGCAATGAGCTTTTTATTACTTTCTGTCTAGACTGTCTTATTTCATTTTCTGAGGAGCATTTCATTTAAAGATCGCTTTTGCCTTTCCCTCGTTAAATCGTAATGTTTTGGGACGGCTGCAGTGCCTTTGAACCAGCTTGTGGTTTATATGTTTGCAAACTGAATCAATATATGTGCATGTTCACAAGGAAAGGGGTCAAGGCAAGTGCCACTTACTGACTGCAGGAGCCATTGACGGAGGGGAGGGGCCAGCGCTAGAAGCAGGAACTCGGCGACAAAAGGGACAAGGCATAGTAACAGAGCAAAGACAAAGCTGGAGACTACATTGGTGCCTGGTGGCCGTGCTCTTTCCGGATGCGGACGGGGTGAAGAAGGGCCCATTAAGGCGCCTCTTTGACATTGCAATAATTGCAAGGCACTCTGTTCTGAGTCTCCTAGGCTGTCTTGGGTCTCCGTCACCAGGTTGTGCCATGCCGGTGCCTTAATTGCACAGCATGGCGATGCCCATCACCGAGGCCCTCGGCATCTCTCACAGCGGGCGAGGGCAGGAAAGAAGAAAATGGCCCACTTAAGGCAAAGCATCTCTTTGTGCTGTGCTGAGACTTATCAGCTCCTTTAAGAACAAACTGTTCCTGCTCGACTCATGGCGCCTGGTCCGCGTGTGATTTATTTTAAGCCAAAGGGCGCAGGCATATAATTTTCATCGAGAACAAACTGAATGTGAAATGCAGTCTTCTGCCAGCGCAGACGAGAACTCATAGCTGCCAAGGAGGCATGCGTGCCACCTTCAGCCAATCCTGACTTTGCAGGCAGCAGCACTTTGCATGATGGCACTGGCACACACACAATCAGCACCAGATTAAAGGTTCTGATTGTGCTCAGCGAATCAGGTGGCTTTGATTCCAGGCCATAACGGTTGGGATTGGCCCAGAAGCTATGTGCTTTCTGCGGCTGTCTGATCACAAGCGCAGAGCGGTGCTAGGAACACTATGCCCTGCTCATCTGTCTCCTTCGTCCCTATAGCGCTGGCCCAGCACCCAGATGGACCAGCGCCACTGTGGTCTGAGAAGTGAGGTTGGAAGAGTTTGGGGGCAGTCGCTGAGATGTATGGTGGGTCAGGATGAAGGACAAATACAAGTGAGTGTAGGGTTGTAGTGGGGTTCAAATGGGGGCTTGAGTCCTGATTTCTCCCTTCTTACAAAGTCAATGAAAGAGTGAGTGACAATACCACTTTTCCCCAGTAGATGTCAATGTTGGCCATATTTAGAATCACATGATCAGTTTTAGATTTGGAGTTAAATTGCTTTCTTTGCAACATAGATGGTACAATGTTTAATTTTAATGTTTGCAGCATATTGCTGTCATGAGATCTTGACATTTAAAAGGATTTAACCAAATGAATTACTATTTATTATGGATTTCTGAGTACTGATGAATTGGCATCTGCATTGCTCTATTTTAATTTGATCCCTTTTATTATTCGAGTTGAACATGTTTATTATTGTCATTTTTTTAATGCTGATTATGTTATATGTGACATACTTTTTAACATGCAGTTGTACTCCCTTGAATGCCAGTAAGGAAAACTTGACAGTCTGTAATGCCAATTCTTTAGTAAACAGACTACGCCTGATTTACAAACGTGTTTTTCAATAGGAAAGTCCATGTTAAAAAACCTGCCGCATGTGACACTATCACGAATTGTATGCACCTCACACTGCGCCATTAGCATTTTGCATGCCATTTGTTCAAGGGCAAACATTGCCAGAGTGAAAACATGCATTATAAATAATACATACCTGTACTAGAGCAATGTTTGCCCGTGTACAAAAGCCATTCAAGTTGCGCTTGCACGTGTCCACAGTTTCTGTAATGCGCCCCTTGAAGTGCGCCTTGGAAGCAAGACGACGCAGAGCAACACAGGTTCGATCCACGGGTCCGCACTTAGACACCTCTGGGCACTAAGAACCTTACAAATAACCAATTATAATTATCGTTCTCAAATGCTCCATTTTCAGATCTTGATAAACGATTGTCAGTCCGTTTTCTGATATGGCGATTGCAATGCTGTTATGCGAACACGACACTTTTTGTTTGTGTTTTACAAATTAGGTGTGCTCGAATTGTGCAAATGCCAGTCATCTCCACAGTCAGAAAACTGCGTAGATCCTCTAGCATTCCTGATTCCTTAAAGATGACTACCTGGGGCAAACAGATCCCACGGAACTTGCCAGATTTCTCAGCAAGAGATCGCAAACTAAGAATGGATTTCTTTCAGCAAGTAGAAACAAAGAGAAATGTCAGTTTGGTTAATGATTCAGTGAATATTGTCATGGCAGAGTTTGCTTGTGTTTCATGTACACCCCGATAACTTGCTATTTCAATCAGCGCTCTTTCTGCAGGCGTAATTAAGTTGGACGCAGCAGAGTAGTCAATCGGCCTGCTGCATTCTGCCAATCCCTTCCCTACTCTCTGCCTGCAATATTATGCTAGGCATGTGCCCAATGTTTACCATTCAGCATTGCCTGTCTCTATGCCTTTAATATGCCATGGAGTAGCGCTGCAGGTGACCGCTCCCCTGTGCTAAGAGACGTTATGCACTCAGACAACCGTATCGAATGTACCTTACCCTCTCGTATCTTCAACCGCTATTGGGATGATACCTGGCGTCTCACACAGGGCTCTCTTGCTGTTATTGCAGTACGACAGAGGTGAAGGGGCGGGAACTAGAGCTAACCTGTTCATCTGCCTCTCTACACCTCTGTCCTAAAGACCTTTCTTGAGGAGGGAAAGGGGCCTATGATAAACAGTATTTAGGAGTTGGCTATGTGGCCAGCACCTTCCCTGGGGCCTACGGATTACTTGCTTAATGCATTTCTTTATGTGGCCACCTTTTCTTATGCGTGAAATCATGTGACTGGGACTCTGATGGGATATACTTAACTCAAAGCTCACATACAGCTCCCAGCTACATCCCAAGGCGAAGACAATGAAAGCAAATCATGAAGACAATGCCTGACACATACAAATGTTTGATTTTATGTGTTTTTGTTTAAACATTTTCTTAACATTATGCATTACAAGTTGGAGGTTTTTGTTAAACAATAGGCATGCGAGTCTATCACACATTGTCTTCTATTGTGCACTTTTTAGTGCAGAAATGATAGTGGTGTAATACAGAGGGCATTTGTCAAGCTCACATTAATTTGCATTCTGGAAGTGTTAGTCTTCCATTAATGAAGCTGGAAAAAAGACTCCAATAACACTCTATTGGCTTAAGATGTTTGCATGCAGATTTATATATTGAGTTGTTGCTTTCCTGTGTTTTTTTGTGCACTTTGAAACAATAAAATAACTCTATAAAACAGCAATAATGTAGTTCTTGAAAGACAAAACTTAAAAAACAGAGCTCAGAATGTATACAGTCAGGTGCCGAAAGTGCTGGGCGGGTTTCACAGTTTAACTAACGAAAGGGTGTGATCCTGGGTACATAACGTAGTCTCACTGTGCCTTTTTTTCACCAATTACTAGTCCTTAGCAGTGATAAAACAAAAAAACCTTTACAGGTAATATTGTTATGGTCAAAATGGTGTCCTCTGGTGCTCCTCTGTTGGTGGCCCTATCGCTGCTGTCTAGACCAGTGTTATTGTACCACCACCTCTGCCTCCATCCCATATGACTTGGTTTGTCAGGATCATAAACTTTCTCAGCTGCCAGTCAGGACAGCAGAGATTCTAACCATAGATACATATCCCCTAATGGGCTGGAGGAAGCATAATCTCATAGGTGTGCTAAATGGCTGCTTTCCTTAGACTAAGAATACCCGCAGACGTCTGGCAACAAAATCCCTGTCTGGTCACCTGGGAATCGGGCGGATCTCAAACAAGGCCATAGCAACGCTGAGAATCCTTCCTGACTGTATGTACTGTGGGGGTTGTAGCGTTAGAATTACGTTTGCCAAATGCCATCTCAGAGACTTGCTTCGTTGTAAAAGAGATATCATGGCCGAAGCTGGGGTGGAACTACATCTGGATAAGCGGGCCCACTTCTGCCACTGACACAATGATCGGTGCACCTCTGAAAAGTCTCAGCTGCTGAAACAGGGTTATCAGCCAACTATCACTGCATGCGCCCCACATGCAACGGAAGAAAATGGTAGGACCCTCCGTCCAGCCTCGTTGGAGCTATTGCTGTGTTCTTGAAGAGGTCCAGAGGAGCAAACCAGAGGGCTTACGATTGTATCACCCACACCCGTGCCCTCAAGGAAAAGATTGTGTAACTGACTGCTACCTTAGATTACTCTCATGGAACGTGACTGGTCTGATGAAGAAAAAGAATAGAGCAAGACTTCGTAGACCTCATTACACAGTACAATGGGATTTCATTACTGGGAAACTGAACCGCCAGCATTGTTATATTATCCACTTTTTAAAATGAGTGTGGCAACTAGTAAAAAGACCACAACAGTGGCAGTTTATGTGGTTCTATGTTCTTTCAATGACAGCTATTTTTTTGACTGTTTTTTTAATGAAAATTGTTCGCTGGAAAAACCTATCGAAAAAGTACGTTTTTTGGTGGGGGGGGGTTTACTCTACCAATTCCCCCTCATCTATTGTTTGTTTGCTATTTTGACCCCCCCCCCTTCTACCCCTAATCCTTTTTCCAGGTGGGAAAAAAGTCGATGAAAGAACGGTATAGGGTTTATGAAAGGTCAAACATACAAAGTATGAAGGAGGAGTCACACAGCTTCACCCCAACTTTCTTACTACAAGTAGAACACATTATAAATGGCCATGAGACAAGGCACAGAGCACATTTGTACACACCCCACCCATGGCTCATGTTTGGGAGATCCTCTTTCTGGCCTGAATGAAGCATTAAGAATGAGACGATACAGATTGCGGTGGGGGATTTAAACGTAAAAAAAGGAGAATGCCCCATAGAACGAAACGTGGCAAAAGAGGAGAATCTAGCGTATGCTATCCGGTTACAGTGATGAGGGGTAAACAAGTAAATTCGTGGGTAGACACTTATGCACTAGTATTATAGAGGCTGGTTTTTGGAAAGCAAATGCAAAATTTCCCTCAGAAATACCATGGAATACCACTTCCGCAATGCAAGATCTGCATCCACTATTGACTACTTCCTGGTAGAAGTAGGTGCTTGGTCCAACGCACACTACTTTGGAAATCACTCCTACTGTCGAAAGCGATCCTGATCCCCTGACTATAACTTTAACGCCTCTGCGTTAGAGCATGCTTTACCCGTGGTTCGAGCAATACAATGGAATGCAGCTGATCACAAATTAATCTCATCACATATTGTTTCAGTGCAGTAAGAAGCTTCTAAGAGCAAGGCAGGATTCTAACTATGTAGTAAAAGAAAGGGTGTTAGAACTACAGAGGGAACTGCGTTCCATATTGGAACAGGCCCCCCTCCCTTCCAAACGAAGGGAGGTTTACAAGATGGCGACGAAAGGAATGAATCCAGCACAAGTAATTTCAAATTCCACAGAAGTTATTGCTTCAAATCGCTAGAGGAACTATTCTATCTAGGCTGGACTACGGCAATGTGCTCATGTTAGGGGCAAACAAGGAACACATCGCCAAGTGTCAAATAATCCAAAATAGCGCAGTCAGGATTATAACGAGGACAACCAAAAAGGGGCATATCAGTGAAGATAGAGGGAACCTGCATTGGTTAACCATCAAGGATAGAATCTGTTTTAAAGCTCTGACTTTGACACACAGATGTATGCATGGGAAGGCTCCAGCCTACCTCAAACGTAAACTGGTGACTTACATGGCAAAACGCGTGCTAAGATCGGAATCAAAAGGCCAAATAGAGATAGCCAGATTCAAGAGAGTAAATGGATTGGGCAACACATTCCACATCAAAGCTGCTAGCATGTGGAACAATCTCCCTTTACAAATCAGGCTAGAACAGAAATGCACATGTTTCCAAAAAAAACTCAAGACCCATCTCTTACAATAACCTCCCTGCAATCAGTGACATGTCCCTTGACGATCTATATATGAGTTATATTGTCCTGTGACTGTTGCGTGTTTTTGTCCGATTGCCTATATGTTGACGTCCCGATGCTTGCGAGCTTACGGAACGATAAAAATAAATAAATAAAGCGATGGGTAGATAATTTCACTAACTGGCAGAAAAAGAGACCAAAATATAACTGCATGGGACTAGGAGCTGCAGGGACAACCCATGTATAGGTCAGTAGAGGTGGACAGGGATCCTGCGCCTCATTACCCGAGGTAAAAGGCACGCTGTCTTCCATGGCTAACCAGACGTAGTTCCAATTGAACGTTTTCAACTTGAGCCAGAAGTCTCGACTGCAATTCAGAGTTTTTCCTTCGAGCTGCAAAGAAGCAACACTACTCCTGTTCATTAAAAAGGGAGATAAAAAATGATCCAACACGGTTATCTCCTGATCTCATTTATTGACAGCTTAGTAAACCTGTTTGTCAGGGTATTGCTGCTTAGGATACAAGAATGGGCAGCGGAGAACAACGTCCTCTCAGGCTTTGAATATGTCTTCTGTGAAGGAAGGGGAATGTGGACCAAGTACTTAACGTAAGACTGATTCATGATACGTACGTAAATAGATATCCGTCAGGGATTTAATTGGGTTTCATGGATCTCTGCTTTGCGTTCGATTGTGCCAATCGAGATAAACTCTGGCTTTTCCTGCGTGTAGTTGGAATGCCCGGTACACTTCTACTTCCTTTAATCAAACTGCATAGAGATTTATTGGCCAGAGTTTGCTTCAGCAGCAAAGGCACATTGGGCCTCATTACACGGTAGGCAGAGAACCATGGTGCTATTAGCGCCATGGTTCATGCTGGTAAAATACCGGCACCGCTTTGGTGGAAAGGGGAATTACCGCCCTATTCCAAGGTTGGTGGGGCAGTAATTCCCCCTTCCACCATTGCCCTTCCCCATTCCCATTTTTGCCCCATAGGGCTCTATGGGAATGGGTGAAGGCGCTAATTACGGTACCGCAAATTGCGGTACCGTAATTAGCTCCCTGGTCCCTTTGCGGGTTGGTTTTTAACGCCTGCAAAAAGCAGGCGTTAAATTCCCCAACCCGCAAAGGGACCTCGTAGTAAGGCGGTAAGGATTTACAGGTACCGGTAAAATACTGGTACCGGTAAACCCTTACCGCCATCCGTGTAATGAGGCCCATTATCATCTAAATTCAACCTGTACTCATTGGTACGACAGGGTTGTATCTTGGCCCCATTGTTATTACATTTTTCTGTCAATTCTTTTGTTAAATAAAATAAAGTCATTCACCACCTGATATTCTTAAAATGGAGGGTCAAAAGATTTCTACCCTGGCTTACGTGGATGGTGTGGTTTTAAGTGCTAGGGCACAAAACGCACTGCAAACATTGGTGAATGGGTACAAATCCTACATTAAGGAAAGGGATCTTAAATTAAATGTAACAAAATCATAAGTTATAGGTGTGTGTGTGTGTGTGTGTAAGCAGGAGCTCGCTTTGTATCCCATTTTGATTAAGAATTGGCAACTCGAGTGGGCACATGATTTTAGTTACTTGGGGGTAACAATTACACAGAACCTACATTGGTCTGTACACTTTCCACACCAAGTTACAAAAATGACTAGGCCGAGCAGTGCCCTCATTAACTACAGGAGAAAAAATGGTGGAATGTCTGTGAACTGTGCAATTAGGACTTGGAAGGCACAATCAGTTGTTACTGGTACCTGTAGGGCATGCCTTTGGGCTCATTACGACCCTGTTGTGTTACAAATTAAGGAAAACAGTTACCTTTTACAATAATGGGTTTGCCTCAGAGTTTTCCAGCCTTCCAACTTCATCAAGAATTAACCCTTACTTATATTTCAGACTTTACTGATCTTAGTCTTTTATACTGGGTAGAGTTATGGGAAAATAAAAATCTAAAATTAACACAACAGCTCGTTTGAGGCTTGATATCCCCTGGCAACTGCTCTTTCTGTTCATGGATTGTCTTTGTCAAAAGGGAATAGTTAAAATTAGATTCCCCTTCACTCTCTCTTTTTGGTTTGGTGAACAGACCCGTGGGATACTCTTATGGCACCCATGGGTAGGGGTACAACCCTGTGCCCCTAGTGTATGTTTTTGGGCACCTGTGTGTGACCCACAGAGCAGGGTATGGGCTGGTGGCAGCTCCATGCTGAAATGCCTGGTGTCCTGAGCGTCCTCCATTTTGGGATGCCCAGGCCCTGTCATTTGGAATCGGTAGATTCCGGATGGAGACAAAATAGCCCCCATGGCCTCTTGCCTTCCATCACCTGTTACCTTGATCTTCCCGAAGTCCCGGGAAGCCCTGCCTCTGTCCCTTCCCCCTGACTAGCTGTTGGGTGGAAGTTCTGTATATGGTAGTGTAAGGAAGTGCCGACCAGACTGGCTGGAGCCTTCTCAACGACCGTATGTTGTGGGTACCGCTGTGGGTGGGTCCTCAGTGAATGGAGTGTGTGACAAATATACATTCTATGTTGTGGCTGTCTAGTATCTGGTGTTTGACACAATGGTTGAGACAGCCCTGCCCGAAACCGGTATGAATGCAGCTTGGAGTGTTGAATGGCTCAGTACTTGTCCCAATACACATAACTTGTTGTGAGTGTCTGTACAGAAGCGAATGGCCTGAATACCTCGTTTGCCTGATTGGCTGCCTGCCTGCATGAATGCCCGTAGTCGTGATTGGATGCTTGAGTGTGACCCAGTGGAATGAATGGGAGATCAACAGTATATCTGGGGACCTCTCACTGCTGGGAATCATGTTCAGAAGCTGAAGTCCGTTACGACGAGTAACTGGAGTAACTGAATCTTGATCCTGAAGCCCTGCTGGACGAGAAGAATTTCTGTTGCTCTCCTTCGCAATCTGAAAGCTGCTGTGCTTCAAGAACTGACACAGAGAGGACCTGGTAAGGTGCCCTCTTCCCGAGCTATGAGGGACCATCGTGCACAGCTGATCTTTGCCTAAGCTCCCTGGTAGACAAACCTTCGACAGGCTGCCGACCCGATACGGGGACTGCTACAGAACTCCAAGGAGAAGCGCCCGGGCTGTTGTCCACCACTGTCGACGACTGCTGTCCCCGACTGGAGCCGCCATGCTCCCGTTGCCTAAGAACTTCATTGTTCCAAGGACGCTCTCATCCGAATTGTCGCCGCCGTGGCCTGACCGTCGATGCGCCGAGGAGCATCCACTGGTGGGTTTCCTGCCACCCAAAGACCACAGAGACGCCAAAAACTCGACGCCCTCGCTGGGCCACAGTTCTTCAACTCTTTGTGGTCCAGAACTATTGACACTGAGGTGCCCCGCACGCCTCTTCCTGGCAGGATGTTTACGCTTCCCCTACAACGAGCACCGCTAGGAACGACGCAGCCACTTCACCTTCGTAGCTCGACCTGTTCTCTGTCTGATGTTCGACGACCCATGATTCCTGCCTGAAAGGGAGGGCACTCAAGAAGGGTTGTCGATTTCCCTGACGAGGAACGCTACAACGCCAGGTACTTTGGGGTTGCAGAACTATTGGAAAGCCTAGTGGGAACAATATATGGACTGGCCTGGTATCTTTCGCCTACAGGTTTCCCAGGTGGGGGGATCTCCACACAGAGCTGTGTTTAACGGTAGCTACCAGTATTCTGTCTATTGAGTATTCTGTCTATTGCTCAACCATCTTGCTTTCCTTCCTCTCTCTACTGCTGGTTTCCTCTTTGTTTGGATCTGTGTGTCATTCTGACCGTATGCACTTTAAGGAGATCTAATAACGTTAGCAGTACCGCTTTAGAATTGTACATATTTACCTTTGTTGATTTTCGGAGTACAAAGTGAGTTATAGTGATTGCATATATGACCTTGAATATTAATTATATAAAGACTGTGTTTTAACCGATAGAGTGTGTGGACATTCTTTTGTGGGTGCTTGGGGACTACACTATACTTAAGAACCAGCTCGCATCACCTCCTGAGAAGCTAGGCCTTGATTGCTCGACTACGTTACCATAATACAGAATCTTGGCAGGGGTCTCTGTGCCTCCCCTCTACCATATAGAGAGCGGAAGTGCACACCCCCCCTCCGGTCTTGACATAAACCCACAGTGAAAATGTATATTTCTTATTCAGGACATGCACACATATAACAAGCACAAACAAACAGGGGCAATGAGACACAAAAACCCAGAAGAGAATGCCATGCAAAAAAAATTTAGTCAACTTCTTTGTTGAAAAGACGTGTCTTAATCGCTCTCTTAAATCTGTTCAGTAATGGTCCTCAGTATAGCTGGAAGCTTTCCATGCACTAGGAGCCCAGATGTAGAATCTGACAATCTGACTCACTCATACATTTGAAGTTTGAACCAAGGCTGGAAGAGTAAATTGTTGTCATTAGAGCAAAGTACCCTCCTATGTGGTGCAGCCTTCAAACGGTCGGTCAGATATTTAGGTGCTTTATGTTAGGAAAGATTTCCATTAGGTGCAATTGTCCCTCCATTTGTGAAGCCCCCAAACCTTTTGCCTTGGTTTGGAGTACCTAATCTGACTTTTTCCAGTGGAGCGCAGCCTTCAGCTAAGTTCCTCTGGGCTTTCACTCATTTGTTATCGGGAAACTGACACGTCCTTCAGGCTGTCAGTACTGGGAAACTATGTTTCCCTTAGTCTTTGACTTAGTTTGTGTTACGCTCACCTGGTCTCTGTGGAGGCGTTGGGGCACGGTTACAGCCCTCCCGGGGGTGAGGTCACTCAGGTCCGACTTCATCCTCTGCGCTTATGTGGTGACTGGTGGTAATAAGTGATGCTGCTCAGGACTGCTCCTGTTGATTAGTTTTGGCGAGCACTCCGTCCTGCTGCTTCTGGCAGGGGGGCTTGGATGATCTGGGCTGAGTTCCTTCACTGGTGCCTTGGACGTGGTAGTCCAGTCCTGCTGCGACTAAGCCCCTATACTTCAGGTAAGTGTTCCTGTTTGCCTTTGTCTTTCCTCGTCTGTTTTTGTTGTATTGTAAAGTTTGTTGTCTTGTATTGCTGTCTGTTCCACTTTTGATGTTTGCCCTTTTGCTTTCTTCCCTTGCAGGTGATGTTGCCAGCCTGGCAGAAGCTGCAGAGTTCAAGGCGGCAGCCGGAGGTAATGAGGAATGAAGCTGCAGCGGTACAGTAGCTGGTAAGTTGTTAACAAAGGGGCGCGCAGGGTTCAAATACGGCGCGGCACTAGGACGGATGTTCTAACCTTGTCTTTCTTGTTCTTCACAGGGTCCGAGTTCGTGGATGCGCAGTGCGGTGCTGCGGCGTCGGGATCAAGATCACTGGATGTCAGGAGATGAGTCTCCAGATGTAGCACCGGTTTCCTGGAGGTGAGTATGCAGGAGAAAGCCTGGTTTCAAAGGTAAGTAAACTGGTCCAAGCAGCGGTGAGTGTCACGTTGCACGCGAGTGCACAGTAATGCAACGCACCGGCCTTAAGGATGGGGCAATTTATATAGCTGAGCTTCTGAAGCCACGCCCACCAGGTTCAGCCTGCAACACCCTGCCACACCCGATGAGTCAGCACATGAAGACCATGCCTAGGGAGCCATACCTGATGAGTCAGCACATGAGGATGTTCTCTGCAATAAAGGCTTTCAGCTCCTGGAAAGTTCTTGTAAAATAAAAACACTCCTGCACTGAAATAAAGTAAAAGCACTCCTGCACTGAAATAAAGTGTTCCTGCTCACATCTCTATATGAGCCTGGTGCCAAATGGCTGAGTTCAGCCAGGGCCCGTGTGTTTATGGGTCCCAAAGGGACATAAGTGAGTTAAGTGACCCATTGCCCCCATCACTAGATGGTGTGTTTTTTGTGTTCTGAGGCCTGTGGCCACGACAGTTTGCCATTTCTTGGTAACTTTTTATCTATGTGGCAAGTACCTTACAGTACCGTGCATAGGGGTCCTCTTCTTTATGGCCCCGCCACCCTTTTTTTTGGTGTTTGTATAAGTGTTCCTAGGATGAACTGGTGGCAGCAGTTTACTTTTAAAGTATGTTTACTTCATTTTTCTCTACCATACCCCACTTACCACGTTTGATCCAAGACTGTGACCAGAGCCAAAAATGGCTGTGCCACAAAATCTTTAGTTTTGTCCTTTGGCCATTTTGTCCCTTTGCCTTCCCCCATGTCGAGAGACCCAGGTATTCCTTATTTGGGCATACAGCCTCCCACGAAAAAAGCGCAGCTTTCGCAGGCTCCTACATGTCACGAGTGCTAGTGCCCTGGAAGAGGGGTGGGACTGTCTAGTCCCATTCCAAACCTCTGGTACCAGTATGTCTAGTAGCCATGAATGACTGAAGACACTGTGGCCCATGATTGGCCCACATCTGGCATGCATGCAAGAGAGCAGATCTTCCATTGGCTATCTGAGATTTGAGCACAAACTAAATCTTGGACAAGAGAAGGGGCTCTGCATCCATTCAAGGTCAATCTTTCAGGAGCCAAGTATCCTTCAGAAGAAAGCAGACTTGAGGAGCCTCTGGTGATGTGCTTCGATTGTTTGTCACCCTGACCCCGCTGTTGTGGCGTCGGACCCCTGTTTCTTAATCGAACCAAGAAGGTCTGCAAGGGCGCCTCACCCCTTTGGATTAGTGGGACAACTACTCTGAGCTTCTCCTACTTAGCCTCGCAAAGAGCTTCAGAAGTGTTTCTGGGCCATCTAGTAAACTGACCAGCTTGAACCTAGGGTATCAGGCAGGAACGCCACTGTCCCGAGTAGGGACTCAAGACTTGGGAAATCGCGAGCTTGTGGTCCTGGGCCCTCTCCCACTAAAACTCATTGTCCTATCTCCTCTGGGTCATGAATTTACGAGAGTGCACAATGCCACAAGCATGCTGTGGCGAACCTCGCTGAAAGGGCCTGCAGTTCCTGCCTACTATGTCCTGAGACGAGCATCACTGGAATGAACCTTGAGAGCCGGAACATCCTGAAACTGCAGGGTTAACACCAACAGGCGAAGTGGGCTAGATTGCCAAAGTTTTATATGGACTGTGTGGAGGGGCAGTGAGAACTTTCCTAACTTACCGGTGGCCCCCTGGCACATTCATTCACTGAAAAGATGCTCACCTTGGCTGGGATAGCCTGTGCTTCCCAACTATTCCTGAACTCCGAAAGTTGCTCTATCCGCAAAGGTAGACCCTCTTCTAGGAATAGGAACTCATTCTACATCACCTCAAGCCCCTTCCTGAGCAGCTACACCCCCCTGAAGAGAACACGCTTTTTCATTGACCGCGCGTTGTTAACGGACAACTGTACTTTGAGCGCCTGGCTCCTCTCTTTGTAGGGATGGACTACATTAGTTAAGGATTGTTGATGAAGGACTGCCTAAACTGATATCTGTGTTGATTTAACCCCTTTACTGTTACAGGTCAGGGTTATTTTCTTCCCCCATCATCAGCCTTAGGCGAATCGCATTGTTGTATATATGTTAGATAGTGTATGATCGATCATGTCTGGTATTGTTTCTTCATAACTGTGGTTTATTCGTGTTTTGATTATAAGGCCTATAATACATGTATTTTTGATACATCTGTCTATGGGTAATCTGTGGAGTTTTACTCTGTGTGCTCATTGTGGGCTTCCAATCACTCTCACCCCTTCTCAGACTTAGTCATGAAGACCTGACAAGCTACTGTAGATTGGTCTGGTTTGTCCAGAAATTTCCTTTGTTCCACTAAACTAGGGTGGCCTCGTAAACATCTGCCCACCAGGTCAGAGTTTAGAAATCCATCTTAACACATTACCCGTAAGGCATTTATGTGTCAGTGTAAGGGCCTTGTGTTGGTTTCTATGCCTCACAGGGAGCAAGTGGAGGGAATTTCAGGCTGCAGTGACAAGCTCCTGCCTGCCCAGTTTGCAGATGGCTCACACCACCCCATTTTGTGTGGTCTGAAGTTTATTCAATAGACGAGGAGATACCCACTAGCAGGCTATTCCAACTTGGAATTGATAAAGTGTGAATGCCAAGATGATCTATTCTCCTCTAAAAACAGTAGACGAATCTGCCAAAAAAGTGTGATGATTTAAGTACAGGAGGAGTGTAAGTGAGCATTATGCTTACTAAACACCAATTGGGAGTCAAATAATAATCCCAGAGTTTTGATGTGGAGTGCCACGAGGATAGGAAAACCAGCTATCACAAATTGGTTAGAGCAGGAGTCAATTTTCCTCAACCCGGGTTCAGAACCAATAATCAAAGGTTTGGATTTGTTGTCATTTAATGTAAGCAAATTCAATGCCTGACTGAAATGAGGAGTAGATCTGATTAATGGTCAGAGAGTCCTGAGTCTAGTCACAGATAGAGCTAACAATATCTGGTGTCATCTGTGTAATTGGTATAAGTGACCCTCAGGCTGTCCAGTCAGTTAAAAGAGGCCAGGTATCGATATTAAAGAGGGTTGGTAAAAGACAGGATCCACAAGTGAGAAGGGCAGGCTAACTTGATAATCACCCACAGCAACCCCCACAAAGTGAGGCACCAAACATGACTCAATCTAGGCCATGCCGATCCCTGAGTATATCCCAATCTCAACCAGGATGTGATCCACCAGATGAAAAGCATCTGAGAGATCCAACCACATCAAGAGTGCCGTATGACCTCTGTCAATGACAGCTGCAATGTTATACTTGAGGTCCAGCAAGGAAATCTCTGTCCCATGCTTCTCCTGGAAGCCCGATTGACGGACCCCCAGTAAATTATGCATCTCAATAAACTCCTCTAGCTGTAGGTATGCAATTCTATCCAGGATCTTCAAAAGAAAAGGGACATCAGGAATGGGGTGGTAATTACTCGCTATCGTGGGGTCCAGGTTTAACTTTTTAAGCAGTGGGTAATCCACGCCTCCTTAAGGCAGTCCAGAACGCTGGATTCAGCAAAAGAGGTGTTAACAATCCTAGTGATCCAGGGGATAAAAGAAACCAATGAGTCTTTAAACATATTTGACGGACAGACATCTCCTAAACAGGAGGTAGGTTTCATGCAAATCACAACTGCAAAAAAACTTCACCTTCTGTTACCTGTCTAAAAGAGGAGGTAGACTGGTCCACCAAACAGAGAGAGCATGTGGTACCTATAATAGCACCTGGAGGAGGGTTGATATTCTCCAGGAGAGCTTGCTGAGTTTTCAAGGCTTGTTAATGACTGGTTATTTTTCTTGTGAATTCATCTTGAATAGATTGACACCAATGATCACTTTTTTCTAACTTGTGCATCTGAATCGACTCCCTTTCCAGTTCCCTCAGGATTGCAAAGAGCTCCCTAGAGCTTGATTTGGCCTTCCTTATTCTCGAATTAGAGTTGGCCTACTCAGCTGAAAATATAGCTCACTTATAATCCATTACAGCCTTTTTGTAAGTGAGCAAGGTATCATGGCATGGGTCTGTATGCCATGCACATTGACAGGCCCTCCTACAAATTATGATTTCATTGTGGAACCAGGTGCCTTTCCTCGTTACACTTTTTATTGTTTTCAAATGCATTGGTGCAAGAGTATCATAGGACTCAAAAATGACCTGCTGAAGTTGGGCAACTAATTCATTCGAGTTGAAAGTTGATGGCAACCTGGATAGGATAGGAAGAACCAAAGCTGCAAGGGCCTCCGGTGTGACCTCTTTTAGGTTCCTCCCCGTTTTTGTTCTCTTTGGATTAATATCAGTTTGCGGTGACGTCTCTGGGAGAAAGAAACATCATCTCACTAAAATGCCTGGGGTAGCAGAAGTGACATCACACGAACCTTGACCCCCTCAGGAAATCACAGGAAGTGATGTAATTTGACCCTGCCCCCAAGTGACATCATAGGAAGTGGTGTCAAACGACCTTCAGATTTTTTAGATGCATCTAGCACGCGAGTTTCCAGGTGCTCTCATTTTAGCCTGATATAAGAACCGAGGCACAGAGGGGGTCATTATTTGTCCATGATTAAACATTTGGGGAGTTCCATTTTCCAAATTCTACGTGGGGGCTATATGTAAAACATACATAATGCAGTATTTCTAACAGGGTCACCAAAATCTGTAATGCAGGCTACAGCTAGTGTATGAAACATCTATAGATCAATGCACACAGAAGTACATGTTATCTGTGGCGTTGTTGGGTTAAACAAGCCAAAAAATCAGTGACCTGGGGCGGAATGTGCTGCTGTATATATGATTCAGCTAGCACTACGATAGAAGAAGCCTATTAGACTGGTCTGCGTGCACAGAGGGGAGTGCACCTGATAATGTTATCTTTGCTGGAGTAAGATTCTTTCAATATACCCAACACCCCTCTGCCCCCCCCCCATAGTTTTTATTATCTAAGCGTAATACTGGGTGCAAGAGGACTTAAATAAAAAAAATAAAAAACACCATTTAATGTAATATCATTGCTGCATACATAAATTCACAGCACCACACAGTTACTTAAAATTGAATAAACCCACGAGTTGCTTCTCACCCGGGGACTCATTGGCAGACTTCAAGCACCCTTTGTGATACACAGTAGTGCTCAATGGTGTAGCACAAACTGTGGCAGCTCCCTTGCGATGCATTGTGTGAGGTCCTCTGCAAGCTCCTCAACAAAGCACAGGGCACGCCACACTCCGGACCAGTCCGGACCGCGACGTGTGCGGAATGTCCATGATGATTATGCCGCTACAGGGGAATGCACAACTGAAAGTAAAACAAGTAAATATGTTTTTCAATCAAAGCTTAAATCTTTAAAGTAACAGAGAGAGAAGGGGCTGTGCTTGGTCCACAAATATACCAGACACTAGTGGTGGCTGGTGAGTTGTTTTTTTGAAGGTTGTAAATATTTGCCACATGTATGTGATTGCGACTGTGCATAGCGAGGGAGCCCGAACTAACAAAAATGGGTTTGGGGAGACCCGGGGGATTCTTCTCCCTCCCCAGAGTAAATGTTTTGAATGATGGGTTAAAATGGTGCACTACAAAGCACACTTTCTGTGGAACATTGGGTAAAAGGCCAACAATCAGTTTTGTAGGGTGTAGGGTAAACCATGAAATAAAGTACCATCGATGCAAGTCACCAAGAGTGCACAGGGCATTTCCCAATGCATCATCATGCTGGTACCTGCAATATATGCCAGTATAAAAAAAAAACATTTGTATGCTGCCTGTGCCCATACATTTCCATGCTGGCTCCACCAACATATGTTAGTATTCCCATATAAGATCATACGTATGTACGCTTAAAGATGTTTTTCTATAGTATCATTACTGGCCTTGGGCACAAAACTGGCTCTGCCAATATATGCCAGGACTCCTATTTAATTAAATACTCCAGTTGATTTGGCCATTAAAAGTGACATGTCACAATAGGAAAACCTGTCCAAACTGGTTCCAATGTAAGCCAGTCTAGACCCATAAGAACACTTACCTTGATTTATCATAGATGTTCAGTTAATAAAAAGTCATGCTACAGTGAAGAATATACAGGCTGCTATGCCAAAACATCAGTCTTGCCCCAAAAAACTGGCCCACCCCTCCCCTCAAAAAAGTGGGCCACCCCTCGCCTCACGACCCTTGACCTCTGATGACATCACTGGAAGTGATGTCATTTGACCCCACCCCAAAGTGACATTTCTGGAAGCGATGAACCACGACCTTTCACCCCTTGACATAACAGGAAGTGGCATCAAATAGCATTGTTTCCTAAGTACACTAAATTACTGTGAATCCAAGCAGAAGTCCAAGGCCACATGATAATATTTTATTGTAAGCACTTACGCTTAAGCTCATTTTTATAGAACAAATATGCATACAATATCACCCACCCTTTATTGGTACTCATTTATCGACCTAAGAAGGATGAAAGGCTTTTTGAAAAAAAAAGAAAATTGGAAAAAGAATAAAAACTTTTTTTTTCTTTTCTTCCAAACCGGCCCATGCATGGCCAGAAACGTGCCCCCACTGCCCAGGGATGGCCCGGCCACAGGTCGAAAGGCCGAGGGGTCAATCCGGCCCTGCCATTGATCCCCAGACTCCCAGGGCCTTACACACACATGCATCCCATTTCACCCACTGGTCACTCACCCATACATCTCCTCTCGCACTCGCGCACAGCAGATTCACCACACAGGCACACACTAAACCCCACCCAGACCATTCAAACACACACTACCACATGTATGCTCATTCACCCACCAGTCACTTACTCACACTGTCTCTTTCATGCACTCAATGCATTTTCTACACAGGAACACACACACCCTGAACGTTCAAAAACACACCACCACATTCATATTCATTCACCTACCAGTCACTCAATCACACACCTTTTCTCACCTCCACCCATTGCATTTTCTACACAGGTGCCGCACCCGCCCAGAGCATTCAAAAACACACCATCACATTCATACTCATTCACTCACCAGTCACTCACACCCACTTTCTCTTACATCCACTCATTGCTTTCTCTACATAGGTGCACACCAACCCCCCCAGAACATTCAAAAACACACATCATAACACTTCTCAGTCATCCACCAGTCACTCACACCTTCTATTATAGCCACTCATTGCATTCTCTACACAGACACACATGAACATACAAAATCAGACATCACATCATTTCTCATTCACCCACCAGTCACTCACACTTTCTCTTGCATCCACTCATTACATGCTCTACACAGGCACACAACCACCCACCTGCCCAGAAAATTAAAAAACACACATAACATCACTTCTCATTAACCCACCTTCTCTTACATCCACTCATTGCATTCTCTACACAGGCACACACCCACAACACTCAAAAACACACATCACATCACTTCTTATTCACCCACCAGTCACTCACACCGTCTCTTACATCCACTAATTACATTGTCTACACAAGCACACATCCACACACCCAACCAGAACATTCAAAAACACACATCACATCACTTCTCATTCACCTACTAGTCACTCACACTTTCTCTTACATCCTCTCATTACATTCTCTGTGCACAGGCACACAGCCACCCACCCAGAACATTCAAAAACTCACATCACTTCTCATTCACCCACCATTCACATACATAAATCTGACACACACTTCAAACATGCAAAACACACACCTTATTACAAAAAAAGCCTTCTTACCTTTTTCTTGCAACTTCGGTGCCTCCTCCAAGTCTCCTCGGCTCCACCATGCTGCTCACAAACAGGAACCAGGAAGTTGAGAGAGCTTCCTGGTTCCTCTATGTGAGCTGCAAGGAAGCTGAGGGAGAAGGGGTTGGAGCTGAACATGGCATGTGACATGCACTACATGTCACGCTCAGCTCCAACCCCTACTGAGTGACTCCCTGGCCCAGCCTTCACTCTGATGGGTGAGGACTTGTCCAGGGACCCAACTGTGCTGGTGTGGCGGGACCCCCGTACTGCGGCAAGGCCCGCTCCACCATTAGCACCCATATTTGGGGGGCAAAAAAAAAAGAAATTCTCTTTTTTTTTTAAAGTTTGGGTTTGCATGGGAGTCCCATGGAGTTGCAACTGTGGCGCCAGTGGTCGGAGTTTCGACCCTTGGCGACCTCCAAATGACTTCCCTGAGAAAGAGGTTGAATGAGATTAGATAACGATCTGGCCAGGGTTTGGGAGGGAGCGCAACTCGCAAGCTAGTGATGTTAAAGGTTAAAATGTTAAAATCCAATCAAGTGTATTCCCCTCTCTGTGGCAGCTTTGATACACTCCCTCCCTAAGGCATTCATATGAAACACTGCTTATGTGTCTAGAACATTATCTGCCCACAGATTAAAGTCAGCTAGCAAAAGCAGGTGAGATGTTGGATTCATTGTATCAGTGAGAAGGGCGAGCAGTTGTTCTTCAAAATGGGGAGTTTTATGTGGGGGCCTATATAAGATCAGAAGGGTTTATAGTCATAGCATCGAATGCTAAAGCATCAAATGCCTTACCACCTAAAAAAGAGTGTCAAAAAAAAGCATCTAATGCAGTTTTTTTTCTTCTTTTTTTCAATAGGGTCACCCAAACCCTCTTTTTTAACCTTTAAAAACCCAATACAATTAAAATAAACCCTTTACCATAAAAAAAACTGCATTAGATATTTTTTTTCGACGCTTCTTTTTAGATGGTAAGGCATTCGATGCTTTGGCATTTGATGCTATGACTAGATACCGATCAGAATTGTTATGGTCCACACTAAGCTTAACTAGTGCAGATTCACAATTGTCGAGTGTCATCACATTGGTGGTATGCATTTTCAGTGAGTCCCAATGCCCCTTCTCCCCCACTGGAAGTAGATTGATCTGCCCTAAATATTTTGTAACTATCCGGGGTGGCAAGGAGGCAGAGTGTGAAGCGGCATCATGGAGCCAGGTTTCAGTGAAGGCAAGAATGTCCACTCGTGAGTCCACCAAATAGTCCCACAGTTCAACAGGATGTTGCACAAGAGAGCATGCATTCAGTAGGGAGACGTGAAGTGTCTCTACCAGTGTCAAGGCTACATACTGTCAAATCTTCATCCCCTACCTTCAGACGGTTAGTACCCGGCAAGCAAGAGAAGGGGTTAGGCAAGACCTCATCCGCCAACTCAGAAGATGATTCGCAAGACTGTCACACGCGTGAGAATTGAGTTGAGGATCCAGAGAACAGATAGTATAGTTACCTGAGCACTCACTGCCTCCAGAGCAGAGCCCTCTACAGTGGGATTACTCTCAACGCGCCCAAGCGCCATTGAGGACTCGAAATTCCATCCCGATCCCAAGCCTCTTTGAGGTCCAAGGTCTGCAACAGAACAAAAGTGAGGATAGGGACTAATGAACACGCAGAGCGAGCAGCACAGGAGTGCTGTGTTGAAACGTGGATCTGTTTGGTGTGTACGCTTTAGATATTTTTCCAGTTTTGTAGGTCAGCGGTTATTGTGCCCTCAAGGTTGATATTGTAAATTGTGTGGGTGGCTGGCAGAGTGTTGTTTAAGAAGGGATTGGGGAGTTGTGTTGCCGTATATGTGTTGGGTTAGTGCAGGACAGTTAGTGCATAGGCTTTTTTGGGGTGATGTGCATTCGACTGTCGCGCTCTGTGTTGTTTTAGTGCTGGAGTTATGTGCCAAGATGTGTTCTTGATTAGTGGGGGGGGGGGGGTGAGGAGGGACTGGGAAGAGGTAGAATGATTTAGAAGGAGTTATTGGTTTCAGACCTTGCCCAACACACCTCCACGCAATAACAACTGTGGACTATCTAAACATTGATGGGTTATTTATAACGTGCTTAATACCCAGAGGTTTCTAAGCACGGATCCGGGAATCGAACCTGTGTTGCTGCGTGTCGTCTTGCTTCTAAGGCGAGCACGTTGCCGCTGAGCTATCCTCCCGAGACATTCGCTCAGTAGCTTTCATGACTTCTTATGCCAAATGATGTGATATTTGCAAAGTGGTGCCACATCAGGTCGCTATGATACCACACAAATGTGGATCGCTCACTAGCTCCCTTCTGACTGCTCCCTGGCACCTTAACAACTCTCGCAGCAGAACCTAGCAACTGACAAAGTCAACACACACCACATCACAACCACAGCATCAGCTTGCTGACAAATACCACTATAACTGTGCGCTTTCCTTTCAATCTAATCATGCTTTGGGGAAACGAACCTGACAAACATACTTTTTTTTGTTATTGGAATTGCTTCTAATTTGACACTAGTTCCCCCAAACGTTCCTTGAAATCGGCCCCAAAGAATGTAAGCTTGCCGTGCCCACACAAAGGGCCTGATTCATGGAAGTTTTTTATAATGGCGCAATCCCATAGGAAAACGTTCCATGAATCAGGCCAAAAGTCTCGGAGCGTAGCCCTCTCCGTCTTCTGAGACGTTTCTGTCTCGTTGCTCCCCCTGTCGGTTCTGTAACTTGTGTACTATAAAGAGTGAGGTTAGAGAAATTTCGCTGCGTAGGGCATGGCCCGGTTTGGAGAGGTGGTAACCGAAACTAGGACAGTCTTGTCTTGCAACAAAGCAGGCATTTTTACTTCAGATAAAAAGTGATTGAGTGTTGCATGATGGCTGCCAGCGATTCACTGGAAGAACGTGAAGAGCTGCTGCCTTAAAAACCCACCAAGAGCGGACGTTTTCTTCATAAAATGTGGCCACTTTGGGCAGGGAGCATCGTAAGCTACTGGGACCAAAAGGAGGGCGGTCAGATATTTACCAGTATCATATGTGGTCACCATTTGATCACACCTACAGACCCCTGCTCCTTCGTAGGAGGCTGCAATGTTTTTGTATACAGCTGTTTGGCACTATTCCTGATGAGGTGCTTCTTTTTCTTACGGCTGTGTTCAAGAGAATTACTGGAATGGGAAATGGAGTCAAAGCTCATGAAGTGGGGCATGGCATACAAGGGGGCATGACCCAACAGGCAACGGGCGACCCCCTTCGATCCCCCCGGCCAGGCAGCTATTTGCAGTCATTATCAACCTTTCACCTGGGGTGTGAGGGTGATACTCCCTACATCTCTTAGCTAAAAGGATGGATGGTGGGGTCTGTACTACACCTTTTCGCCCATAATTGTGGTGCTGACCCCCACCAGGCATCCCTTTAACTAAGAGATGCAGGGTTCCTGACCCTCACATCCTGGTGGAAAGGGGGCTGATCCCTGCATCTCTTAGTGAAAGGGATGCCTGTGGGGGTTGTCACCAACCCTTTATCTTCCTCAATGGTGACGACATCCTGTTAACCCCAGGTGATCACTGCATCTCTTAGTTAAAGGGAGGCCTTTGGGCATAAGAAAAAAAAGGCCTTTGCTTTTAGCAGCCTTGCCTTTTTTTCCATAATTGTGGTGCTGACCCCACCGGGCATGAGTGAGAGGTTCAAGGTTTAGGGAAAAAAGAACTTGGCCTCTATCGGGTTCATTGGCTGCAGCTTCCAGGACATTAAGGAGCCACGACAACACCCCGTATAGGAAAGATTTTTCAGAGGCAGCAAAGGCTCTGCCCCGACTAGCCCCTGCGCATTAAAAGACCTTGCCGTGGTTAGAGCTTGATCATGGAAGTGCTTGGTGCGTATATTCACCTGTTGCATACATATGCTTGCAACCTGCAATATCAAAGGTTGAAGACCTTGATACTAGGAGAACTAAATGTCTATATTCCATGTGAAACACATTGGTCCTGGGTGCTTAAATCGATTTTTTTTCACAGAAAAACATATTGTATTAACCAAAATGCATTTGTATGCTAAATGAAACCGTACGATTGGAAAAGTGGTGTGCAGTGGCATGAATCGGTGCAGGTGTTTAGGAGTTCACCAGAATGAATGAGATGAGTGATACTATTCTCTAACGCAGCGGATACAGCTAAACTACAAGCCACATAACCAGTAAATTAAAGACGGGTGCCTTTGTGACCTGGAGAATGATAAGGGAAAGCTCTGGACGCGAGGAAGTCTGCAGACATCACGAAAGCTAGGACCATTTGTAAGTCATGGGCTCGCTTTTGAAAATGTGTATGGGTTGCAAGCAAGGGTCTGCACTAGTTATGAAGAGGCCGGGAAGTAAGCCAGGTTTTCTTTACTAAAGGTGTACTCAATGGTTTGCAAAGCCTAGAAGAATTAGAGGCAAGGCAGCAGCCACAAAGCAAGGAACGGAAGTCGGCTGGGGGCAGCAGTGTTAACATGTACGCAAGCATGTAGATATATTCAAGAAGGAAGGACGCAACACTGGGCCGGAGTAGGACCTTCTCTTTATTTGTCTCTCTGTGGAACATACATTAAGGAACTGCCGGTCCCTCGATCCCGCAATTCCTCCCTTTCCTCCCGCTTCTCGCCTAGTGTCCTCCCTGTGGCTTAAAGGTACAGATTCATGTAGTGCAACAAGGAGTGGTAAGCTTTTGGAGAAGGAAAGCCAATGTAAAGCTGGAGGCCAAACCGACTCTGTAGAGTTAAGAAGAGGCAAATAATGGGTAGGCTACATGGTTTCAGCGCTAGCTGTTACCTTTTTCGATGGGACAACCTGAAGGGTCAATCATAGCTCTAGGAACATGACCTGAGCAACCCAGGCTGTGGCCAATCCATCAGATCTGTTGGTCATCAATCGTCTCCGTGATAAACTGGGAATCGCCGATCAGGCCCTGGCCTGGCTGACCTCGTTCCTCTCTGATCGACCCTCCCACATGGGTCCTTCCTTTCCTCTCACTCACTCTCCACCTGTGGTGTTCCCCAGGGGTCTAACCCCTCTCCCTGGCTGATCAACTAATACCTGGCAGCTCTCGCCCATCGCATTGCCACTCTCTCCTCCAAATTTCATTACTATGCGGATGACACTCAGCTTGTTTTCCGGCTCCCCTCTGCCATCTCTTTTCCTTCTCTTATATTAGACTGCCTGTCTGCTATCCAAGAGTGGTGTGCCACCAACGATCTCTGCCTTAATACCAGTAAGGCAGAGATTCTCCTCATTGGCACACCTGCACCCTCCTTTCCTGTCACTCTCTGGCCGACCTCCCTTGGCCCTCTTCCTGCTCCCACCTGTGAGGCGAAGAACCTCAGGGTCATCTTCGACTCCACACTCTCCTTTTTTTCCTCACATCTCTGACGTCTCTGAGAAGTCAAACTACTAACTGCACCTCCTCAGAGGTATTCTTCTTTTCCTCTCCATCCCCAGAAGCTCACTGTCTATAGAACTTTGGTTCTCTCTAGGCTGAACTACTGCAACAGCCTCTTTCTATATCTACCTGTTTCTACTCTACGACCTCGGCAACTCATCCAGAACAGGAGTGCAAGACTTGTTCTTGGCCTAAAGCCCAGGGATCGTATTGCTCCAGCACTGCTCCAGCACTGAAATCTCTGCATTGGCTCCCAATGGTTGCAAGGATTAAGTTCATGACCCTCTGCATTGCCCATAAGGTCCCTTCTGGGGCCTGGGCCCTCAATCTGCAGAAAAAGGGGATAAGTAGGTGCACACAGTGTTTCAATTATAAAGTAAACTTTCTAAATGTGTAAAAATGTAGATATTCTTTCCAGGTGCGGGGGAGGAAAAGTGATCCTGGCACAGAATCATTACAACGTGTAAGTGAGGAAAAAAATGAGGATCCAAAGGTAGGAGCCCTCCCGTCCCCTGCACTCTTTTCAAAATCCATCAATTGATGGTTCATCAATGTCAAATAAATTCAACTTAATCATTCCATTGTATTTAGAGTTACATCAATAATGAGAGAAATCACTTGTAAGTTTTTGTACAAAGAAACCAAACACGTTTTTAATTTGCAATTAACAATAAGTTCACACTTAGATTCTGAACCGAAAAAGAGCTAAGATAGCTGTCAACAAAGTGGTAAGTAATGGTAGTCCATGTATACAATTGAGTAATGGCTGACGCGTTTCGGGAACAATATCCCTTCTTCTTGAGCCAAGCAGGTTTAAACTTAAGTGTGAAGTGGGTGAGAACTGTGTCGTCCCCGGCGATGGTTGAGGAGGATGTGTTCCAAATCTTAACACACCAATTTATATCGAGGCTCCTATCCTGAATGCGGAGCGCCGCCCAGGTCAGAAGATCTGTAGGTCTGAAAGAGTTAAATCCTATGTCCTAAACGAATCGCATGGAGTGTCAGGCACAGTTAGAACAGAAAAAGATTCAGTTTTCTCAGCGATGTGAATCGCACGATCCACATTAACGAGTGAAAAGGAGCTTGTCACTTCAAAGTGTGAATATCTACGCCGCGTGGCTCGTGAACAGATAAGAGCGTTCCTTCATCCGCCCGTCAGTGGGTTTTTCACGTCTCCCTAGCAACCCTCTCCGCGTTTAGGCAGACCCTCTATGGCTTGTTACACGTTGGTAAATGTAGTAAGCTGACTATTACAGGTCCTGCAATGTAAATAGTAAAGCTAAGTGGCGGATACATGAGCACCATCTTGGAGTGTACGTGATGCTGTTTGTTAATACAGCATCTAACTACAGAGGTGTATAGAGTTGTCACCAAACATAATGGACTGTGTAAAAATAACGTGAGATAATTATACAGAAGGGCTGTATAGTAGAATGGAAAACATTCACTAAAGACTGGTAAATGATTGGACTATGCGATTCGATATTGAAATACTTGATGGCACGCACATGAGCAATGCATCATTGGCCACAGTGGGTACTCCAACAACAGGGTAACATCTGTATTGTATGAACACAAAAAATTACATCGAATCGAAATGCTAAACAATCATAGGTGTACATTTAACGGCAGTGGGCCGGTTAACAGATCCTGGACTGTAGATAATTTAACAATTGTTCCACTGTCAAGATTCTTGTGTTAATTCCACTTTGTGCCTTGTAGGCCCATAGTTCTACTTTTTAGAGTAAGATTCCCCCCACTAAGGATGAGGGGAAAAAAAGGATATAGCTGGTGAGTAAGTATGTGGGCCCTCAATACCTCCAACTCTCTCTTCGTAAATACCTTCCTACTCAAGCTCTTTGCTCCTCCACCTCCAACTCCCTCAGGGTCAGTCACTTCTCCAAGCAACGAGTTGGTGGTAGATCTCTTTCTTTGGCTGGAGCCTCCCTCTGCACAAGGCGCCCGGCCGCTCCGAAACTTGAGCAGAACCATCTCCAGATCCGGAAGCACCTGAAGACCTTCATCTTTGAGTCTGCCTTCTCTCTTCCTCTCCCCTGCTGATTTCCTGTCTGATGCTGCACTGGTCACCTGGCTACCCTCTGATTTCGGGCCCAAGTCCCTTCCCGCCCAGTTGCACACCCACACTGCATCCTGGACACTCTTGCGCTTGGGTCTGTATCTGTAACCCTACACTCCCCCTACCTGCACTTTTGGATACCTGCTGTCTGCACTTACCCTTGCACCTGCCACCTGCTGGCTGCACTACTTGTTACTGTTTTGATCCGATGTACAGCACTGCCCCCTCCCCTTTCCCCTGGCACTTTTCCCCTCTGGTGCACTTGCACGATTTCAATGTCACTTGGCCTAGTAAGATTGTTGTCTCTGTCCTCCCTCCGTTCCCCCTTCCTTGCCCCATTGCACCTTGAAGCACTTGTGTATAGGTGCAATATCATATAATATCATATCATGGTTGTGGCATTAATCAGTGCCGCAATACAGTAGGCGTGTTGATCATCACTTTTATGAACTACTAGAGCTTGCAGAATATAGTTCTGGGACTGGAAAACGGCCCCTGTGACATTTTATGAACAACTAATGGACATCAGGTGGCTATTGGGCCTTGAAACAGGCACTGATCACATTCATTGGGCAAATGGTGAACGCTGTAGCACTTGGCTCTAGAATCAGCAATGATGGACCATTGAGAGTGGCCGTGTCTCTAATGGAGGCTGGAGATGATTCAAGGACCATCAACGATGCATGTATCACATTAATTGAGCATCTTACCACAGTTACATTAAGGAAAACTAGGATTTGCAATGGTGTGCCAATCACATCCACTGGGGATCTGACAAGTATATTTTGAATGTTTTGAACAACCCCAAAGAGGACCATACCACATTAGTTGGGTAGATCATGACATATTTGTAGGTGGTTTTAGGATTGCCAGGATTACACCAATCCAAACTGTGAGGAATTTGACCATCTGCATGGGGAGAGTGCGCTTGCCTGGGCTTTTTTTCTTTTTTAATAATGAAAATTAATGATAGGAGACTAACCTTTCAAGAAATGTGTGATCACTTCACGCACATTTCATCTGCTTCCCACTCAAAATGCATAGTTACTTGTACTCTGGGAAGACACAGCATCCAGGTGCCGTCTTCCCCTGTCATATTCAGCTGGAATGTGACAGCCACAGGTACATCAAAGCATTCCTAGAAGGTGGGAAGGCACACCTACCTCCAGCAATGAGCAGCCTAATTTAAATATCAAAGGCTCCATGGGTGTACATTCCTTTGTCTAGTTTGGCTAGTGGCAGTGCATACTAACGAGAAAATTGAAGCAAGCCTGCTGAGGGGGCTTGGTTGCCGGATAGACAACCGGAAAGGCAGGGTTAAGACCCCTTTGGTAAGCAATGTGTCAACTTGAAGCTAGTCCCCACCTCTCTGTATGAAAGGCAGTGAGTGGCCTGTCTGGGTCCAGCAGATACCACAGGTGTCCCTGCAGAGCAGACCACTTTCAGAGGGGAGAGGTATGTGATTTGTGGGGGACAGGAAGTCCACTCCCACAAAATACTTCAAGGGAAACTTGCACTTTGATCAAGAGTCACAGAGGGCTCAGTAAACCAGAGAAACACTTTGATCTACAACAGACAGGAAGATGGGTGGGACTTGGGTATGTGTTGTCATCCATTGTCTGTTCTGCGTAACAGAAGATTTTTGGTGGGGACCCAGGATTGTTTCATTAAGATAGGCTTAGCCTGCACCAATCACTGGTGCCCATTTGGATTTAAAAGAGGGCTGAACTCTGCACTTAGCAAATAATCTCAAGACATTGAAAGGAGTAAGAAGAAGGACTCAGTTGGACCTGGGCTGAAGGTACAGTGTACCCTACATCTTCTGCCAGTGAAGGAAGGCCAGGAGTTCCAAGAAGGAAGCAAGATCCCTCCCCTAATATCTCCCAGGGAACCTAGGGAGATACTGAGCTCAGAAGACCTGTCCAGCAGCTCCAGAACCGGTAGCCAGCCAGCACACAGTGTGCCCTGCCAGGTTCTGCCAGCAAGCTTCCTAGGTGGGAAGTGTCGGAGCGTTTCTGGACAAAGTACAAGGCTTTTGCCTGCAATCACTCTCCTGAACATTGGCCCATCCGCCTTGAAAGGACACAAGCCCTGCGAAGAGGCTAGGAGGAGTGCCAAACAAGCATCATCCAGAGTCCATCTTTTAAGGGCATGTTCGAGACAGTTGAGTCCTCGAATAGCCTCCAGCTGCACCGCTGACTTTTGTCTCGCCACAATCACAAGAGCTTTCTGTGCCGCCTCGACCAGCATTCCAGATCCGCCAACCAGCACAGGGACAATGATTCTTGGGTCCAGATGTCCATACAGCCTTGCTTGCCGAACTGCCAAACTGCCAAACTGCCTGCCGCATGGTAACCACAGCTGTCTCCCACCACTAACTCTATCTCAAGGGCTGCAAAGTGCCCTGGAACTGCCTCGACGCTGTCAAGCACCAAGAACTTCTTCAGTACCAGGTACATTGTGGTTCTGCCCCCCTGGTCCTTCTCTGAAGGCCCCTGGAGACAGTTATAACCTTTGGCCCCATTGGTGCTGCAACTGAGTAACCTTGAACAGTAAGACTGATTACTTTACCAACTACCCTCCTGTCAGTATCCAGAGTGCATCCCTTTCCTTCGTGAAACTGTCTGTCCTCTGTGTTCTTTTACAGTGTGTGTTGTACCTTTTGGTGCTAGAACTGTCTGTTGTAGTAATAATGAAGTAGATATTTTCATACAACCTTGACTGGACAATCCCTTTTTATCATTGAGTAATTATTGTATTTTGGCTGTGTTGCAACTAACCAACGATCCACAACCTTTCAGAGATAAACCTGCTGTTCTCTCCTTGTTACCAAAATTGGACAAGGAGGTCTTGTAATTCACTTGTATTCCAATCTGTTTAGATCCCCTGTGGTGTACTAGAGGTGTGGGGTTGATTGATGGTTTAGAAACTGATATTCATCCCTGTACCACTGGTGCCCGGAGGTTGATTCATCACACAAACCCAAAACCGACCAGTAGTCCCATCAGATGGTTATAGAACTGTCAGTGAGACACTACCATCATTTATTGCAACCTCAATGAAGTAAAATCAGGATTTGCTAGAATTCCGAAGGAAGTGCCAATCTCATTTGTTGAGAACTTAATAATGGTTAGTCAAGTGGTTTCAGAACTACCAAGGAGCCCAGAATCACACCCAATGAGTACCTCTATATAAGAACAGCAAGTGGCTTCAAAAAGACCAAAAAAGTCAGATATGGAGGGCACATAATGTAGGTTATATAGGGATGTTTTGCAAAATGTATGTAGTCACTTGTAAGACCCATTGGCCAATTATGGTTACATCACATGTTTTCCGAACTGCCAACAAAGGACAATTCACATATGTTGGACACAGTCTCATGGCTACATCGGGTTGTTTCAAAGCTGATCAAAAGGCGCCGTTAATACACGTTGCACACCAAATGAAGGACACTTCACATGATTTCAGAATCTCTCGAGGCAAGAGCCACGTCTGTTGGCACACAATGAAAGTTACATCAAAAAAGCAAAAATAAAAGTGCGGCCAGCTGGTGGTAAGTGCAAGGGTAAGTGCAGACATCAAGTGTCAAGTGCTGTTAGGGGCTGTAGGGATACAGAAAACAGTCCCCATTTGCGGGGGATGCCAAGGCAGCAGTGCAGGGGTGCAACTGGTGGGCGAGGGGACCTGGGCCCGAGATCAGAGGGTATCCAGGTGACCAGTGCAGTTTCAGGTTCAGCCAGGACTTCAGCAGGGGAGAGGAGGAGAGAAAGCAGAAGCAAAGAGGAAAGTTTTGAGGTGCTTCAGGAACCGAAGATGGTTCTCCTCAAGTTTCAGGGAGGCAGGCAGGCTGCTCCAGAGGGAGGACTTAGCCGAAGAAGGAGATCTACCACCAGCTCGTTGCGTGGAGAAGCGACTGGCTCTGAGGGAGTTGGAGGCGGATGAGAGAAGAGCTCGAGAAGGAAGATATTTAGGAAGAGAGAGTTGAAGGTATTGAGGCCCCAGAAGGCCTTCTGGACAATGCAGAGGGTTTTGAACTTAATCCTCACAGCTACTGGGAGCCAGTGCAGAGATTTAGTCTTGTTGAATGGACTCCCAGAGGAATACATTGCAGGGGTGAAAAAGAAAACACTTCTTGCCCATATTAGGTACACAGACATCGGGGGAAAGGATAGACCTCGGCCTAGGTATCATATATAGACAAGAAGTCTGATCTGGACTCCGGAATGTGATAATGGTGTCATTCAGACAGTATCGCTCCATAATAGCGGGGAGAAAAATGCTGAATGCACATTTAGCGCTCATTCGGTAGTAATGATAATGCTGAATCCTATTGCACCAAACAATGGGAGTGGGAGTTGTGAGGGTGTCCAACGCTCCCCTCGTATAGTCAAATGCGTTCGGAGGTAGTGGGGGTGTCCGCCACATGAGACAAAGAAGGGATTGGGGCAGAACCACATAGATGTACGATCTATATGATTACTGCATGGCTCAGTTTTCACCTTCGGAAAATCCATTTGTGGTATTTTGGGCCGCGCAGTAATCACACAGATGGCCAGGAGTGGTTCCATAAAGAGGTTTCCCAACCCACACTAAACAAGTACTTTTGCCCTCTTCCAGCAAAGCAAAGGTACGCATCTTCAGAATAGTTCCGAAGTCAATGAACTCTAGACTTACCTTTTCTTATTTATAGTGTCAAAGAATAAACAGACAACAACACATTCAACCACCTTCTAGCTACTCTGGAAGGAAACATTGCATCTTCTGGGGTATTTTTCCAATGGGCAGGATCCCCAATATACTCAAAGTGACCTCTTTATTCTGGCCCTGTCCATGGATGAGCGTGGACATGTATGTCATGCTTCAGCAGTCTCAGAGGAACTCGTTCAAACATGCTTTGCAAAATGGCCGTCTGTGTTCACTAGTCTATAGAGCCTAAGGTGGCCTTAATTAAGTGCTGTAAAAGGAGGTGCTTAGGTCCTGGGGAAAGTACTTTCCTTTTTCTTAGCGGTGTCAGCCCCCATTGGTGCCCCCTACCCCTCTTGTCATGAGAGGATGACATACTCTGAGAACCTAACCTGCTAACAAATAATAGCCAGACACTAGTTTATATTTTGGAGACAACAGGTCACAGTTTATTGAAGCATGCAACACAGGGGGCAGTCCCAGCACTAAAGCATCATGGTTTACAACTATCTATACCAAAAAATCTAGCCCAAAAAATAGGGCAACCATCTGAATGTTCCGGTGTACCCCTGCCACCCCAAGGCTGTCGCAAGGCACCTGTCATACGCTCCATATTCTAACTGCACAGTTGTGAATGTTCTCGGTTTCCCCTTGCATGTCGCAAGGCACCGGACATACGCTCCAGATTGCTGCACAGTGTACTTCCACACCGGGCCCCTGCACATGAAGGTGAGGAATCTCCATGGTCCGGCAGTGGGGACTGGAAAAGAGGCTGTGGTCCAGTCCACCCCTGCCTTATATGTGTTCCCCGCAGACGGCCGCCCCCGCCCCCTGGAGGATTGGTGGGTACAGATGAGATGGGTGGGGGGCATCCCGCTATGTGGGACGTCCCTCAAGCACCCCCTGCGGGGGCTGGGCCACCCCCTTATACAATTGCAACACACGTGATAGCTTTGCATCTGAGACTGTGATGGTCCTTAGCTTTCCAAGAGTACAAAGAAAACTGACCTTCAAACTGCTTGCCAATGAGCTTTCGTACATGACGTCACAAGCTGCCAAGCACTGCAGCCACTATTTAATAACTCGCATTTTGTTTTTTTAAATCACCACCGCTGTTTAGGTCTGATGTGGAGTGATTGACTTTCTTAGGATCGGGTTTACTTTCGTACGATTTTGAACTTCAACATTGAAATTAAAAACCATGTAGTCCTCGCTTTGAGTTGGAGGAAGAGGAAAGGGCAACAGTCCACGCGATGTTCAAGATTAGCAGTTCATGGATTATCTATCCAGCCTGTTCATTGTAGGGAACAACGCTCGTGATCTCTTGTTTTGAATACTCGTGTTAAATCAATAATAAATAATAAAACAAAAAAAAATGTTGGCCTCCATTGTGCTACAAATCATTGCCGCGTTTTCCGTAGCCTGGTTGACTGGATCTGGATAAGGAACGACTCGAAATCAACTCTCCCAACGTAAAACCCTTGACGATTTTAGCATGCAAAAAAATGCGCGTTTCCGAGTTCCGCTGAGAGAATACGCCCCCACCCTCCTCCCGAGAGAGGCTCCAGATCTGACGCCATTCACCCGGCTCTGTGCTTAATTGACTTTCAAAGTAGCCCCGGATCTCTGTGAAAAGAGGATTTATTTCATCTCATCAGAGGGACTGCGAGAGGGGATCTTTTCATAAACTCCGAGCTGGAAAGGAACAGGGGGGAAAACCTGTCTGATTGCTGCAGGGTGAAAACCACTTAGATAACTCCCGCGCTTAATGGCCTCTGAGAGCCGGTGCGAGGAGGCGGACGGAGGATCCAAAGAAGGTGCCTAGTGCGCGAGTCGTGCGTGAGCGAGTGAGTGGGGGTGCATTTACATCACACATCAACGAAACAGCCTGACGCAGCCCCGAATTAAACAAGCACCACCATAGGCAAAACGCCTGGCTTTCTTTTTGACCATCTTTTGTTGCAAAAGTTTAAATCTTGGATTTATTGAGGCGCCTAAGAGAGAAAGAGAGAAAGCAGCAGCACCAGCACCACCCCCCCATTCACCATCATGCCCAGAAAGGGCTTTAAGTGGGCTGGGGCCTGCCGGGGATGGGGAGAGGGTGCTGATCTCTACAAAAGGCTGCCACATCGAGAATACTCAGCAGAAGGCAACAGGAAAGATGGCAGCGCTGTACCCACTCCTGAAGAGCAAGTCCATGCCCCTCCGGACAAAGATCAACGTCTACAAGGCGATCATCAGACCAATGTCTGCCTCCCCAGCATGCATGACCTGCCATGAGCGACACCGGAAGAGTCTTCAGATAGTCCAGAACAAGGCCCTGCGGATATCTTCTGGAGCTCCAATCTTCACAAGGATAGCAGACCTTCACAGAGACCTGGACATCGAGATGTTGGACTAACATCTAGCGAAGCTGAGTAAGAACTTCTGCCACGGACTGGATCAGAACCCGAACCCTCTGATCAGAAGACTCACTGCCACCACTGCAAAACCCTTCGACCGCTACCCGCGGCCCATCACTGCGAAGACCCTGTGAAACCAGCTCTACTGTAACAAGACCACACAGACCAAGAAGAAAACAAACCCACGACTACATACTCAACCGACTCCATACTCAACCCGAGAAGATGGAGTAATGAGGCTCAAGCCTCGGTATCCAAAAATCACAGCTGATGGATAAAAATCTATCAGCAAGAAGAAGAACAAGCGCAGTGCCAGTAGCCCTTTGAGCAGGGGCTCATCAAGGGGCGTGGCCTAATGAGCCAGCAGGTGACCCCCGGCATTTGCAACGCCCCCTTGATTAGCCCCGGCTCATTTTGTAGTGCCACTTAAGGCACTGTTCCCACATGAACATATAGCACTATGACTGTCAAAAATGTGGCAGCATTTCACAGAGACTGAATCTGGGCACATGCACACTCTGCTGGAAAATGGTGGTCGAGGGAAGCCAGAGACACACTTGCGTACCACATCTATGCCGTCCCATGTACCACGACACCATTCAGTGAGTTCGGGAGAAGTCAAAAGATCTGAAATGCACCCGTCCCTGGACCATTAGGCAAGCTGCAGGCCTCCTCTAGACCGCACAATTACCCCATAAAAGTCTTCACTGGTACTAGTGCTTGGGACAGGCAGCAGGACACCAAGCTATGTGACCTGTGGCACAGCGACACATAGCAGTTACCCCTAATGGCATCAGGATAGTGTTATGGAAGCATTTGAGCATGGCCATAAATATCTCAAGTCATGCGGCAGACAGTGCGATGCTAGCCCGGCTATAATGGCCTTCTCATTGTGGAAATCAGAGGATTCTGGCGTGTCATGCGAAATGTTGATCACTGCTGGAAAGTCCCTGGATGATGTTTTGGTCTCATAAAGTGGTACCGGAATTGCACCATGCGGTTGTGGCTTCGGTGGGGCGTGCACTACAGCAGTTGATGGGGCAAAATGTCTGCTTCACCATGGACATTTGGACGAGTGGTCAGTATATTGACAACAGGTCTGTCACAGCACACTGGGTGGTCTTACCTACCTTCATCAGCCAAGAGGGGCCCCAGAGTAATTCAAAGGGTCACCAGGCGCATGCAGTTCATCACCAGACAACGTTAGGCATGCAGGTACTTCAGGGTAGAAGCCACTTCGGAGTTGACATCCAGGTGAGGTGGGGGGAGGTAGAAACGCATTGGCTAAGACTTCATCGATTGCATTTGAGCTTTGCTGAAGCAGTCAGTGGATAACATGTCTTTGCTGTCTTAAGTATTGGTAAGGCAATGCATGCCCACGTCATTCACCTCATCATTCACCTCATGGTCACGTGCCTTATCACCAATTGTGAGCCAGTCAAAGAAATTGTCACAGTGGCTCAGAAGATCAACTCCCATTTCAGCCGCACTCTCCATGCCAAAAAAAGAACTGCCCCAATTTCAATTGCGATACGTGTTGCCACTGCACAACCAGGAGACCTCAGTGGCCAAATACAAGCACTATATTTTGCAGATGATGGGGCATTCTAACACAATGCCACAGGTAAGTGCTGTTTAATGTCTGCCACTATGCTATGTCCTTTTGAGGACGCAACCAAGTGGGTTATCCATCACAACGCATCCCTGGACGGTGTTCTCCACCTGCAGTGCTCGATTGAGGTGGATTTGACCCACATGGTAAGAGCCAGAGCCACGCAGGTTATTCTGATGTGGCATAGCTGGTAGAGGGATCTGATTTCAGCCTTGAGAGTTCATAAACGAGTAGTAGTATTTCAAAGCAAGATTGAAAACCTGAGGGTTTCCAGCGTGTACCTCAAGAGCAGGGCCTTCCCTCAAACCAGGTCCTTCCAGTCTACTTCAGCTGGAACCGACAGGTGGTCTGGGACACACAAACGAGCAACAGAGGTGTGCAGGCACTTCAGGCCGCAATTGGCAACAGCAAACGCTGCTAAGCCTTGACCCATTTCCATTCACCCTCCAATTCTGACTGAGGAATCCGCACTTGAGGAAATGACATCACAGCTGTTGACCATGCCAGTCCCTGGGCTTCACTCAGCCTTACATGTTAACATAAGCTTTCAGAAGCACTTTTCACTCACACCTTTTCTGCTGCAGTTTCAAGGCTATTCACAGACGCCCAGCGGCGCTTTCCTCACCACAGCCAGTGGCAATCACGGCAAATGGCTCTGTACCTGAACCCTCATAATCGTACTTCAAGACAGCACTTATCTCCAGTAAGACGGGGCCACAGCTGGAGCGGCCTTCTTTCTTCCGCATTGCACTTCTCATGATTGCTGGCACACGAGGGGCAGGGTAGATAGCATACACGATTTTGTAGTCTTTGTTTGTTTCTTTGTTTGTAATGTGCACCAGACCCGGAGGTATCCGGGCGCAGAATATAGGATGATACAAGAAAACTTTCAACTTACAGTTACATAGGTTACAAAGGTGAGAGTAGAGCAGTTCCCAGGTGAGACACAACTAGGGAATTGGAAACAAATATGCGTAAAAGAAGATCAAAATGGCCTATGATTTACAAAATTTACAGATACAACATATTTATCATTTGCAGAAGCTTTATACAGTTAGGACAATGAGTTAGGACAGAGATACTTACAGGAGAGAGGCAATAGCTAGAATAGGGTAGTGGTCATTATCTCTGAGCCATTTAATGGTATCAAATCTGAAGTTGAGAAAGGTTGGATGCGCCCTCAAAGATGCGGCGAGAGACCTCTCAACTTTCATAACCAAACTAATGAATGCCTCTTTTCTATCAGGCACCACCCCCAGCAACTTAAAAGAGTCCTGGGTCCTTCCCCTCCTTAAAAAACAATGGGCCTCATTACGAGTACAGCGGTAGCCGTGCCGGTAAAACCGGCAGGCTGACGCCAGACCCATAGGGATTTACCGGCTCTGGACTTGCTGAACTTAATGGGCATTACAGCCCCGGTGGTCCGGTAATTCAGGAGCTGGTATTCCGTTACTCCCCATTCCCACGGAGTCCCATAGGACTCCAAGGGAATGAGGGCCGTGGAAACACTGGCACAATGTGGTAATGGTCAGACCTGGCGGGTGTAACATCACACGGCCACAGAAATAGTTAGCCGGTCTGGAAAACGGTGCTGGTACGGTTTTACTGACACCGTTAAATCGGCACCGGCCAACTTGTAATGAGGCACAATCATTAGATCCCTCCATATCCACCAACTACAGGCCAATCACATCAGTGCCTTTCTTACTTAAAATAATAGACAGGGTTGCATACCTGCAGATACAGGAGTACCTGGAGTCCAATCAGCTTCTGGGAATCTGACAATCTGACTTCAGGCCCCCAAAATGGTACAGAAATGGCTCTGATTGATCTCAAAACCCAGATCGACAAACTTAAGGATAAAGCGAAAACAGCCCTATTACTTCTCCTTGACCTTTCGGCGGCCTTCGATCTGGTGGACCATAAAGTATTATGCAATCACCTTGACTCAGTGGCTTACTTTGCTCAGGATGCCATAGTATGGATCCAATAATTTTTGAGCAACAGGACTATGAGAGTCTTCTCGCCTTCTGCGGTGGCAGATCCTATCCCTATTACATGTGGTGTGCCCCAGGGCTCCTGCGTCTCACCCACAATGTACAATATATTTACTAAGCCCCTATTTGACGATTTGGACAGTCTGGGTGTCACCTACACTTATTATGCAGGTGACATCCAGATCCTCATACCGCTTACCAGAGATTATGACATGGATGTGGTTTTAGTAAATAAAATATACCTCATCATCCAAGCATGGATGGCCGCCCACACTCTATGCTTGAATGATGAGAGACAGCCTTTTACCTCAATGAACTTGGCCCCAAATATGCCTCCTTTAACATCGATGGCAACCTTATCAAAGTCGCCAAAGAGGTAAAAAAACTCAGTTTTGTATCTTGAATCCACCCTTACTTTTGCTAAACAGGTCAATGCCATGACATCGGCCTCTGCATATACCTGTAAACTGATTAGAGCCGGTAAACCTTTTCTATCCAAGAATAGTTGCACCATACTTGCCAGAGCCCTAATTCTCCCCAAATTAGACTACTGAAACTCACTGTATATGGGCGCTAGTAAGTACACTGTGAATAAGATCCAAAACCTCCTAAACAATGCTTTAACAATGCCACAGGCGGTTGCCAGAAGAGAACACATTTCTGAGGCAAGGAGACAGAAGAAATGGCTGTCTATTAGTGATAACATTCTGCTCAAAACTGTCTCTTTAACGCATAAATGCCTTAACAGTGCTGCCCCTCGCTACCTCGTGCAGAGAATTATTCCCAGCCTACCCACTAAGACTGCTAACTCAAATTGCCTAGTAGTACCTAGGTTTAAATTGACTAAAGTGGGGTGGGGGATCAGCTTCCCGGTCAAAACAGCGCAGCTTTGGAACTCCCTCCTTCTTTGGGGTCGATGGGGGCCATCATGTGGAATGCCCCCATCACAGCAGGCCCTTTTTACTAACTTACCACCAAGTGAAGTCTCTGCTTAGTAGTTACGTTCAGGAACGGGGCAGTGTCCCATGTATTTATTTATTTATCATGCATGTGTAAGGCCCTTGTACATTAAGACATTGTTTCTCAAAGTGGCCTCCTGTTGATGTATATAAATGGCATCTTGGTTCTTGTCAATTAGCTGCACATAAAGATATGTAGGTATTAAGTAACACACACTTTCTCTAGAGCCCACTATAAAGTCCATCTTCTTAGGTATATTGCACCTCACAACTTTGGAACCCCCATTCAGTAACTTCCCGCATCAAACACCCGCATCACACACCCACATTTCACACTCCATATACAGGAGGCAGTCTACAGTACTCCACGGATGCTATTTTAACTCGCAGCCGGGCATAGCGTGAACCCACCCGGCCCCCACCGTCACTAGCAAAGAAACAGTGGAGGTATCAGCCACAAAATGAGAGAGGACAGAACGAGGTGGAGGAAAAGCCAAGCATGCCATACTATGGAATTCCCAGCATTTCGTTTTGGCTTGTTTGCAGATGTACAAAATATAGGTGTACATATATATGTATATACCATATTGCAATCCTACAGATACAATTCCCTAGGGTTGTGTTTGCGTTGGGGACTGGGACTGGTCACGTGGGTGACGTGGCTTTCCCTCTTTGCCGCCTCTCTTTTGAAAGTCAGTGAGGCTGACGGTCTGGAGGAGCGGAACCATTCATTTTGGAACAGCCCACAGAAACCCAATGGAGAGATGTAGCCTCTTTATACTCGCATCCGAATCCTGAAGCTATCGGAGTGAATGCACTTTGCTCCTGCATACAAACAATGCAATGTTAGGATGAGTGCTGTGAAAAATGAAATGAGTGCCAAGCCCAGTGTAAGCAGTTAGTGATCCAAGTGTAAAACCGTTTCAATCACAGACGTATTTGTCAAATATAAGATCTGTGGTCATTCCCATCTTCCCAAAATGCTCTTTGATTTTATGCCAAACAGCCAGAAACCTACACTGGTTTTATTGGCTCCCGTCCACCTTCTCTTATGGGTATTTTCAAAGAGTATGCAATAGGAAGTAATGTATATGGTTATTCTAGGTTTTGATAACGTGCTTTGAACAGTAAAACAAGATTAACATTCTCATTATGACTGCAGTATGTACTAGAAGTGACCAATGGATCCATTTGTACAATTTTCCGAAGAGTCAGTTTGCACATTTCACCATTCTGGCAGCTGCTTGAAATAATGGACTTTGGGTTTCAAGCACATGTTTATGCTCATAATGCCAATATTGTCTTCTCCTTTGCCTCCTTTTTGGATGCCTTGTTTCCAATCTATCAACTGTAGGGGTCTTCTCTTTCTATATGTCTCAACCGGAATAAGACCAGCATTATTTTGTGTTCTGTTTCTCCTGCAATTCCTTGCCTTTCCATTCATTTCATGACCTCCTTGTCAACTTCCTATTTCTAAAAGTGCTCATAATCTGAGTTTTACTGTGTAGGCTAATCTATCTGGCCAAGATCAAAATCTCTGTTTTGCCTTCGAGTCGTTTTCAACCTTTCAACATAACACCTTCTTACATTCTTATCTACTAATCCTTTGCTACACACTGTGGTTCTGACTATCTTAAGTAGTGTTGCTCACTCTACGCTAGTTTGCCTGATGATGCTTTTCTTCCTTTGCATTCTATAGTAAATGCTGCCGTGTGCGTTTTTTTTTTGCCTTTGGGTTTCTTCTATAATTTTGCACACTGCTCAGCTTCAGTGCCTTCCCATTCCAGCTCTCTTTTCGTTTCTCCTTTTCTGCATTAGCTTTGACTGTGTTCACACTCTTGCTCCTGGCTCTCTGTGTTCTTGTCTATTCCCATTAACCGACTGGGCGTCTTCCCTCCTGATAACATGAGTCTAAACATAGGAATTCTGTTTGATCATCCATCCATGTTTGCTTAGAGTTTGCTGGGTTCTGTCATTATTATACGTTTTTGATCAGATTAGTGTATTTTGTTCCGCAATGTGGATAATGGTGCTAAATGAAAAACTGTATACAAAAACAATAAATGGTACACTAAAATAATTTTCTGTTTTTAATACCTTCTTTTGCCAAGAACACACACCATTTTGTCATTCAAAATGTCCTTCCTACTTGGAAAGGGTTGTAGTAGATTAAAACCGATTAACTGTTTCTAAGATGTTTCTAATGTAAGAACCAGGACAGGCTTTAGTAGTGTGCACTGGCCTCTGATTTTTTTCGTAGTGCTGACAAATCCACACATGTATTAAAATATGACAATTAATTAACTAACATGTAAATAACAAATGCAGTTTAATACATGGAAGCCTTGTCCGCAGAACCCTACAATGGCCTGTGGGATCCAGGGCAACCGTCACAGAGCCTTTTCTCCACCCCTTTGCACCCCCCAAGGACGGTGTGGCCTCAGTGAAGTGGCTGCATGCCTACAGGGAATGCCTCTGTTGATTTTACTGTCATTCTGTGCTCAACCATAACATGTGTGGCAGCATCGCCCAGTGCCCCCTTCAACATATCTGTGTTCTTCCCCGGTTCCATCAATGGCTCAGGGGATTTGGGAACATGAGCAGCAAGTAATGTGTTAGTGGAGAAAAGATATGAAAAGGAGAGGCACTGCAGAATCCAACCCTTGCCCACATAGAAGGCCGATAAGAACTGCCCCCTACAATATGGCTATAGATCGCCCCCTGCCTGCTCATAATCCAGAAGAACAGGGAATCATGCAAGAATCATGCTTAAATTCAATTCAATGCAATAACACTTTAATGGCATGACTTGAAGTCAGACAAATCCTTTTTCAAATTTAGATGACCTTGATTAGCTTTCTACGATTATTGCCAAACCTATGACGTCCTAAACTAGAGAACATCCTCCATGTTCGTGTCTGTCCTGGTTTTCATTTGGGAAGTCTGGTCCCCCTCCATATACGCCAGCAGCACCCTCACTCAGTCCATCCTTCCCAAAAGTAGGGAAGGCTCCTGCCCTCACATCCCACATCACAAATGATGTGTAAACGACATTAATACTCCCAGGACAGCTGCATGGCCACAACCTTCCTCAGCCCCTCCTTATCTCACAAAATGCGAGGTCTTCAGGGATCACGAATGGGGCAGCGCAAGCACAGTGAGTGTCTCCCACAAAAGTACAGAGAGGTAGAAAGGAAGTGATAAGGAGAGTGAGGAAGAGTGATGGGAGGGAAAGAGAGAGACAGAGAAAGGGAGAGGGGGAGAGAGAGAGAGAGAGAGAGAGAAAGAGAGAGAAAGAGAGAGAGAGACAGCAACAGAGACAGAGAGACATAGAGAGAGAGAGCGAGAGAGAGAGAGATAGAGAGAGAGAGAGAGAGAGAGAGAGAGAGAGAGAGAGAGAGAATCAAAGAGATCTATAGAGAGACCTGGATAACTGTCTCATTGGATTTATAAGGCATACAAACCGACCCACTGAAGGCATCACAGCCCTATTATTAGCATAGAATGAAGGTACAAATGCAGGATTGGAAAATGCAGGTCTTTAGCCATTTTGTAAAGGGAAACAGCATTTGAACCTGAACATATCTCCTTGGAGTGAATTCTACAAAGCCGAGGCTTGGATCTGAAAAGAGCATCACGTCGCCACATTACGCGTGTAGCGAGGAACGAGCAGCAGCTCTTTATCATAAGAGCAAACCTGCCCTTTAGGCTGCTACTATTTAATTCTGTTAGTCAGATAATCTGGAGATGATCCATATAAAGCTTTGTGAACTAGATATAATGCCTCGAACACTATTCTATCTTTCATACGCAGCCAGTGCAGCCCTTTCAGGACTGGCGTGATATGGACATGCTCGGAAGTCCTAGCGGTGATTCTTTTCAGCAGTGCTCCGAAAGACTAGAAGTTACTGAATAATGTCCATGCTTGTTCCCAGGAAGAGTATATTGCTATAATCTAGTTTGGCTCTGTCTATGGCCTGAGCAATAGTAGCACAGTTGTCCTCAGGCTTAATCTCCCTGAACATGGTTAGAGGAACTAATGATGGAATTGACATGACCTGTCATGAACATAGACGAGTCGAAGATCACCACAATGATTTGGTTCCATGTGTTAATATCCCTGCAAAAATATCGCCATACAAAAATATTGCCATATGTTTGCGGCGATATTAAGGCATGGACCTGCGGGGGACACCCCCACAACCGCAATAATATTTTCAAGTGAGCGGGGGACACCCCTGCAACCCCTGCTCCCAATAACCCCAAATATTATCCCCACTAAAAATATCGCCTATGGCCGTTCCCGATGACCATATCAATGGGGATATTTTTGGTGGGGATAATATTACCTGATACCAATGATTTGACCTTTTCTGGGGCAGGAATTCTTGCATTTGATACTGAGAAAAAAGGGCATAGGGATTCCATCTCATGTGTTTTCTGGTCTTAGAAAATTTGAAGAAATTCAGTTTTATTCTGATTTAAGCAGAACCAATTATCACACATACAAAATTAAATGAGGGAAAAAAGATACGAGATGCGGCTCTGGTTTTCTTCTGGTGTTCCAGTGGGTTGGAAGAAAATGTGTGTATCGTAGTATAATAGTGGAACAATACCCCTTCGTGGATTAGAATGTCATGAAGGGGCTTCAAGTAAATATTGCACAAAATTGGGGACGGACACAATCCATTGAGGACTTTACAATCTGGCATGTATCAAGAGAATTCAAAGGAATCCAGTTTAACCACTGATTCCCTGCCTCAAAGGTATGAGATCATCCAGTCTCTATATTTCTGATCCAGGCCCACCAGAGAACGTAGTCTCTCAATAACAACAGTACGGTTCACAGTATGAAAAGCAGCCGATAAATCAAGCAGCATTAAGATGCACGAGTCATTGAATTGATTAACTGCAAGTCTGATTCCCTAAAACTGAGCAAGGGTTGTTCTGTCTCCTTTTTTGGTCTGAAGCCAGATTACTTATTCCACATGATTGTGAAGATTTCAATTTGAAATGGCAGCTGCAGGGAAATGAATTTTTTGTTTAAAGCACAGACCTAGTTCGAGAGCAGCAGAGTGCTATACAGAGTGTGGGTAGCCGCTATTGGGCTACTTTATCCAGAATCTTTAAGGAAATAGGTTATTGGCAATGGATCTATAATCGGCACACACAGATGGATAAAGATTTCTTTAATAGGGGGTGATCCTGCCCTTTTTTAAGAGGGTGGGCTAAATCTTTCACTAAAATAATGATTAACAAAGTTCTGGAGGAAGGGGGATACATATCACTGCAGACTCCTTAATAGCACTTGAAGGTCAGGGATCCACTGGAAAATGTGCAGGGTTGCATCAACCAAAAATTGAATTAATATTGTCTACCCTATTGGGTGAAAAGAAAACTCTTCCTCGTACATTATTGGTTCAGGTTATGTTATGTTATACCATGCACTGCTACCACCCATGGGCAGTCTCCAGGCGCTCGGTACAGGTGGCCAATTAGCAGTGTTGGTTGTTTCAATGTCGAGGGATTGCTTTTCTGCTAAACCAAAGCACTTTGAGGCGCACAGGACCCGGATTTGAGATATGTTATCCCTAGGGGAGATTTTGATCTTGTCCCACCATTCAACCGAAGGCACTGAACTATCAAATTGTGAAGTCTCATGAGAGAACTGTTTAAAGATTCTGAAGAGCAAGTCTTGAGTATCCAGCCTAATTAATTACAGTGTTAAAATGGACCTTATTGGCCTCAATGATGGCTCAATGATGGCTCATTCATACTGTCTTACATAGGTGTTTAGCTTAGCATATTACATGTGTGATGCGCCAGGTACAGCTAGTATTTGTGTACTTTACTGCATGCTTTAGGACTGTTTTCCACATCACTGTACAGTGTCGGGTAAGTTACAGCTGCACACTGTATGTTTGAGTATGTATGTGGTTGCAAGTGACCCCAGTTTACTGGTATCATATATTCTTTTGGAGAAAAAAAAATCTGCCAAGCAGAGGGAAATTATTGTTTAAGAACAGCGAAAATATAAATCAATTTATTACGACGACATCTTATTAAATGTCTGTGGAGAGGTTGGTGGCCGATGGAAAAGCCTACGGGAAAGGTCAAAGGACATGGCAGTCTGGAGCAATCTCTATTCAGTTGCAGTGTCATATGCAGTGCGGGTTTTGCTACCGGCTCACTGTGGTTCTGCTGCCCGCCCATCTCCCTGTATCCTGGCTCATCATGAGCTGCCCGTCGGCTGAGCAGGAGCAAGGCGGAAGTCTGAGGGAGAAGCCCATGGGAAAGGTCGAGTGAGCCTGGGGCAGGCTTTGTCCACTTGCAGTGCCATTTGCACTGTGTAGGCTCAACACAGAGCTGCTGCCGGCCCGTCCCCCTGTATCCTGGATCATCATCAATCGCGCCGCTGAGCGGGAGCGAAGATGGATCGAGGGAGGCACCTGAGGGGAAAGGCTGAGAACAAGTATGTGGGGCAAGGCAGTTGGGGGCGGTCTCAGAGCACTTCTGGTATCATCTGCTGCTTTACTCTGTTTTCTGTGGCGCTCTCCATCTGCCGGCATTGAGGCCTACTGAGCCACCACAGCTGCCAGTCCATCCCCCTGTATCCTGGATCACCATCCGCCGATGGGTCGCTGAGCGGGAGCGGAGAGGGAGCGAGGTACACATCTGAGAGGGAAGCTGAGGACAAGTACGAGGGGCAAGGCAGTTGGGGCAGTCTCAGCTTCCTTCTGGTGTGGTGTCACCTGCAGTGTGGCTGCTGCTTTACTCTGTTTTTTGTGGTATTTTCCATCTCCCGGTATTGAGGACTACTGAGCCACCACAGTGTTGCTGCTGGCCAGTCCCCCTGTATCCTGAATCATCATCAGCGATGGGCTGCTGAGCGGGAGCAGAGAGGGAGAGAGATTGGAACCTGAGGAAGAAACCTAAGGACACGATTGAAGGACAAGACAGTCATTGGCAGTCCTTGTTTACTTGTGGTTGCATTTCCAGCACAGACGCAGCTTTACTTTGTCTTCTCTGTGGTGTTTTCCATTGCTTGCATCAGGACCTGCCAACTCGCTGCCGTGCTGCTTCCCACATGGACCCCCTCGCCTGGATGATCATGAGCCGCCTGGCTGCTGATCAGCAGCCACGGGCACGTACCCGAGGGAGAATCCCGAGGAGAGGGGCGTGGGCAAGGCAGTCTGGGTTAGCCCATGCTGTAGGAGCAGTCGAGTTCATTTGCACTTTTGGACATTGTGCCCTACTTTTGCTAGACTCTCCGTTGTTGCTTTTGATGCCAGCCCTCGTGAAGAAGATTGCCTGGCATCCTCCTCTCCGGTGCTTTGCCACCATGAGCTGCCAGTGGCTGCAGCGTCACCCTTCTTTGCAGCCATTTGCATGTGCTGCTGACCTCGTTTTTTCTGCCCTGATTGATTAGGCTAAGGGGAGAAATGGACTGTTGTTCTCTGCTGGGCTTGTGGTTTCCTGCTGAGCATCGATTTGGTTCACCTGGGTCGTTTATTTGTGTTAAATGTTTGTGTTTTTGTTTTTTCTTTCACTCTAGCGTATCCCTTAGGTCTTTTTCTTCTGTCATTCTTTCTCTTCCCTTTTAAGTAATCCACATACATTGAAAATAGTTCAAAGACTCATTACTATCCTTTGAAAATAAACATAGTGTGAATGGGGCTGGCCACTTCTTCCACAACTTGTAGCAGCCCAGACAAGAACCATCTGAACAACAAATGCTTTCTTTGTGCTACAGCATGATGCCCAATGCTGGCCCAGCTGCATGCTGCCCAATGCTGGCACAGGGATGTAGCCCTCTACATTAGAACTCACCGGTAGCAGCGGGCAGGAGCAGACAGCTCTAAGAAGACAACTGATTGGATGAAGTACAATCGGCAGAAAACCACGACCAAAGCGCCATGACTTCACAAATACACAACCCCCGCATCAGGGTGTTTTTGCCACCAAGAAGCCAAAACTAAAAATGCGTGAATACCCACTTCCATACATCACCAACAGGTACAGCGGCGCCATGGTCCTCTACTCGGCCTATCATTGACAATACACAGCAATGATTTGGGTCAGCTCTAATGTGCAATTCAACATGCAATGTTTGCAAATTGTGCACTTAATATGCGTGTAAAGCTATGTATTGTTCGACCTGCAAATGCCAACTGTGTAAGCAACGTGCATGCACGGGATTGCAGAGACTCCAGCTGCAGACAGTTGCCATTGCGATCGATGGCCGAGTACGCGAACGCTGCTCGCGACAACGCCTGCGCAGCATCACATAGTAGCGGGCTGAGGACAATGCAGCGAGCATTTCACTTGTAGGCCTGCTCGAGAACAGGGGGTTTCAGGTTAGGCTTTAGGTGAATAGACTTCACAGGAGGGCTTATCATCTGATGGGGTACGTTTAAGAATGCCCTGTAGTCATGCCAACTGATGAGCCCAGGCAATTCTTCTTCGAGTCTCTCATCGCCTACTCAGAAGCATAAACCACTGTTGGCAACTATGCTCAACTTCACTAGTTAGCAGCTTTGGAACTATCATTCTGCTCTAGTTCCTAACTTTCCCTTTGAGTTAGATGGCACATTGCCATCGTTATCATGTGTCTGTGGATGCCAAATGGTTTCAAATAATGTCCTCATGTTACTGCATGGAAGGGACTGTCTGTGCATGCAATAACTCGCTGAATACACAGAGCCGAATAACCCTCCCATTTAGCAGCTCTGTCCAACCTGCTGCATTGCATGGGTGCCCAATTCAAAATCCACAAAATGCCATAAAACATTCCATACGATTACGGTGCCATGGCGTAACCGCTTCCAAAAAGATGGATTCCGTTCCACCCATGCCTTCTCGATGTTCCCAGTCACACTAAGCCCTCACACAGTCTATCTTGGACTTAACTGCTCCTAGCCTCCTGCCGGCCCAGTCCCAGTGTTACTATGCTGGAGTTTGTTTAGTCTGAGACATTGAATTCACAGCTTAGGCAGCGTTGTCTCGGGAGGATAGCTCAGCGGCAACGTGCGCGGCTTGGAACCAAGACGAACAGAGGTTCGATGCCCAGGTCCGTGCGCGTTATAAATAACCTATCATATCACATCATGACAACAAAAGCCCCACACTTAAAGCAGTTCCTTTAGCGCATCTCATAGCCAACACACAACCACACACCACAATGTAAAATATTCTATTTCAAACCTGCCCTCAAGTAAATTCTATTTTATCCGCAGGGACCTTTTGATTTACTCTTAATTTTCTGCACACTTATTTCCATCCGAGGATTATTGGAGCATCAAGCACGCAAGAAAGTGTTCATAATTTGCACCCCTCTCTATATTACCCACACACCTATATATTTCCCTTTTCCCACGGGTGGACGGGGAACTAGAACAGGCCCTGGAAATCACTTCCAAAGTGACCGGCTATTGAGCAAGCACATCCCCTTTCCCATTGGACAATCTGGAAATAAAATATGTGCCACACAAAAGAGGCCCATGATGCAGAGGCCAGTCCACCCCTGCCCATGTCTCCTGCATTTGTCACTTCATTTCTTTTCTTCCTCTTCTTCATTTTCCATTTCCTCACAGAAGGGTCACGCCCCCTAGTGAAGACACAGGGCATCACTTTTTGAACCAAGCCTCGGCACGCTGAGATTCCTACTGCAGTAATTTGGCAAGGTATACCAACGTCTTAACATAACACATACCTACTGGTGTTTGAGGTGGTTCCTTCCGGCTCCTGGAGAACTATTGTGGGGACGGATCACACCATGTACATATGATAATCCCTTATAGCCCCCCCACACCTCTGCTATCTCAGGATGGACAATGCATTAGAAGTCACAGTAACACCTGAACAAAAGCATTACAACCTGGTATCCATGCCATGCTCCCACCACTAGCCTCTTGCAGACAAGTCCCATTTCACTTTCTCACATTGCCACTGTCAGCCCATTTTTGTCTGACTCTCTCTCCCTCAACTTGTTCCTGGACCACAGACAAAGAGGAGTGACCCCTGGCTCTTTGTGCCTCTCTGAACTGCCTTGACACTAGTTTGGGCAACTTTCAAACCATTTAAGCTGCTGCAAGGGAACCACTGGAGTCATCCTTGCTACTCCATAACTCTACCCGCGGCTGGTGCCGAATGTGCCCAGACTACAGTTTTTTGATGCTGAAAAACCGGGCTCAACACTTTTGAGCCTGAAAGACAAGAATAAAGGCACTGTGAAGAAGCCCCCTCCGCGTAATCCACTTTTTGCACCATAGTGACTTTCAAGCCCTCCTTTCTCTACCTTTTTCTTCAAAGAAATATCCATGAACATTGTGATTGTTGACAATCTATTGCCCGAACAGCCCAGCTCATCTACAAAAGTCTTCATTCTCTGTGTTTCTTTTGCAGTGGTGTGTTCCCTTGTCTTTTCTAATAGTTTGATTGCATTTGTGGTGCTTGATTAAAAGGCTATTTTGTTTATAAAACCTTGATTGGACATTCTTTTATTCAAGACCATTGCACTGACATTGTTTGGGTGGCTTCTGTTCTCAGTGCACACCCTTCCTGAAGATATAGCCTGCACTACGCCTGCAGTACCAAACGAGGTGATGGAGATGTGCATGTTTTACCTTTATGTATGGGGTCACTGCTGGTTTAGTAGGTCTGGGGCTTAATATGAGAATAATGCATCTGTGTACTCTTGTGGTGTCGTGGTCATTTCTACATAACGACGTTCATGCCTTTCTGCATGCCGTGCAATGCCGTGTTATGATCTGCTGCAAGCGGTGTCAGGTTTGTCTTCCCATCAAGGTCTTTGACGGCTACCTGCACTAACCTGCTCAACTTATAAGTTTCAACACAAATATGCATAATAACCAATTTACCCACGCTTGGGAATTGAACACTAATCACAAAAGAAGAATGCTACACCTCCCCAACTTGCATACCACACCTGAAGCCAATGTAACCTAACATCACAGACACGCAAGGCTCCCCATTGGACACACATGCCTCTATGCTCCTAACACAGAATACCTTGAAGCTGACCCCTTCTGATGCAGACCTCTGGGTACTTCCGGTGAGCATTCACTAACATAATAGCACAGCTATCTTTCATGTTCCCCTCTCTACCGACTAACCTCACCCACCCCCCCTCTTTCAGGTCCTCCAGAGTACCTGGTGACCATGCAAACAGCAGCGTGGCATGGTATGAATCCCAATATGATAACTCGACATGACAAAATGAACAGAGGCACAGGGGAAACGTGCTGGTCTTGGAAGCAAGCCCATGCAGAGCAACAGAGGTTCGAATCCCGGATCTGCGCGCTTAGAAACCAAACTCAGTCATGGTATTAGGCGCATTATAAAAAACGACTAAATAAAAAAAATAGCATAGATCCAAATATCCCAAAAGGAAAAGTGTCTCCTAGTCCTCTAGATAAGCACAGTACTAGCTATTCAACTCCGTAAAAAAAGGCAGGACAAGCTCATTTGTTTTATCTGTGTCTAACACCTTCTTTGTGGGATTTCATTGTCGGGCCACCTGAATAACTAATTTCATGTGACTGTGAACAGCAGAGGAAAAGTTCCAGAAAGACAAACAGTGGTCTCCTGGCAAACATTTTCTGGTCGCATCACCTTCGCGATGCGAACAGAACCCAGTGCCTGCTCCCTCTCACAGGGCACACAGGAGAGAGAATGATCAGGCTTTAAGCCCCTCTACCCACCATCCCTGGGTCTCGCGCCATCCTCTTTTGCATGGAGGAGAAGGCAGATGGAGAACAAGGAGAAGCGAGTACAGTTGCAGACACACAAACCCTGGCAAAGGTTGAAATCTGCAAAGCCGAAGGTTGACGGCTTGAAGGACTTGGACTTGTAACCTCTGTCATTGCTCTGGTCATCCACCCAGATCACTGTTTTTCATCCGCCCATGCCATTACAGGAGCAGAAAAACTACATGCAAATCAGGCCCGATCCCACGCAACAAAAGGTGCACCACCCCCAGACATGTTTCAGCCTTAATCAGTCAGCTTGGCTCCCTTGGCACAGGAGGCTTGGGACCCACGTCTGTGTATTTGTATTTAGTATTTTATTATGTTTTATATGTAGCGCTTTTTTTTCCAAAGCACTGACCCAATTTAAAATCAAAGAACGGTACAATAATAACAGCAGGTATAAATCAGACCATCAGTGCTGGTAGCAAACAATCAAGAAGAATGTAAAAGAGGAGACTTCAAAGAAGAACGGAAGGTAGAGTAGTCAGTGATAGCCACCGGGAGGGCCTTCCAATGAAGGGGGAAGGAGCTGAAAAGAGCCAAAGCGGGACTGGGCACAAGGTGGACGTGGAACAGTTAGGCTAAAAAGACTAGACAAACACAAGGGGTGAGATGGACGGTAAAAGGAAAGAAGAAAGGCAAGATAACCAGGAGCAAGCTGATAGAGTGATTTGAAAACTAATCATAGAAAATTGAATTTAAGTTGAGAATGGAATGGTAGGTAGCCAACCAAGTGAAGCGAGAGAGGAAGATATGGAGTCAAGGTAGGAAAGAAGGCAAAGCACACAAACCGAAGAATTATGGATTGATTTCAAGGGGGTGAGACGAGAACTTGGGAGACCAAAGAGAGTGTTGGAACAGTAAAAAAATCATGAAAAAGCCTGCCCTATTTGCGGTGACCTTTGAAAAACTTTAGGTTGATGGCTGGGATGTTTTTCATTTAATCATAACCTCTTGCATTGCTCTGAGCAGTTCTCCCTTGATGAAATGACTACTGCCCTGCAGAAATATACAGGAATGAGCAGGGTGTCTAAGCTCTCGCGTAGTACTACTGACCGCGCCACATCTTTCATGGCAGAAACACAGTTATGTGGTCCCTTCCCTCGAAGAGGGCTTCCAAAAATGTGGATCACTTCCGGTTGCCGACTGCCATGTGCAGCGTGGCTTGCAGACATTTTTTGTTTTGAGGGTTTACTTTGTGGCATCGCTCCTAGAGTCAGGGGCCCGGTGGCCATGGAGATGTGCAAACTGTCTTGCCGAAGAGGCAGGTACAGCACCTTGTGGCTACTGGCAGGACATACAACGGGAATTTTCTGGTGCCCCGACCGGTCCTCCTCGGGTAAAGGAAAGGGCACCATCCAATGGCAGTCTCCAAACCCTGTGCTTGGAAGAGGGCAGGCACCCTGCCATCAAACCCATCTCCAGAGTTTAGCAAGATGTTTGCAGTTTATTTCTTTCAATTCTTAAATAACACGCCACATCGCCAATAGGCCTCCATCTGACTTTGCCATATTGTGTGGGTCCTCCCAAACCTGGGGCAGGCAGCGCGAGAGAAAGCTGTCTGTGTGACCCCCCACGCCTCATTCCCCCCCCCACAGGTTTTCCTCGTTGAATCCCGCTGAAAGAAACATTGCTCTTTCTTTCATGCCCCCCCTCCGGCTCAGGATTCTGATGGCAGTACCCCCAGCAGAGGCTTCGCATTAAGGGTGAAAGGGCCAAATAGCCCCTGGGGCCACATTGGAATGGCAATTAGCATCTGACCTACCACCATGTGCCCAAAGACATTGCATCAAAGATGTGCAATAATTCATCAGTGCAAGCCAGGGAGGCCATACCTTCACTGGCAGATAAAACGGCACTGTGATCTTTCATTCCATGCATGCCATGCTTTGTTAAAAAAAGATTCTGGCACTGCCCTGGATGTGGCATTGGGTGTTCAACCTCACGTGGAGTTCAAAGGCAAAGCTCCTGTCATCTTTGGGAAGGTCACTGATGGCCCCGGGTGGTAGCTAGACTGTTTGAATAATTTATAACATGCAAGGAAAGGACAGTGGCAACTGATGGTTTTACACTTCTGAAATCCTCAAGTATCTTTCCTCCCTGCACACATTCCCCGTGTTTCTCTTGTGCTGCTTTCCTGAATGTCCGCATCCCAGAATTCCTAGCCCGCCACTTCACCTTGATGTTGTGTCCCTCCAGTTTTTTAGCCCACAAATGTTTCCCAAGAGTCTTTATTCTAGCCCAAATGCATTGCTTATCTTTTTCCGCCTGTATGGCCACTCATGTTCCTAGAATTCTTCCCCACCCACTGCATCCCTGATTTCTCCCTTTTTACAGCGTGCCCCTCCACAGTCACGTGCCAAAGCAGTGAGTGCAGCCCTCCTGAGGTAGAGAAGGCACCATGATGGTGGTGGCAAAGCGTCTACATACTCATTGGGGTGTGCCAGGAATTGATCAGCCTCTCTGCCCCCAGAGCACTTTCCAGGTTGTGCAACTATGCTTACAATAATAATTTGCTATTTCTAAAGTACTTTTTTTTTAAACCAAAGAGCTTTACATAGGACATATTTATATAAATTGTTTGCCAAGATTTGAAACAGCAATCTTCAGATCAAACACTGGTCACAGCAAAGAGCGATTAACCCACTGAGCCATCTTGATGACTGAACTGCTGGGTAGAGGATTTCTTGGTCAAGTTTGGGGCAATTTATGCTGCCATGCTGCTTAGTGTTTCCGGATGTATGCCATATGTCTCCATTCTGGGTGGGACCAGCATGTATGATGGAGGTTGTGGAACTGGAGGCGGAGAAAGGGTGTTCCAGGAATGAGAAACCATCTATGTATCTGCTCCATAGCTGGGTTTCTGCTGGAATTCCAATTCAAACAGGTTGCTTCTCAGTCATTCTGAAGTCGTAAACAAGGGAAATTCATTAAGCACCACACAAAGATAATGGTGTACCTACACTCCCTTAAATGTTCCAGGACAAAGAACAGGTTGCAAGGTCAACTATAAAAAAGAAGCCTTGGCTTGGGGCCTGACCGATGAGACATAATGGACTAATTGGGCAAGTGGGTAGTAGTCTTGCGTTGCTCTCTGCACCTGAGTTTCGTTTTGCTTACTTGCTGCTCATGAGCTGAAAGTCCAAGGTTGGAAGAGAATGCTAACTAATCAGAGGGTCTATGTAGCAATACGCTATACAGTGTTGCACAGGCCAGCTCGCTGCTGTTATTCTGCTATAATTACATGGCCTGCGGTAGCAGCCATGTAGTTATGGCTAAGTTGTTAAACCCATAGGAAGAGCACTTTTTGGGCGGCTTATAACTTTGCTGCCCCTGGACAAATACTCACCAAACTTTGCAAAAAATGTATATGGCCCACTCTGAATTCTTTTGCTGTTTGGTGAAGGGGGGTCTTTATAGGGGGGCCCCAAAATGTATTTCTTTCCCATAGACATAATGGGAAAACATTTCTGTTGTGCCTAGAGCCCAAACCGCTGGATGGATTGTCACCAAATTTGCAGGAGTGGTGGCTTGGTCCCAAAAGCGTGCTTTTGTTAATTTGGTGTAAATCTGTCCAGTAGTTTTTTAAAACTAACAAAATGTAAGGCAAAAAAATTAGTGCTATCTATATCCGCTCTGCGGACACACTTCCCTGTTTGCTTCGCGGACAGGACACTGATTGGACAATCGGCTTGCGTCATGTCCGCGGACACACAACGTGTTGTCTGATTGGCTGGGATGAGGCGTGAGGTGTGTCAAATTGTTTCGATGCACCCGCCATATTGGATGCGTGGACATGCACTGGAAGTGAGCATAAATCCAATGTTGGGGTGTGTGATGGTGTGTATGAGTGCTTGGAGAGGGTGGGGGAGTAAGAGATGGGTCAAATGCTGTATTTGTTTAGGTGGGAAAAGGCTGTGATGTGTTCGCTGTGTCCGCGGTCACCACGGTTGTTTGTGGACATACTAGACACTGGGCGCACTACTGGCTATTTTAGTTTAGTATGATGTTGGTTTTGGGTCTTTAGAAGAGCATTGGTGAAGAGGGTATATATTGAAGGGTTTGTACGTTGGTTGTAATTATTTTTTAGAATGTTAATATAAGTGATAGTTTTGAAGTGTATGTATTATGTTTTTGGGTTGTGGTCATTTGGTAGGTGTTTGTTTCTATGGGTGTGTTATGCTGCAGTGGTTGTGGCTACGGCCTAGAGTCTTGGGTGCATGGCCGAAGGCATAACTCTACAATGCTACCTAACATTTTGATTGTGGTATGTGGGCTGCCTAGGGGATATGTTTTCAAAAATGTGAGTACTGATTTCTGTGGTGCTTGGAGATGGGAGAGTCTGAAATAAAGTAAGGGTTGCAAGGAAGAACCTGGTGCTTGTGTTGCAGACTGAAGGGAAGGGGGGAGATGTTGTATGTCTTGCTTTACAACACTGTACATAGTTGTAGATGATGTGATAGATATGAATGCACCTGTGCATAGTTGAATGCTGTTTTGAAATCTAGAACGGAATGGGCATCTAGCTGGAATGAGAGAGCTGTGTAGATTGGAAGAACAGTTTTAGAGGCAGTGGTGTTCTTTTAGCTGGGAGCCTTTAAAATGATATTGTCTATATGTGTGCATTAATAAAGATGCATGTACTCATCCTGGCTTCTTGTAATTTTATAACACACTAGAAAGCCTTTTTCCATAATTATACTGTTATTTCTCCCATCTTTTAACATGAAATGACACTTTGTTAGATAGCTGTGTGTGTTGTGTCTGATTACTAATGTAGTTATTTGTAAAGGAAGTTGAAATGATAGAATCTATGTGAAATATACAGAATGTATAGAAAGGAAATTGTATGTACATCCTATGCACTATAATGCATTAAATGCTATCATGATTGAAATGTGGTTAAATACGTGGCAGTTATTGCTTGCTTTCATTGTCTAATAAGAAATTCGGTAGAGAACTGGAGCTGTGTGCGAGTTTTCAGTCGAAAGCTGCAGGCTTTATTATATTCAACAAAAATTGCCAAATAAAATCAACAGGCGCGTTTAGAGACCACATGGCCCATTGTGGAGGGAACAATCAATTGCAGATTTCTAAAGAAGGACTGGGAGATGTTTGGAGGGAGTGCTGTATATTATGACAAGTGAGAGTTAAGAACTATTAACGTGTCTTGCAAAAAGGGCAAGTTTGCATGTTTGTGCTGTGAGAAACATATGCAGCATGACAGCCTGGCAGCATGTTTGGCAGTGTAGTATACATACACCTGGCTACTGTGCTGACACTCTTTTCCACAGAAATGTGGGGAAATTGATTATATAGGGACTTATTTGCATTGGAAAGTAGTTTCTAGCAAATGCAGCTGGCTTTTCCTTTTGGACAATGGTGTAGTTTTAGTCTTTAACAAGCACTTTTTTGCCTCACGGAGGGGTCTTATTTTATCACATGTTGTCAAGGAAGAGGGCACAATATAAAATGTGTCTTCAGGGCACTGTGTCCCTTTGATGGTTCCTCCTTTCTGCCCTGGCTGCCTGGAATCTATTTCTACAATTATATTCTTTGAACAGCTGATGCATCCAGGGTGTTTCTGGGGAATGTGAGACCTGCTATCAGATTTACCAGGCTCCAGGGCTAAAGACCCTTTCCCAGCCAGCCCCCACCCTCCATAGCCTCAATCTCCATATGAAACAGGCCGGTGACAGGGCAGAGGGCCCAACAATGCCTCGGCCCAGGCCCGGCTGCCTTGTCTAGCAATGGGTGGCGGGTTGTGGCCATTTACAGCAAATCCCAAGCATGGTCCAGGCAGCAGCTTTGAAATACTACATTTGTTTGGGACGGCCTGTGAAGTTTGACCCTTATCAGCCTGGAGATTTATGGTGCTGTGTTTCACGGCTATTAGCAGTAAATTAGGTTCAGACTTGAAACTTATATTTCCATTAACTGGAGGGGGAATGCAGCTGCTGAAGAAGCCTTTCATGAATTTCCAGACGTTTTACCCACAGCCACTACTCGAAGCGGAGATCACGCTGTGCTTTTTACCTACACAATGCTATAATTATCACAAATGAAGTATTCAGCTCCGCCCAGCAGAAGTACTTTGCAACTTCCATCCAGGCACAAAAAAAGACACTAACATTTAATTGATGAATAATGTCCTGCTTATTCCCTATGCCTGTAAGATTCAAGAGCGGCTATGCATCAGGTTTTAAGACATGATCGTATGGAAAATGTAATTACAAATTAAAAGCTTTTTTGAACGGGTGTTTTGCAGAATTATCCCCTTGGTGCCCAGCTAACGCGCTTCATGCTCCTAGTCATACAAAGTGCAGTGCACGCATCCTTGAGGCCACCCTGCACTCCCTTAGAGAGCACAATGCCCCGAACATTGGTGTTGAAACTGAAAGAAGTACACTGGGGAATTCAGTCTGCATTGCATGAAATGAACGAGCGTGCGCGTGGCAGTGCCTCATGCTCCCAAATGGAATATGTCACTTTTTTTAACAGAACTTGCAGTGCCGCTCTGACAAGATGTTTTGGATGCCCTTGAGACACCTCTGATCACAGTGTATGCGCGCTCTGACTCAGGGAAAGGCAGCTAGCTCACTGCAGTAGGATGAAATGCAGAAGATAAATGGTGTCCGCGTATGCACAAATATGTCCCTTATTAGTAGATGTATAACTTCGGCTTCGAGTAAATATTCAAGTAAACTTCGTTTTCAGCCGAATTTCGGCATAATACTTACTCAAAGCCAAAGTTCGGTACACCCTAGTAGATGGGAGAAATGACATTAAGTTTGTTTTACAGGTCACACAGGGTAAGTGGTTGTTAGTCTGTTTATATGCATTTATACAAGAGATGTACATGTACCATACATGCCAATCCTCCCGATTTAGGTGGGAGACTCCCGATTTTTCAGTGAAAAATATTGTTATTTTTCACATTCTCCCTGCCGAAAATACATCTTTGCCAAATGCATTCTTATGACACAAATGTTGTCTCCCGATTTTTCTGAGGAAATGTCCCTCCCAGGTGGGTCGAAATGTTGGCATGCATGATGTACTGTGCAAAAAATATTCATACCTGTACTTTGTGTTCATGCATGTGGATATGCATAAATCTGCAAGTAGAAATGTTGGCGAGTTTACTAGTAGTTGCTGTAGGTGCTTTGCAGTCCCAGCCCAATTGTAGTTAGAGTGATCAACAGTACATCTGAAGTGCTGAATTGTGATAGTAGAGTTAGATGTAGAGGTCTTGCATGTTATTGGTGGATGGCTGCGTGACTGCTTAGCAGTAGCAAATGAGGGAATGGTGTAGAGAGTAAAGTGGAAAGGGTAGAAGGGCTGCCCCAGTGTTACTTACATGCCCAGCGGACAGCGCGGCTGTTCACAGACAGGACATGCCACATCCGGGGCTCCCGAGCATGAAATGGGAGTGTATTTTGAGGTTTAGCCAATCAGGTTTTGAGGTTCTGCTTCGTATTGAGAGAGGCTGTGTTTAGTGAAGATGGCAGAGGTGGAGAAAGTCAGGGTGATGGTGCTTGGAGATGTGCTTGTGAATGGTTTGGAGCAGTATGCTAAATGTAGGAATGTGGCTATCCATTATGACACAAAAGGAGTGGAGGTGGTATGGTGTATTGTGCCTGGTTTTAATCTGCAGGCAATTGTAGAAGTTTGTCAGGATACGGCTAGGTATAATAGTCCACATGTGGTTGTTGTGCACTGTGGTGCTTTGCATTTGGGCTATGTCAGTGCCTCTACTTTGTTCCAAGATCTGCAAAACTTGGTTCAGTCAGTAATGAAACTACTTTCAAATGCCAAGATTATTTTTTCCAGTTTAATACCTAGGCCAATATGGGACAATAATTCTTTTTTTTTGTCCTCAGCAAAATGTTGGTAGGTGCTTAACCAACAGAGGCATGTTTGCTTTTATGATTAGAGCAAGCATGTTCTTTTGCAACAATGAGAACACTGACTCTGGCAATGTTGATTACTTTAAAGAAGATGGCATGTCTTTATCTTTTATGGGAAATGCCATGCTGTTTGGAGAAGGTAATGTGAAGATTTTTGGAGGAAAATTGGAAAACAAAAAACAAAACAAATACAAAATAAAAGGTGTTTCTGAAGCATCAGCAAAAAAAAGGCTCTTTTTAGAGCCAACCTCAAAGGGGAAATGTGGAACAATATTTAAAATGTAATTCCCCATGCTCAGATTTTTCGATTTGTCCGCGGACAGCGCATATTACATGCAGGATTTTTGAGGTTGAGAGGGATGCAAATGAGATGCAGCACAGTAAGGGATTGGTCAATAGGGTTTACTGGGTGTGATGTGTGAGCAGAGAGTTTGTTAGAAAGTATTTTTCCTGAGAGGAGAGGAGATAGCCATGGCTTTTTGTTTCAGAAAGCAGTTTGTCTGGATTTTGGGAGATTTGTGGACAAAATGGTTGGATGTGCATGCAGATTGCTGTGGAGTGGCTGTACATCTTGGATTCCCTCATGTGGAAGTGCACTGGCATGGAGTGCGTGGAATTAAATAGCTGGATTTGGTATCTCTTTGTGCTACTTTGGTGACACAGTGTCATCCAGACATTATTATTATTATTATTCATTGTGGAGGGAACCGTTTAGGACATGTGTCTGGAATCTGTTTGCAATTTGCAATGAAAGAAGGACTTGGGAAAGTCATGGACATGTATCCAAACTCCAGAGTAATTCTTTCCCATATTGCGCAGAGTGTGTGGCTGCGTTCTTCTTCATTTGGTCCACAAATGGAGGAAGCAAGGCACAATGTTAACAAGGCTGTCTGTGCCTTTTTGAGAGATGTTGGTACATACTCTTTTCACAATCAAAATATTATGTTTTGTAGTGCACACATTTTGCACAGAGATGGAGTACATCTTACTTATGCCAGCAATCAGATTTTTCTACGAAATATACAAAATGCATTGCAACCTTGGAATTACAGCAATCCATTTTGCAGTAGGTGTTGACCATTTTGAAGTTTTTGAAATACAAAAAAACACCACAAAAAGGCTCTTTTCAGAGCCACCACTTCCTCCCAGCGTAAAGTGCAATGGTTGTAACAAGAATTTAGAGGTCCACGGAAATCCGCGCTGTCCCCGAACATTTTGAACACCAAGAAAGGGCTAAAAAAAAAAATAAGTATGCAGATCAACAGGGACATAGTGTGGGACATGTGCAAGGGTGAACTTTCTCAGGAAAATACCTTGGATTGCTGAGGAAAACACTTTTTAGGTGTCCGGGGGCCCAGACAGTGTCCTTTACGCTTAGCGGAGGTACAGTCACATGATGACGTCGAAGACATGTTGCCGAATGGGACGGCTGTCCGTAGGACACCAAATGCGTGGGGTCGGGTCTCCACATGTGTGCAGATGTTCTAGGGACAGTGTTCCAGTCCCCGAACTAATTAAAAGTGCGACACACATGCGGTGGACAGTTACGGACAGGCACGATGTTCGTAGGGGCATGGGTGTGCTACGCATGCGCGCGGGTGTTCTACGGACAGTGTTCAGGTCCCCGAACAAAACAAATGTGCATCAGAACTTTGCAGACAGACGGACGGGCTGTGTGTTCTACGGACATTGATTCTGGTTATGGACAATGCGAACAGGGGAAATGTTCTTAGCACACTTTATTTTGCATACTACGAACATGCAGACGTCTTTAGTGTTCTTCTGACACCCCCATTTTGACTATGGTCAATTCAAACAGGTATAGTGTCCTTACGACACCCCCATTTGGGTTAATTACGGACAGGCGGACATCTTGTGTGTCCTAAAGACACCCCCATTTTGATTGCCAACAATACGAACAGGTGTAGTGTTCTTAGGACACCCCCATTTTGGTTAATTAAGGACATCCCGGACAGCCGCGCTGTCCACGGACACCCTAACTGCCTTTTATTTTAAAAATGAGACACAGAGGAATATACTAACAACACACTTAATATTTTACTATTGTATAACAGTATACAAATTTAAGAAAGAGAGGGGAAGCAGAAACGGAAACAAATACAGTGGAATTCAGGGTTTGGACATGATGGATGGGGGAAGGGATGGAATTCTCATCGTAACATTTTTCTCGTTGGGGAGGTGTTGGGGATAGTTGGGGATAGTTGTCTGCGACATGGAGAGGAGGAACAGGTACATGTGGGACAGTGATATTCAATTGTGTCTTTTATATGGTCATCCACAACATTTTTTTATAAGAATTAACATTTTTATTAACATATGCATTTTTAGCTCCATTCGCAGCAGGGGATTTTCTAACGTCTTTCTTGGTATATTAGTTTTATTGTCTGTATGGTCTGTTAGAAAATAAAATGGTTAAGTATACATAAAGTAATGGTTATTAATTGGCTTATATAGAGAAGTGTAGTGTCTACCATTAGTATTATTGTCTTCACTCAGTTCAACCCAAGGAAAAGTTTCTTCCAGCCATTCCAAAGTACTGGACATTTCTTGTAAAAATAATATTAATTTTGGTGTACCTAATACAGAAAGTTTATAAATATATACAATAAATGTAGTGTACTCACTAGTTTCTTGCTAGGTTTTATTGTTACTGCTGCGTAGGTGTCCTGTTGAATTTTGCTGGTCAATTTCTGTGAGGTAATTCTGTTGGAGGCATATTTATTGTATTTTGGTATATTCCACTATGCTGCATATCCTATGTAATTGGACTGTTAGTGTCTTACATATACAGTTTCACTTCTTATTTAATTATTGAATGTAATTTATGTATGTGTGAACATGTTTAGTGTTTCTTTTTTTGGATGATATAACAATGTAAGATACCCCCTGAGTTTTTGGATAGTGTTGATGTTGTCTGAGTCTGTCCGTGAACAGCTGATGGTCCGGGGGTATCAGATGCACTAGCGCAGGTGGGGGGTTCAGTATGTTCTATGTTATATGTATCTAAACTAAGGGCATCCTAGTAAACATTTATCAAATTTACATTATCTATATATGTAGATTCAGTGAAAAAAACTTTGTTAAAAGGACGTTAAGGTTACAAGTAAAATCGAAAACCCCCTGAAATTCGCCAGTTATGGTAAGCTAAGCAACCATAACTAGCACCACCCCAGTGCACTGCTAAGACTAACACCCAGGACATCAAGGATGACATCACAAATATCAGTGTTGACATCACTGATGACATCACATGTCTAGCCCATTCCTTTTTGTTCTCTGACATATCTAGGCCAAGTGGTATTATTTACTGATAGTCAGAAACTTAACATTCAAAAGGTATTACATTTATAGATGTTGCTATTCTCACATGTTCTTACACTACTTTCCTTAGAATGTAATCACATCTTATGATGTACATATATAGGGGAAGAAGCAGGCGTGAAACACAGCAATCATTTTGTGCGTGAATACAATCATGTAGGTTATACACAGTTGCTAATGATTCTGCCTCTTGTTTGCTTACCATACTCTCCATATATAAGCCCCATATTTGTATGTGTTGTAGTCTATTTATGTTTTCTATGTATTAGTCGAAATATGTAGTAAGTGATGCATTATTAGCTACTTAGTACATGTTTCACAGTACGGAAAAATCTGATACAGAAGCATTCAACATTTTATTATATAACTTTGGAAAATTACAAATATTGCACCTCTATGGTGTATGCGGGTGTATGCTGCAGCTAATACCTACATTTCTGTATGAGTAGGTTCATGTACTAGAAAGAACACTGCAATGGAATGTTCTTTACAACACTACGTTGCATAATGAAGTATGCAGTTTAGTACGCATCTCCTGATAATCCCTGATACTTTTTTGCCAACATTATATTCAAAACTCCTTGTATGAAAAGTAAATGCACATGTGATGTCATCAGTGATGTCATCAATGATATTTGATATGTCATCTTCGATGTCCTGGCTGTTAGTCTTAGCAGTGCACGGTAGTGACATGGGTTATGTTTGCTTAGCTTACCATAACTGACGAATTTCATTTTTTTTTTCGATTTTACTTGTCACATCCTTTTAACGACATTTTTTTACTGAATCTGTATTATATGTATTTAGAGGTCGGTCAAGGCGTGCCTATTAGATAATGAGCATCCAGTGATATTACTATTACTTATATGATATATAGGTGCATATGTTCCCTTAACCAATCCTTCCCTTCAATAGGTTTTACCGTTTGCCACATAAAATGACATCATAGATGACGTACATTGAGGTATAAAGTGTTTTTGTAATCAAAATTGAAGTATGAGTGTGTGGGCTACAGTTTGTTGTTCTCCAGCTTGCCCTACTTTATTTGTGCTGATACTAAAGTAGTACTTTGCCACATTCTTTGAGTATGTCCAGTTATTTGGGTCTGAGATCATTATTGGTAGTTCCATCTACCACATGAGATGCTTCAAGGTGCTAGAGCACACTTTGGTAGCAGTGTGGATGGTTCTTATCCAGTCGACTTGGCCCTATATCTAGACTCTCGGGTTATCAACTACTTTAGCTATTAGCTGGAAGATCATTGAGCTTCCTCTGGAGAGCGGCGTGCAAGACACACGTGTGAAAAGAATTGTCAGCAGGTGCCCCTTTGAAGAAATTCCTGTCCGGTCCCTGCAGGTGCCCCATGGACTGAAGGCAAACTGGTTGATTGGGTAAGAGTCAATGCCGAGGGACATTAGCTGAGCCATGGATGTAAGTAGAGCATTGAAGGTGGCAAATATAGGGGCAGGGACTGTATTGTAAATATATGTATATAAGTAAAAGGATTTTGTGGGATTAGAAAGAAAAGAAATAGATACCTCGATTCCTGGTTCCAAGAGGGGCAGAAGGTTATGCACTAACATTCCAAGTAGGGGTATTATTTAAGGATTTCTGAGGCATGGCCAAAAAGAAGAGTGTGTATCAGACTCCAAAATGGGGTAAAAAGTGAGATGAGATACATTTACTAGATATAGCAAAGGAAGGCATACGTAAAAAATGTAAAGTACACATGTGCATGGGTTTATAAATATGTCAGTGTAAAACATATATTGTGTCTAGATTAGGAGATATAAACCGATAGTAAAAAATGACTATAATCATCATGTTTTTAACTCAATAGATTGATGTCAATCAGGAGGATAACAATCAAAACAGAATAATACATAAATAAATTAGAGATTCTTAACATGTTAATAAAATAAGACAGCAAAAACAAGATAGAACGAAGTAATAAAAACAACAGCATTTCATAGATTTTTTTTCATTGTTAAACATCTTGTTTTTTGGTAATGGGTGCTGATTGATGGTGCTTGCTCAAATCAAATAGTGTGGTATATTTGAGAAAGTAACTAAAATAATAGAATAAGATCTGATAAGTATTGGCAGTCAAAATCTAGAAGTGGATAAAGGTATATTTGAGATTTCTTCTGCTTTAATGAAGCAGGGAATATTGCTGCCATCCGAGTCCCCATGTAACACGGCTGTGTACCCAGTGAAGAAATAAACTGGTGGGTTGGGAGATTTATTCAGGATCTCTGCCCTTAAACAATATTGTTGAAGCAGACTTTCATTTAATTTCAAATCCTGCTACAATATTATGTAATATCCCATCTAAGGCCAGATATTTTACAATGATGCATTTAAAAAACGTGTCCTTCTAAATTCCCCTTCATGAGGACTCACAAAATTTGACTTCAGTTTTGTATAGAAATACGTGCCTGAAACATACTCGTTTGCCTCAGGGGTACTGAGAGTCCCCCTCAATCTTTAACAGGGTCCTCCAGATCGACCTAGGTAATGTACAGCTTGAGAGTACAATAATTCAGTGTGTAGATGACATATTAGTATGCAGTGAGACAGAAGAAAGATACAAAGAAGAATCAGTTCGACTCATGACCACCCTAGCAGAAACAGGATACAAGGTAGACAGAGAAAAATTACAATATTGTCGGGAAGGGGTCCTGCATGTAGGATTAATCTCTCAAGAAGGGAGAAAAGTGACACCTTAAAGAGCAGAAGCAATTATGAAGAATTCAGAACCTAAAACAGTGAGGGAAAAGCAGCAATGTTTAGGTCTATGTAACTACTGCAGAGCCTGGGTTTTCGATTACAGCAAATATATTCAACCACTTTTTAAAGGACTTAAAGATGCACATGTAGACAAAAGTAAGATACTATGGACAGATGAAATGTCTGAAGGATTTGAAGAATTAAAAAAAGGCAATCATCAATGCAGCCCCTGTGCTAGGAATTCCAGACTATCATGAATAATTGTATCTATTTTTCCATATAAATGGAGAAGTTATGACAGCAGTCCTCCCACAAAAAATGACATTAGGACATGGACACGCACCATTGTCTTTCTATAGTGAGATTTAAGATCCAGTAATGAAAGGGCATTACCCTTGCGAACAAGTGTTAGCTGCTGCTACATTTGCTATTGAAAAAGCTTCAAGCATTACAATGACGTATTCAGTGACATTATTTGTTGAGCACGCATTGTTTGCTACCTTAGAGAAGTGCAAAAGTACATTGACTACACAAAGAGCATCAGGATAGGAGGTAATTATTTTTAACCATGCGATCCAAATTCGTTGAATGTAGAGCAGTCAACCCAACAACATTGATCAATCAGTAGGCAAGGATGACTATGTACATGACTGCACAATGTATACTGAGTTTTATGAGGACATTACCTGCGTTAGAGAAAATGCTCTCAAGGGGGACACATTATTTGTATTGATGGTTCTTCAAAAATTGACCAAACGACTGGCTAAAGGCATACTGGATCAGAAGTAGTAAAGCTGAACCATGAGGGTGAATTTGAAGTAGTGACAAGTGTGAGATTGTCTACGCATTGTTCAGCACAGGCTCCAGAATAACTAGCGTTTATTGCTGTACTTCAAAGATACGAGGATGAGGAAGTGGTGGTGTACTCTGACTCTGCCTATTTGATGTCAACTGTACACACAGGTTTGTCACGTTGGAAAAGGAGGGTCTTTCTCAGCGCAGACGGCACACCATCTCATTGAGGCACTTAGACTCTCATTTGCTACCGTAGTCTTGAAATGCACAGCCCACACTTAAAGAACACACATGATTTCTCGCAGTAACAAAGCTGCAGATTTAGAAGCCAAAAATGCAGCATATTTCCCAATTATTTCTGATTTTGGTGTAAAAAGTGTTAAACAGATGTCAAAACGATGTATGAGGGTAAAGGAGGGTTTTAATATGTTGTCTTCTGTTCAGTTAATTGAGTTACATGGTCGAGTCTCACAAGAAGAGCAAGATTTATGGAGAATGTGGGGGTGTTCATTATCCCCCATTGAGGCAAAATGGATGCAGGATAGCACTGCAAAGACAGTTATGCCTCCAGCATTATTGAGGGTGGCACAGGAGCAGCTTCACTACCCCGCACATATGACTCTAGAGAGTTCTGCTGCTATGATTGCAGAAGATTGGATTTCACCAAATGTATTAGAACATGTGGCACAATTTATTGTAAACCGCATTGTATACCAGAAATGTACAGCAGGGCATGCTTTGTGAACAGTGAGAGGAGCAATCCCTAGAACCAATGGCCCCTTTCAGCATTAATATTTAGATTATGGTGATATGTTGCAGACATGCAATGTCTATAGGTACATGCTGGTAGCAGTATGTCCCTTTTCCAGATGGATTGAGGCAGGTCTATGTATGCACCCCGATGCCACATGCTCTGCCACGTTCTTTGTGCATGAGGTGTTCCCAAAATGGGGTGTGTGAGACGTCCTGCGGTCTGACATTGGACCACATTTGGAAAATTACCTATTTGAGCATTCTACTCTTTTATTAGGTAAAAACACAAGTTCTCTTCTGCCTATCAACCACAGGGGAATGGGATATGAGAGAGGATAGAAAAAATAAAGATCACTTTATGGGAAGGGGTGGTTACATGGCCTACACCTTGCATTATATGCACTAAGAAATCAGCTTGGCTTACATCACCACCTAAGTCCTCATGAGTTGGTGACTGGACATCATATGAGAATACTCTTGCTCATCCTACTAGGTTAGAAACTGATGCCCACAGTGTAGCCAACACATTAGGTGATGAGATGCATGATTATTCAGAGCAAAACCATATGTTTCCACACAGTAGCCCTATGATGCACTCCTTGAGGGGCAAGTAGTCCCAGGGATTTTTACTAAGGTCTCTAGTCTGGGACACCCAATGTGGGGGAGCCCATACTAGGACCCGTGAATTCCACAACATTCTTACACTCTCTATTGCAACTTAAGTTTAAATGTACAGTGGATAGGTCCAATACCACTAAATACAGTAATTTAACATCACAGAGTAATTCACAAGCAAGAGGTCATTAAATGTTTTCATTGAAACATAGTCTCATTCATCTCATCAAAACCGAGAGGGCAATCATATAACAAAACAAGTAGGTTGGCTAAAATTTCAACTTCAAAGCCATCATACACATAATTCTGTTTTTTTACATGGGTTCAATAAAATATGTTGAAAACAAGTGAGAGTGAAAGAAAAAATTGGTTCAATTATCAGTCGCCTTGTGTTTACAACATTCACACAAGGGAATATAGTTAAGAACCCAAAGTAGCTCCTTTCAGATTTCAATTTAGCCAATGTGTTTCAGATGAATAATAATCCATCTTCAGGGCAAGAGCTATCTGTTCCTATTGAGTAGGCGTGTTTCTTCTGTGGGTACCTAAAAAAATTATAAAGAATGGCAACTCATTGTTGACACCTATAGGGGTAGTGTACATAACTCAAACAGTTTCAAAGAAAATGTACTGACCTTCACAGTCATTCAGTAGTGACATGAGAGGTGCCATGCCTGTAGGTAAGAAAGTTGACTCGGTGTAAATGGCATGAATATTACCTAGTACACATTGTGGTTATTTGTAAATTGGTAAAAGATAAATAACTTATATTGTCCATGAGTACAGAGAAATTAGGACTCATTCGGCTGTGAGAATGACTCTGGTGCCAGCCGGGCTCAGACAGTAGAGTGGTCATGAGAATACTCAATTCACTTGTTAGGAAGGAGAAAAGGTCAGGATTACTCTGGGCACAGTAATGTGTGCATGTTGAATGTATGATGTTGTAACTAACTACAGGGTAAATCTTGAGGCTCGTTAAGTCCCCAGAAGCTTTACACCTACAACTGTCAAGCTACAAGGAAGATGAGCCTGGCTGCACCTGCACAACATTAAACCGTACAAATGAGTGGCCTTGACCGCTCCTGCATCTTCTGACAGTGAAGCAAGATAAGAAGTTTTGTGCATGCAAAAATCAATCAATTACCACGAGCAAAGATAAAGAATTAATGGAGTATAAAAACACTTGGGAATAAAAATGGACATTTATGAAATCTAGAAAGTAATGAGTGGACTTGCAGCTATTCTGGAACTATTTTAGATAGGTACAATACACAATGGGCCTCATTACGGCTTTGGAGGTAGCCATGCCGCTATGCGACATGGCTGCCACCAAACCCGGGTCTGGTTTCCCAGAATGGGGAATTACCGGGCCATTCCGAGTTTGGAGGGCCCGGTAATTCCTCCCTCTACGAACCCGGGCCCGGACCTTCCCCATTCCCGTCTGAGCCTCCATAGGGCTCAATGGGAATGGTAGAGGGAGTTAACAACGGGCCGATTATGACCGGCCTGTTGTTAGCTTCCGGGTCCCCTCGCAGGACCCAGTAACGTCGCCTGGTTTTACCAGGCGTCCTTACCGGATCCCGCGAGGGGACCTCGTAATTTTGCATAATGGGTTTAATGGGTCCGCTTCCATTAGCGGAGCCCGTTAACCCATTACGCAAAAGTCATAATGAGGCCCAATGTATTGACGTACCGGATCCAAAGAAAAAGAGCACACTGCATCTTCTATGCTGCCAACCATAATAACATTATGCACATTTTTGTATGCTGTTTTTAGCTATATATTACAGTCTTACCTGCTCTGATAACATGATATGTGGCCATTGTGACATTTCTTGGGAATTCTAAAAACAGTCATTTTTATTTTCAGAATCATTGTCACTACTATACTGCAGTTTTTGATATAAAAGTGTCTTTAAAAAAAAATAACAAAATTACATATTGAATTAAAACAAGATGGGAAGGTTCCAGAATGTAAGAGATGCACTACCATCAAGAAAGTCAATGGGCCTCATTACGAGCATGGTGGTAGCTGTGCCCGTATGGCAGGCACGGCTACCGCCATGCTCGCTACTGGCACTGCCTCCTGCGATTGGGCAATAACCGGCCCATTACGAGATGAATGGGCCGGTAATTGCCCATTCGCGGGAGGCGGTAATGCCGGGCTCCCGATCCCCATTCTCCCCCATAGGGCAGAAAGGGGGTGGGGAGCATGGATGGGACAGACAAAGTGGCTAACAATTAAACATTTCTTATAATGCATGAGTAGCATGTTCCCTGATTTTGCACAAAACAAATTTCAACTTAAAAGGGATGCCGGTGAGGATAATAAAATATAAATACATATCTTAATAATTTGGGCCATTTAAAAAATAACATGGGGTATCAGCACATGAAGGAGGTGGGCGAGAGGATGTCAGATGAGAGCTGCTACATATGTTCGCTCATCCCCTGTGCCATGAATTCAGCCAGAACATTTATTGCAAAAGAAACACCTGAACATGATGCAAAGTGCTTCAGCCATCTAGCAACGTGCCCAACCAGAGGGCAATTCGAAGGAAGATGGGCAATCCTACGATGGCGATCAGGAAGAACATTTCCATATGAAGATGCTTATGTGAAAAGACAAAAGATGGAACAAGAGATAGGCTGGACAAGCAAGATGCTTGTATAGCCATCCCAGATTGGAGAACAAATAAAGGTTTTTGAAATAAAGAGGCTGGATTGTTCAGACATACTGGAAAGATCAAGAGTACCAGCATGCTGGGAAGGACCTCAGCTATTGGTATATGGACGAGTTGCCACCAAAACAGGATGGAAAGAAGGAATGTTATCTTGCACTACACACCTATTAAAGAAGGAACCAGTAAGCATAGTGCAAATATTACATGATGTGTGCCTAAAGCCATGGGCTAAGTATTTTAAGTTGGGTTGACAATGAAGCAGGACCAGTGTCGATAATACCAATACATTATGTGACAACATGCTTCAGGAACAAAGGCCTGGTTCTAGTTGGAGAAAATAAAGGATGCAAGCAGATACTTGAAGTACCAGAAATGAATGGAGGAACTGCCATGTTGATGCCTCAGTGTTGGTCCTGTGGATCCAGAGCTTATATGCAGTTGCCCAAGAATTTGGGAGGAATATGTTCTATTGTGGTCAAACATCTTCCTGCATTAGTGAATCCCCAAGGTGACCTTCATATGGAAGGGTTCCCAAAAATCTTTGTTCTGCTTTTTCTGACCTTATTAGTAACACCCCATATTTCGGCTGCTAAATGGGGAGGTTGGTGATTCTCATGTAATCCCACTGATATGTAAAACAACCCTCCCCCCCAACTTTAAGAAAGAAAAAGACCTTGTCATATTCAGGATCCTTTTGGAAAAACCCTCTTCCCCCCACCATGCCGAAATAATGATATCACACACTGCAGGGTTGCATCCGAAGCAATGCCACTGTGCCTTGGCAAGGGCGTAGGTTGTGCTTTATAAATGAGCTTTAAAATAACATCACATAACTAACTGAGTGTTGTGAAGTACTCGTGTCATGTTATTTAAGGGTTGCTTTGTTGTGTGATGGACTTTGCTTATATTTTAGAAGTATTTACTTTGGACTGAGAGTGTGCAGTGTCCATAACATTGGCATTAGCAACATGTATAAAGTTGACTTTGCAGGTAGAAGCCTTACATCGTGTGCTCAAACACACACAGACACCTTATGAACAATATGAAACACACATATATTGTACATGTTTCACGATATTTGAAACACAGCAAAGATTTAAAACGTGCAAATCACGTGGATCATATTGCAACCATGAATAATGTTTTCACAATTCGTACGAATACCATCATTCTCCTTGAATAGGGATATGAGATTTAAATATCACCCTGGTCAAGTTAACTCATTATACTCCCTTTAAGTAATCTAACCACATCATGTGAGTAGCGCTTTATGCAGTGGCTGTCCATTGTTGCAGCTTGTCATCTAGACTATTGCAGGTGTGAGCCAATGTAATCCTTTCTTTGACCAGGCAGCCTATGTGCAGGAAAACACACACAAACTGCTGTGGAAGAGCACTTGGTTCTTTTCATGTTTAGCTGCAATGAAAAAGTAGCAATAACAACTCATTCCGTCTAAAAAAATGTCTCCCTTTTAAATCTGAAGTTTGTAAATGGAAAACGTTCTCAGTGCAACCCCACTTGCCTATTGGCATGAATGCATGGCAGTTTCTTTTTTATAATTACAGTCTGACCAATAGGACGCAAGAGGGTTCGACTTCCACTTCCTGTTTAGAAACAAATGCCACGATGAACCAAACATCAGCTTCAAAAGTATAGAATGTAGATTATAACCTCTTGTGAATGGCTGTTGTTACTGGAGAACCAATAATGGCATTATATACATACATATATATATATATATATATGCTATCGCAGGACTGGCTAAAGCACCCTCTAGTTATAGAGAAGTTGTTCTCTCAGAGGAAAAGGCACATTTGGTGGCTTATAAATTTGGTGCAGTTCAAATTTGGTGCAGTTCAAATTTGGCGCTGTTCAATGAATCCACACTAATCCCCTCAAACCCCTAAATAATAGACATGTCTGTGATGTGTTTTGGGAAAGTTTGGTACCATGTATTGCACGGGCAGCAAAGTTGTATTGAGTCTCAAAATCTTTGCAATCTCCATAGCTAACATGGACGACATGTCTGTTGCACTGACAGCCTCAAACACTATATGGAGTTGGGCCACATTTTCGTAAGAGGTTGTAGGCTGCTGCCCAGAGTGTGCCTTTGCAACTTGCGGGAAAATCCGTTCAGTGGTTATTTTTAAATCTAGAAAAATAAATTATTGACTATTGGGTTCAGTGTGGGGTGCTACCCAGTGTCCGCATTTGCTGATTTTTTCAGGGATGAGGATTGGCTGGTAGGAAAATGTGTCATTTTACAGCAGAATTGCACGGATGTTCATGGCATTCCTTACGGTGTACTGTGCCCCAAAAATGTCCCCACAAATGTCTTTTGGGAATCCCCCTCACCTTGCCTAGGATTAAGATATTTCCAGAGTGGAGTAGTATGTCCCAAAAACTGCATAAAACAGGTGATTTTACCATAATATTGTATTTGCGGTCGACAAACTTTCCTGCACATTAAAGGGGCATGTTATAGCCCTTTTGGCTACCCCTGGAGCTACATAATGTGTAAGAAGGCCTCTAGGGCAGACAAGGAGTGGAGTTAAGTGGCTTCTTTGCCTAACTTGGAAGGGCCTTGGGGATGGCAGAAAGTCACGCCCCAGGCAAAGTGGCAACAAGCCAAGAACTTACAAGTTAAGTGGTCACTGAGTATGGCTGCAGGCAAGGTCCAGTGTTGCTTGACAGAGCCTGGCCTTGGGAGGACGTAAAGTGGCCTCTGGCCATGGCCAGTGGCCCATAGACCCAGAATAGGCCTTACGTAGCCATTGGTCCTGACTGCAAGTCAAGCCTAGTGACTAATTTCAGCAGCTTTGTGGCTGCAGAGGAACCATGACTGGTGATTTTGGGGAGTTTGATTTCTTGTACCGCAATCATAACGACCCTTGAACTCGTTTTTTTCACTGATGTGCCATGCGTTTTTATAATGGAAACATAAACATAATGTCCCTTTCATAGAGGTTGTTTAGTGGTATTTCATAGGTTTTTGTAACATCAAGTTAACCATAACTTGCCTATAATGACATTTTTTACTGAAATGTATATATGCGTGTCGATCTATCTATTTATTAATTTATTTGTTGGTTGGATATTTGTAATGCACCTACACAACAAATGGTATTTCAAGGCGCCAGAACAGAAAAAGGGGAGGGGAACAAGGGAGAAAGATAACAATAATGGTCCTACTAGGCCTTGTGATATCCGGATTGTGAGAGTGCAGTAACAATAAGTCAGAGGGTGAGGTGGGGGGTGCTGGTCTGCGTGAAATGTGAAGTGCTAGGGAGGTAAGGGGAGCGCAAGGTAAAGAGGAGAGAGTGCAAGTGAAAGTGGGGATGGAGGAGGGGTGAGGGAGGCCACAGGAGCTAGGCTTGTGCTAAGTGGAAGCCAGGATGGCAAGTGCCAGGTCTTGCAAGGGGCGCAGGGGGTGAGGGCCCACATGCTTAGTGTGAGGAGGAGGGTGGACTTGCCAGGGGGGATCTTATTCTGTAGAACTCTGAGGGAACCAAGCAGTCAGTCAATGCAGCAGACAGGGTTTTTAGCAGGGGAGGAGGAAAGGGAAGGACAAAGAGAAAAGGAAGGTCTTGAGGAGTTTCCGGAGCTTAAGGAGATCCGGTTCAAGCCTGATAGGGGCAGGGAGACAATTTCAGAGGGGTGGCCCTGCGGATGAGAGAGATCTACCACCACCTCTCTGCTTAGCGAAGTGTTTGGTCTGCAGAGAGTTGGAGCTAGATGACCAAAGGGCTCTAGCAGGGAGGTATTTAGGGAGATAGAGTAGGAAGTAGTGGGTCCCAGGCCCGAGAACGCCTTGCAGATGATGCATAGAGTCTTGTACTTGATCTTAGCAGCAAGCGGGCACCAGTGGAGAGATTTTAGGGCTGGAGAGAGCAGTCCCTTGACTTGATGCCAAGGATAAGTCTTGAAGTCCTATTCTGGATTAGTTGAAGGGGGCAAAGGAAGGCTAAAGGAAAATTTAGGGAGATTGAGGAAGAGGCTGTTGTAGTAGCCCACCCTGGAGAGGACCACAGCGCTGGAGACATTGAGTTTCTGGGGGAAGGTGAGGAAAGGGAGAATGCCTCTGAGGAGATGCAGCTGATGCTGGGCCATCTTGGTGAGGTCCACGATGTGAGGAGAGGAGAGGAGAGAGAGGAGTCAAAGATGACACCAAGGTTTTTTGCCTCACAACAGGTTGAGGGGACCCAAAGAGGGTGGCCAGAGGGTAGGAGGAAAGGAGGGTGCTGGGGTTCCAATAAGAAAGATCTCAGTCTTACTGGAAGAACACCATACCTGAACAGCAGTCAGACAGTCAGGGAAAAGACAGGAGAAGGAGGTGGCAGTAGAGGGGAGCTTGAAAGAGAACTGCATGTTGTCTGCATGATACTACAAGTGGGGAGAGAAGGAGGAGATCAAGTGGGCCAGAGGGTCAAGGTAGATGTTGAAGAGCCACAGCGAGAGGATAGAGCCTTGAGGGATGCTGCAACCTGGTGAGTTTGATAGGGGAGAGAAAAGGGCACCGTTGAACATGGGAAGGTTGGCTGGAGAGGAATGAGGTCAACCAGTCAAGAGCCAGGCCTGTGATGCCAAAGTTGTCACATAGCCGATTTGACTGGGTGGCATGGTTGGCTGTGTCGAAGGCAGAGGAAAGATCAAAAAGCATAAGAACTGACCTATTTGTCTATATATGCATCTACCTATTCCAAGGCAGAAATGTGGGAGGTTTTAACCAACTTTTGCTCTGCTATGCCGCATCACTCTGCTATGATGGTGCCATAAATAGCAAAATGGCAGCAAAACCCTTGTGCGTGCCAAAATCCCTGAAAATCGCGCTTCTCAGCGCACAAAAGATGGCTGCCCAATCTGCCACGCATGTTGCCAGTGGTGGAACAGAGCTCTCACTACCGGAATGTGTCACTTGGCCCCAAAACAATTGAAAGTGGAGTGCAGAAGGAAAAAGCAGTGCTTTGCTAAATGAAACCCCAAATCTTGCTTTAAATCATCTTTTTCTTTGTTGCTGAAACTGCAGAATGTCGGTACAGAAAACCCTCAAACATCCAAAATTCTTACTGGGTGCTACAATTCACTTAGTTTAAGAAATCATTGTGAACTTGCAAGGTCCTGAAAAGCTGAAAGCATGAAGAGATTTCCACAGCAAAAGTGGCCTGTCTGTGGATCTGTCAAAAATCTGGGCACAGTACCCTGGGCCGCCTGAATGACAGCTGTCAGGAGCCTGCCTGATTAAACTTTAAAAATGTATGAACTGAAATCAAATGTTTGCAATCTAAGAGGCCTGTTACTGAGAGTAACCCATCTTGGAATTTTTTTGATCCCATGATTTAAAATCTTGAATAAGAATTTAGCTGTGATTTAAGACAACAAGTTTGTTTTAAGCTAAGGAAAATTCAACAGAAGTAACAATTAAAATAAACCTGGCTGAAGCTACCAAACTGGAATAACAGGTTTCTCACAGAAGGAAGGTCTTTCCCCCAGGAGGAAATCACACAAAAGCTCTAATTATGGGGTTGGGAAAGAACCTGGTCTACAGAGGCAGGAGGAACAATGACCAACTGCAATTAAGGAAATGCGCGGTGTGAAGACAGTCGTAAATGTCCTCTACCAGGAGCAAACAGGGAGGAGACTGCTTCTGGACTGCAGGGAGACAAAAAGAGGCGGACCCAAACATCCATCTGTGGCTGAACATTAACAAAGAACATTTTTTTAAAGACTTATAACTTGCCAGTCAAAATGGTGAATAATATAACAGTAACAGATTTGTGAATCTAAAATGTGGCTGCACGTTTCAAGAGGTGGCAAAATCATGTGACATGTTCTGGAAAGAAATGACAAGAAATGTGATTTCACGCAAAATGTATTTCCGCTAGAAGTATGAAACTTTACACACTTATGCCCATGTTAAACACACAAACTTGTAGAAATGTGCTTAAAAATTGGACATTGTGTTCCTGATGAAAAGGGCAAAATTCTGTGAAGAGCGGAGACAATATCCCACAGCTACTGGGTTTTGAGGAGTAGCTGACATTTAAAATATGTAATCTGTATATGTGATTGTTATAGAGGTTGCACATGTGTAAATATGTATTGTGCCAAAAGTAGATTTTGTGTTCCAGGGGCTAGGAGTGGATTCTCCGCCTCATAAAATCACACCATAAAGGTGACACTCTGTTTATCTCCTCCTATCAAGGCATAGAGTAGACTCTGACCCATTCACCTGCCATAAGGGGAAAGCCTAGACTAAACCAGTCCACACACCCCCTTTATGACATCTGTTCATAGCATAAATAGACACAGCTCACCACACAAAATGACGGGCAGATTCACTCACCATCCTGATCCTGGCGGAGCACCCTGCTGCTGAACTCTACATCTTCCTTGCTCCAGACTCCAGAAACTTGGCAAAGCAGAAACCCATTGCATTGCTGAACCATTTTCAGCTAGGCCTCAAATTCCAGAACCAGAACCCCACAAACCTAAGGGGAAACATCATAATACAGCCGTGCTGCGCTGTACTGCTTCCCTGCTGAAAATAATATCCTCATAACCAAAAAGGGCAGATCCAGTCCAGTTCTGTGCCGTGCTGTGACCAGAGTACATTGCAGATCCAGTCCAGTCCTGTGCCGTGCTGTGACCAGAGCGCCTTGCCGATCCTAACCAGTCCGATGTGCCCAGCTGTCTGTCATAAACCAGATCCAATTCCCTGACCAGAATCTTGACTGACCAGAACCGACGGTCCCATTTAAAAACATTTCCAGTGAGTATCTATAGAAAGAATTGCGTCACTGGCATATGTATTTTGCATAGTTTATCCCTATCTTAAACCCATCCTTTCTTGTAGTCAGAACCTGTATTGTTAGGAGTATTTCTGAATTGTCTGAACTCTCTATCCAAACCATCCTATCTTCCTCCTGCACTAGTATTGTAAAACTATCTCTGTGCTGATCTTTTCTCAACTGAAGAAGGCGAGTTTCCTCGGCAGGCAGTCATTCTGATCAAGTGACTGTGTTCCTGGATGGTATTCATTTTGTTCATAGTCATCCTCTTGTGTAAGAAACACTTTTGACATTTTAAAAGTGCATTCCTGTTTTCCATTCTTGCGCCTATCTCGAAAAAACGACCTCTACTAAAACGTCCATAACTCCCTGCTTGTAGCTAACATGCACAGCTTTAAATCACATCTAAAACCGTATTCCTAACCCATACGGTTCTCCCATTATCGCAGTGAAAAGCTGGCCGCAATTTTCGTTTTGGGAAATTCTTACACATGTAAAACAATTTTTGATTGCTTCCGACTTGAATTTTAAGATTTCAAATTGTTTCTTGGTATTAAATCATTCTTTGTGTCTGTGTGCAACTATCCAAAGCAGCTCCCATAAGAATTTCTAACAATTTCAGCATTTTTGACCATATTTGATGTTTTTGCCCAGTCCATTTCAAAGATAAACTTAAAAGCCATTCAGACAGCTTGACAGTCAAATCAGTTTTCTCTTGTGTTTGAAAGGGGGGAAGTGGGACTGATATTCTGTTTGAATTCTGCCTTTCCCGAATACCTGCTCTCTCCTCCTATCTCTTTACATTACCTATTGGGGGGTTGAGGGGTGTGCAGGGGAACCCTTAACCACAGTGCTATCCGGTCTGAAACCACACACCAGTATTATTTTCTGTGCTGAATTGTTTTGCTCACTACTTACTCCTTATGTATTAAAGAGATCATTTAGTGTTACATCACCCGTTTGGTGATTGGTGCATACCTATTAAGACATATTGTGATACAATTTTAAATACCTAAAGAAATCTTTACCTTTGCAAACCAGTCTGATTCCTGGCTCAGTGTGACCGGGGGATGGAGGGGTTCCAGGAGAAGGGCGTGATATGAGTGGTATATGGTTCAGAATAAAGAACTTTTAGACAAAAATAAATAAGGATTTCAGTTGTGCACTACATGCTAGACATTGACTTGGGTGTATGCCGGATTGAAATCACTTACAGCAATCAATGCCTTATAGTTAAAATTAAACCAATGAACATTGACTTTTCCAAATATGGGAATCCATTAAATTACCCCCACATACATTGTCCCGGCTCCACATTTGTAATCGGTTACATTGCCCCACCTCATTCTTCCACATCTCTCTACCCGATTAGCAACTCATTGCTCTACCTCTATTTTGCTCATCCTGGTAATCCTTAGCAATTCATTGGGGGTCATTCCGAGGTTGGAGGTAAGGGAAAAACGATGCCGGTAAAGGATTACCAGCATCCCTTACCGCTACGGGCTATACGATACCGTAAATAGCAGTCTAGGGTCGTGCACGCGTCAGACCATGCCGATATTAGCGGCATGCCGTAAACTGGAGCTGATCCCAAGTAATGCAGACATGCAAATAACAGCCTCCTGAAGCCCGAAAAGTACCTTACCGGCATGGAGTAAATACTGGCATCTCAGAGAAGGTGTTAAGAACCCTGAGCAGTGTTTACAAGAGCCAAAGGTGCACACAATCAGCACAGGTGGAGGCAATGGAGTCTGGCACAGCACAAAAGGGGCACACCCACACACCAAACCCCCTCCCAAACCAAGATGATACCAGTAGTAGTAGCATTACTGGAGCTGGACGCCCTGCTTGCAAGGCAGCAACAGCAAAAACAACCACATCCCCCACCACAGAGGATACACAGGAGGAGAAGGAGGGTGAAACAGGCCCAGCATGCCCCACCAGTGCAGCCACCATTACCACGCCGGCAGCCCCCAATCCCTCACATCAGAGCCAGTCCTTTCAACCTAAACCCTGAGCAGATCCACACCCTGTACCGGCTTGACCGTGACACCATCACCACCATAGTGGACCTGATGCATGACGACATAGTGAGCCTCATAGAAACATGCACCGCCATCCCCCCTCTACAGAAGGTAGTGTCTGTGCTCCACTTCCTTGCCACAGGCACCTACCAGCACACAGTGGGGCACATGCATGGCATATCACAACCCTTATTTTCCCGGATACTGAACCAAGTGCTGGATGCCCTCCTCAAGCACACAGGGGACTACATATCCCTACCACGGACTCCCCAGGAGATAATTGATACAAAAGTTGCCTTCCATGCACTGGCAGTCATGCCAAATTGTATAGGTGCCCTCGAATGCACCCACGTGGAGTTGGTGGTCCTGCATGCCGTGGAGGTGGCGTATCGCAACCGCAAGCAATACCACTCCATCAACATGCAGATGGTATGCAACGCGAGCAAGATCATCACACATTGCTGTAACCAATATCCAGGATGAACTCATGACTCTTTGGTCCTGCGGAACTCCACGCTATCACGCTATATGGAGCGACATGCTGGACGACGTGCCTGGCTGCTTGGTGAGTTGCCTGACTAGCCCATGGCATTGCATCGGGGTTATGAGGTGGGTGCCTGCATACTCCTCCTGGGTGGGCGATGCATACTCCACCTGGGTGGAAATGTAGACACCAGTGCACGATGTGCACCCCACCAAACACTGCGCTCCAGAGCCAGTGAAACGGCACATGACTACCCAATCCCACGGTGATGAAGTAAGGCGGACACCTAACACTACATGACTAACAGGTGACCAGGCCACATCCCACAACACATGCACCACTCAGCGGCGGCACTCACACACCGTAAGGGCATCTAGCACTATGCACTGCATATGCAATATGTCGCTGCCTCCAGCATATCACCACACCGGAGAGTCATCCCTGGGAGTGCATTGAACTGAGCCTAACAGGAATACCACAGCGTGGTACCAATATGCTACTGACAACAGCCAACACTCCTACTACCAAATCTCACAGAATACAACACAGCAATGTTTCACTATAACACTGCTGCATGCATATATGATGCATGTGCAACAAGATGTGAGTGCACACCATAACCCATCCTGAGGATGCTACCCACTCCATCATCCCATTGCACAGGACACATACCGGGGTCAGAAATGGGGCCAATGCATCCAGGGACCTGTGTGTATGGGCAGAAATTACCTGCTGCCATGTAAGACTAGCACCGTTGTCCACCATGAACGTACAAACACTTAACTTCATTCCCCTCTCATGCAGGTGATGGTGGCTATCCCTTGAAGCTGTGGCCCGTGACCCCTGTCCAAAACCCACAGTACAGGCACGAGGAGGACTACAATCATTCCCATACCCATTCACATGTGGTGATTGAGCAGACCTTTGGCCCGTTGAAGGCACGATTTTGTTGCCTCAGCCGGTCGGGTGGGGCACTTATCTACAGCCATGAGAAGGTAGCCAAGATCACCATGTCATGTGTAATGCTGCACAATATGTGCATCCGTCGGAACGTACCCCTGCCCCCGGACATGGAGCTGCGACCACCTGATGATGATGAAGGGGAGGAGGAGGAAGAAGTTGCAGGACAGCATCACGGTGCCGATGCACAGGAGGGACGTGCCGTGCGACAATCATTGATTGGACAATATTCCTGACACACAAGTCAGCAGAGGGTGTGAGGATGTCAGGACATCGGGCACTGGGTGTGGGGATACATGTACACTATGCACTGTGAAACATTAAATGACACATGTGCTATGATCAATGTCCACTCTGTTCTATTTTTGATGAACCACTGGTGTATTGAATTAGAAGGTTCAAACGTGAAAAACTAAACCTCCATCCCCTTCCCCTTCCCCCTACAACCCCCAAACACACTCTCGCCCCCTCCCCATCCCCCCACAACTCCCAAACACACCCTCCTCACCCTGCCCCCACAACAACCCCACACTAGTCCCATAAGGACAACATAGGGCACATGTGTATGCCAGCATTGTCAATGTGCGCTCCCGGAGCCTGGGGGATCCATGTCCTTCCAGCGCATTGTACGCTGTGAGCGACGGAGTTGGCTGGTCTGGGTGGAGGAGCTTTGAGAAGGTGTGTCCTCCTGCTGGGGCTGTCGTGCAGGAGGTGCAGCCTCCAGGACATCTGCAATCCGGCCAAGGACCTCGCAGAGCCGGTTCGTGCTGACTGTGATGACCTCTCCCAGTGCCCTAAGTTCATTACACCACTCCTCCCTGGACTCCCAATTGTCTCGGATGAACTCATTAATGAGGCCTGTGAGCTGCTGAGAGCGCTCTGCATCCATGGCTAATGCGTCATATGTGGTTGGCCCGCTGGGAATTGGGCTTGCATGTCTTTCCGGTGCTTCAGTGATGGAAGTGGATACAGGACTGGCATGTTCCAGTGTAGCTCCTTGCCCTGTAAGCCCTGGTGTATCACTCTCACCGGAGTCACTGTATGACAACTGGGGGTTGGTTTGGGCGTCAGGAGTGTGGACAATCTCATCAGTGTCCTCCTCAGTTGCTCCGCATATAGATGAGGGGCTGTCGGGAACATCGAGGGGGCCCGTGGCTGCATTCTCCCCAGCCACACTGGACTCCTCAGAGTGCGGCGTGGGGCATGTTTCCTGCGCCAGTGCAGGGTGGGGTAGGTGTGGGTTGTGCACCCTCCATGGGCCTTGCTGGAGCCAGTGGTGTGGCTTGCGGTGTCTTCCTGCTGGCAGGTAGACAGAGGGCCCTGACTTGGCCACTGGAGGTACTGGGCCGGTTGCTTGCCTGGTCCACGCTGTCATGCACGCTGCCTGTGGGGGTGGAAGAGAGAGACGGCATGAGCGATGAATTGACAATCAGCATTTGGTCATGCCTACAATATCACAATGGGATTCTAGTGGGTTGTCGCAATTTGGGTGGTGAGCGGCACATTGATCTATGCTTGGATGGTAAATGCATGCATATGTCTGGGTCACTCATGTTGGCTGGGTACTGTGCTGGCTCATATGCACACTCTTTACATCAACTGCCCTGTGTGCCTCACGGAATGGGGCTCTTCATGTGGTATGTGCCATATAGGTCACAGCCTTGCACCTGGCATTAGCCTGGGTCTCACTTGTTTCGGCATGATTTAAAGGGGGGCGTTTGGCCAAACATGACGTGACACCTTGCCCAGCCCTTGGCAGTGACTTTTATTACAAATGCGTTGTCAGTATTGACTTTGGACACTCACCTCCATCCACGGATGACGTTGCCCCGCACTCCATGTCGCCAACCCCTTCAATGGCTTCTGGGGCTATCATGGCCGCACACGTCTCCTCCCACGGCATCGATTTAATTGGGGAACATGGCCCTCCTCTTGTCTCGAGGGCCTGGCTTCTGTTGGCCGAGAGGATGCTCCGCACCCTCAGCCGCAGGACGTCCCACCGTTTTGGGCAGTCCTTGGTGGTGCGGGGGGTGTTGCCCACGGCGCTCACCTTTTGTGCTACCATGTCCCAGATCTCTTTCTATTTAATAATCGTCACCCTCCGCATGTCACCGCTAAAAACGGTGTCTGAATGCTCGTGGAGAGTGTCCACCATCATCTGGCGCTCATCCTGGCTAAATTGCTCCTTTCTGAGACAGGCAGCTCCCTTTTTTGGTGCTTTCGGCATGATGCTGGTGTTGATTGCCGATGTCTGTATTCACTAAATGGCTCCGGGTCCTGTGCGGTAATGGATTGTGTTTTTAAAGAGGGCCGCCGTGCCCCTTCCCGTTCCTGTGCGATGACGCTGTTTCCGGTTCCACTATTTAACGGTGACTGTAAATAGCGGTGACCGCTGATTACGGTCAACACTATTATACGGTCACCGCTATTGCCGCTTTACTCTATGGCGGTAGTGTTATGTACGGTGCGCTTGATATCGCTAAGGGCTTTTTGGGGCCCTTTTGCGGCAAGGCGAGGCACATTACCGGCATGGCGCAAAGCTTGTGCCCGTGATGCCGTAATAGGCTGCTTTTAGCGGTCTATTGCCAGCTTGGACACGCTATTTGCACCATGCCGGTAATGACCGGTACTTACCTCCAAACTCGGAATGACCCCCATTATATTTCCCTCCACTTCACTGATCCTCATCCGGGTACCCCATTAACAACATTACCACCTGCTTCCTCATCCTTGTCCATGTCCACATTAGTAATCCATCACATTACCCTGCCTCCCTCATCCTCATCCAGGTACCCAATTAGTAATCTGTTTGATTACCCCTGCCTCCCTAATCCTTGTCCTGGTGCCCAAATAATAATCCATTATGTCACCTACGTCTCCCTCTTCCTCTTCCTGGTACTGCATTAGTAATCCATAACATTAACCCGGCCTCTCTCGTTCTTGTCCTTTTACCACATTATTAATACATTACATTACCCCAGACTCTCTCTTCCTTGTCCTGGTACCCCATTAGTAATACATTACAATACCCCCACCTCCCTCTTCCTCTTCCTGGTTCTCCAGTTGTAATCCTTATATTAAGCTTGCATCATTCATCCTCATTCTGCTACCCCATTACTAATCCATTGCACTACACATGGCATGTCCTCTTCATCATCATGGTACCCCTTTAGTAATTCATTACCACAACTTCCAACTTCCTCGAGTCATTACTGAATTAGTAATGCATTCCATTACCCGTTCTCCCTCTTCCTTGTCCTACAGACTCACACGTAATACATCACATTATCCCGGCTCCTCCTTTCTCATTCCAGTGCCCCTTTAGTATTTCGTTACCCATGCCTTCTGCTTCCCGATCCAGATACCCCTCTACTAATCCATCACATTACTTCCTGCAACCCTCTTCCTCATCCTGGGCCACATTATTAATCTGTTACATTATAATTCACCACTGTCTTCCTCATCCCAGATCCCTGTATGCAATATATGACATTGTCACCGCCTCCCTCTTCATTGCCCTTGTCCCACATTAATAATCCATTACATTATACCCCTATCTCCCTCTTCCTCATCCCGGTAACCACTAGTAATCTATTAAATTACTCCCCACATCCCTCGTCGTCATCGATGTATCCCATTAGTAATCCATTACATTAGCTCCACCTCCTGTACCCTCATCACAGTATTTATATATTTATTTTATTTATTGTGCATTTGTAAGGCACCTATACAACAAACACATTGGGCCTCATTACGACCCGTGCGGTGTCGGGACGGGACCGGCCCCCTTCATTCCGATAGGGCTGATTACAAGCTTCCCATCGTGGGACCTGGATCACACACCTGGTAAAACCAGGCGTAGTTTTAGGGTCCCACGAGGGGAAGAAGGAGGTAACAACGGGCCAGTTGTAATCTGCCCGTTGTTACCTCCATCCCCATTCCCATTGAGGCCTATAGGGGCTCAATGGGAATGGGGAATGGTTCCTGCAAGGAGGAATAACCCGGTTATTCCTCATTGCAGGAACCCGGTAAATGAGCCCGGTTTGGTGGCAGCCATGGAGCTATTAGCTCCATGGCTACCGCCAAACTCGTAATGAGGGCCATTGTGTTTCAACGTGCCCACAGGGCAATGGGGAGGCAAATGTAACAATGAAAGAGAGAGGCGGTCCTAAAAGGCCTTCTGAGCATTCAGAACATGCAAGTGCAGAGAGAGAGAGAGTCATTAATACTCCATTACACTGTCTCACAAGCATTTCCTTTAACAGTCCCTCACATGCAGCTCTGTTGTGGTCCCTCACGTGCATTCTCATTAGAGTGCCTCATGCACAAACTCGTCACAGTCTCTCATGCGCATCCTCATCACATTCTCGTGCATACATCCTCATCACAGCTCAATGTGTGTAGCATTGCCACAATCCCTTTTCCTCTTCATAACCAGCTTCCTTGTTCCAGTAACCACTCTCTCTTCCTTGTCCCATTTCCTTCTCTTTTGACTTATTGGGTGGCAAAATGGGCCATCGGGCATGGTCAAAGGCCATGCCATGGGTAGAATAGTCCCTGCCAATAGTTTTAGGACATATCCCATGCCCCACAGACCCACAATGCGGAGAAGCTCATGACGAATATCTCGGAAACACACTGATACCCTTCCATATGACCTCAATGGTGTCCAGTTAAAGGATCAAAAATAAAGGATCGAATGACCTTTTGCTCGAATACAAAAGGATCGAAAAAAAGGGTCGATTTTTTTTTTTTATTTATTTATATATTTTTTTAGTTTGGGTTGGTAAAAAAGTGTTTTTAATAAAGAAAACTGGGGGTAGGGGGAGAGCCCCCCATAAAAAATAAAAATAAATGTCGACCCTTTTTTCAACCCTTTGACTGACGAACAAAAGGCATTCGATCCTTTTGTTTTCGAAACTATAGCATACAACCGACATCAATTATATCAACATGAAAAACATTAGTACTGCAGGCGGTGTGATTTACAGCATAGCAAAACCCTTGAAATTCAGTGAAAAAACAACACTTAATAAATAGTTAATATGCATCATGTCATTGCAACACAACGGTTGAAATTTGAAGTGGCATTAAGGATTCAGTTTAATTCAAGAAAACCCCATTAAATTCATCAGGTACTGGACGCAATGCCCTTTATCTGTGAGCCATCTGCTGTACAGCCCTTGAGCACACTGATGACATCACTTATGCCACCATCAATGACATCACTGGAAACTAGAAACCACTAATGAAATCACTCATTGTATCAAGCAGGGCATCACATATGACACCCCTTTCTACCCCTTTAAACCAGAGCACACTGATGACATCTCTGATTATGTCATTGATGGCATCGCTTATGATATCATTAATGGAATCATTGGCAGCAATTGGCAGCTCAAATGTGGAAATGTAGAATAAGCCATTTGAGACAGGTCACACATGCTAGAGCGCCACCCAGCAGCAAACACCGGAAGTTTACCTGTGCTTCAGAGACACTTGAGCAAACCCGTCCTATGTGATCTCCCTGCAGGCCGCTTTCAGCATAGACTGGTTAACCGAGCCCAGTTTCGGCGCTGCGGGGATATCACATGCCCTCGGCAAGGCCCTTTCCCGCCTGCTCCCAATGCAGGGGACAGCTCTGCAGCCCTTGTTCCCTCCCAAGCCCCCCAAAAAACAATTGGCAACATCTCTGGCCATGCCCAGTTGCCACTTGGCTGGTGCAGGTCCTTCCCTGCACAGAGCACCCTTGGGGTCCCCTTGTTCCCCAGACCTACTTAGATCCATGAGCAAAGTCCAATTGCAGGGTCCATACTGTGGCCCTTGTGTCCTGGAGCATGGTCATCGGCCCTGTCCCTGGCACTTTCTTTCAGTAGGGCAGAGATTCAGCTTTTCCTTTGGAACCTGAAGCCACCCAATAGGCCCAGTGATAAAGGCCTGGCCCTTTCCCATTGTCATGGTGGCAGCCTTGCCCTGGGAAGTCACGCATTACTCAATGTACTCACATGGGCATGGCTCAGTGGCCCCTGTGGCATGTCACCCTCCCTAAATCCACTCTGAGGGCTTCATAGCTATTAGCCGCCCGGGATATGAAAAGCATTGTTTGTATTGAGTTGAAAAACAGCGTGGCAGCCATTTATCCACATAAAACAGATGGTTGCCATGGAAATAGGCAACTACAGGTAGCCCGTATTGGTTTCCAGAGGCGGCCCTTGGCAGAGCGTGTCAAGGAAGTGACAGGCGCAGCGAGAACACCGGATGGTGAGGGGTGCAATTGGGGTCAGGTGAGGCGACCAGGAGGGGTTGCGGGGTGTCCAGAGGGGATGCATGGGGCGAGGAGTGAGAATGAGTCACAATGACAGCCCGGGGCTGAACTACTAGTCCATGGCAGGAGGTAGGTTCTGCCTCCAAGCCTTCTGTGTGACATGGGGAAGTGTGACGTCAGCTGAGCTTAGCGGTGTTGAATGTAGATAGGTTCCCTAGTTACTGAAGTCTATCAGTGGGAGCATCAGCCCCAGAGCTTAAGACTGCGTGGTTCTGTTTACCGCACATTGGCTCTGCCTGCAGTTACTTGCCGCACATCTGTTCTCCCTGCCGTTACTTGCCGCACATCTGCTCTCCACGCCGTTACTTGCCGCACATCTGCTCTCCACGCCGTTACTTGCCGCACATCTGCTCTCCGCTCTCCCTGCCGTTAGCACTCGCACATCTGCTCTCCGCTCTCCCTGCTGTTAGCACTCGCACATCTGCTCTCCGCTCTCCCTGCTGTTACTTGCCGCACATCTGCTCTGCCTGACGCTGCAGGATATATGATCAGAAACTATCGCTTCCTCTCCCTCGTATACAGAGGGGCAATGCGCCTTAATGCGTTCGCACTGGAAGGGGATGTGGTGTGTGTGTTTATGTATGTTCGTTCGTGTGTGTGTGCCTGTGCGTGTGTGTTTTTTGGTGTGTGTTTGAGTGTGTGTGAGAGAGATCACATATCTCTTTATGGACGAAGGAAAGAGAAGCCCCTGCCCCAGCGCCTGTGTAGAGGGGGGCGAAATGGAGACAGGAGGCATACAAGTGTCAGAACTACCGTCCGAATGATGTGGAGAGGAGCCAGGAATGCCTCTGGAGGCCCTGCTGGGAACAAAGTCCACTTAACTTGATGCACAATACCTCGGAAGTCAGGAGCCAGCTTTTTCTCTGCACACATTTGTAGCATTAGCGGCCCTCTGGCTGTCGTGGGCTGAGTCAGTGCTGCCTTACCCTCGCACTCCCTGGCGCACTGCCGTAAGACGCCCCTTAATTAGGTGTTGGTACGAGCTCCTTGCAAGGAGCAAAAGAGGAAAGAGTGCTATTCAAATGTTGCCCTGGTAACCATGGCAAGAGTTCAACACCCTGCAGCACATGCTGCGTGCCTCATCGGCAGGTTTATTCAGCTATCACTCTATCCCGTCCACACATAGCTGGGCCTTCAGGGCGTCACGATTCCCAAAGCCTTAACGATTGGTCCAGTAATAAAGTAGCCAGGACACCAACTCACAACCAGTAAATAGGCTCAAAGAACTGGTGAAGGTAGTTGGAAGTCCGGGTGGGGCTGGGGGAGTAGGATGGGGCATTGGCTACAGCAGCGCCCACTGTCCCTGTATTAAAGCATACATGTGTAGAGGAGCAGTTAAAAGCCTCTGCAGGAAATCCCGCCCCCCTCCCTTCTATATGTTGGATGCCTGAGATCGTGCCATGCTTAACACTAGCTGTTGTGACCATACCACGGTGAGTATTAGAAAGAAGGTAACCACTGAGACAGCCCTATCGAATGTATCCCCAAAGAGATGATAATCTAAGGGGGGGGGAACTCCCCGAAGGAATATGAAAAGGAGCAAAAAGAGGAGCTTGTGACATCATGAAAGATGAGCGTGATGCCCTGAGGATACTGGCTGAAGAGTATGCATGGATCCTACAGAAACTGATGACCAAGTTAATAATCAAGTAAACTTTCATATGTGAAAAGAAGATTGCATGTGTGTGAAGCACTGCAGAAAATGCAAGTTGTTCAGTAACTGTACAGATGCTGTAACGCAAGTAGATTGAGTAATCTTAGAAGCTGGGTATATGTAGTGAATAGACTGCAGGCGAAGCCGCCATTGTATAGAAACTGGACATCAGTGTCATGAATTTACTAAACCAGGACCCATGGAGAGAAAAGGCGAGAACTGTGTCGCAGCAAAAATAAGCTGAGATCGTGGAAACGAATGGCAAGGCTGTCTGGCCTGATATCAAAGCTGAATCAGCCAAGGTTGGTTATCTATTCTTGAAGGCAGTGAACGTGCATATCTGAATCATCCCTTGTTAAGGTGCAAGGAAAGGACACAAGCGTGGCAAGTTTTATTAATTTAAGACATCTAAATGCTGCAAAATAATCCAAATCGTGGTCTCCAGTCTTGTGAGCCAAGGATGGAAATATAGTGGAGTGTGGAGTCCTAGAACAATGATAGTGAGTGCTCACACTCCCATATATTCCCAGAGACAAGAATATATTGCAAGGCCAAGTTCAAAGGCAATTTTCATGGCAGAAGGCATGGGTGATGAGAGATGTTGGGCTAATTGGATGGGGAGGTAAAGTCAAGTCCACCTCCTGGTAGCTGGGTCTGAGCTTACGTGCTGCTAAGTGAATTGAATGTTCCAGACATGGCACAAGTGTGCCAGCCAATTATAGAGGGCCCTGTCACAAAGGGCTTTATAGTTTGAAGACCAATGATAACTGTTTACTTAATAGTGTTGAAGATGACATGTTTTTAGAGGTAAAAAATGCTTCCAATCCTCATATCCTTCTGAGAAACAAAGAGGCCAGATGGATATTCATGCTTAGCACCATTGAACATGGCCTCAACAATGCAATGGCATTTTAGTAATGCTACCTGCATTGCTCCTTCTCACAACAGCTGTTTTCAAATTCCCTTCCCTTTCCCACCTCGATGATCTGAGCTGGCTCCTGCAACCTTGTACCTGGTTATTTTGAGTTCCGGCCCAGGTTCTCGAAATGCCCCATCACTTTTAATTGGGCTTCTACCTTGAATATGCAGCTCATTTAGCTTTTCCCTCACCCAAAACGGTGCCCATACTAGGTGCTCAACAGTCTAGTCTTTGTCTTCATATTCTTCTTTCACTTTCCATTCGGGTCCTGCTTGGATTCCCACAGTGTCCTGTGCCTCTTATTTTCAGCTTCGCCGGCTAACAAGCACTTTGCCATCCTCTCAGTACATGTGCACGGAACCATACGCACTCCTCCCAGGCCACATCTGTGTGGCTAATCCCCCCGACATGGCTGCAGGTCTGTACCATTCCGCTACTGAATCTCATTGCTCTTATTAGTGCGCTCAACTTTGGTGACCCCTGACATTTTGCCATTCTCTCCTTTTCTCAGGCACATCTATTAATTTGCCCTGCATTTCTTACCTTTTCCTTTGCCGTCCCACTCATCAGGCTTTACCTCCGATAGCCACCTATGCAACTTTTAGCCTTCAACTCTAGCGTGTCCTGGAGATGCATGCCGCTCCATATCAAGAGGCCAACGTGACATATAATTGGCAGTTACCCCTGAGGTAGACTGCTTTTCCTTTAATTTCTTCAGCTCTTGTGCCCCATGTTTCAGTTGGTCCAATCTGGCTTCCCGATACATTCAATCTAGTTTTCCGATATATTAATTGGCTCTTACATTGGCCTAGTCCAGCCCTTTTCATTTTTTACTGTTGTACTTCTAGTTGCGGTATCCCAGACCTTCGTTGTTTTTTGCATCATCGCAGTCAGCGCATCCACATCGAGCATCATAGACTGCTGCAGAGTGGTAATCATCCTTTTCTCGATATAATGCTGCTCTTACATACAAACTCTGTTTGGGACATTGAACCGTACCTTTTCTTCACAGCATGCTCGGCTGCACTAACACCCCCTTTCTCCACCTCCTCCCTTTGTAGGTGAGCACTTAGTCTATTTACATGACTCGAACTGGACAGGGTCAAGCTCTGGGAGAGGTGACACTATGTGACGATCCCGGTCCTCTGAGGACTCATCCCCTTTCAGGTTGCATGGGCTATGCTGCACTGGGTAAACAAATTTGTTCTGTTTGTGCGCTACTTTCTCATTAGACTAAGACATTGTTTCATTATGCTCTTTAGGGTTTAGTAGTGGTTTTGTGTCCTGAAAAAGGCGGCCTGAACTCGTCCATCCCACCGAAACGCTGTTGCGTTCCCTTGTTACGCCTTGATCGATTTTGACATTATTGCAACTTCCTTCATCTTGGCGTATGACGTTGACCCTAACCGTCACAACTGATCAACTTTGGTTCTGTACATTGTCACTCATTGGATTTATATTTAAACCAAACTGACATATGTCTTTGCAATGAATTAATTCAAAGTCAGGTATTTTGCTTTGCAATGTATTTACCTTGATTTTGAATATCCCATTTGGAATATTCTATTTTGTTTAATTGTCTTACTGTCTATATGTACATCCTTGACTCATGGTTTGTTCAATAATGCATTACGCAGTTGGCACTTTGTCCTCTTACTTCTATTGATTTAATTTGTATATAGGATTTCTGTTTTGTACTTCACTCTCTCAGATCATATATATATCTGTGGTTTTTTGGTTCCTCATCCGTTCACTTTTATTTTTGAATAAATCATTGAACTCTATGAAATTGTTGACTGTTTGCTCACACTGCCTAGACTCAAAGAATGTACGCACATGTATATCCTAAATAATGTGATTCATTGACATCCAGCATTCTTTGATGTTGAATTAACTGTTATATTTGTATTGTAAACCGTGGGAACCCTCCCTGCTTGTGTGTATATTGAGTCTCCAAGTTCTGATTGTTTCGCTGGAGCTTTCCCTTTATTTCTACATATTTTTAGAAGCAAGCATAAGTTGTCCACCTGGCAGAGGGCAGCCAATCACAATACCAGTTCCTATGCAGTGTATACTTAGATGTTCCCCTTAAGCCTATCACTGCCTTTGATAGGTATTCTATTATTTGCCATGTTGTATGTGTATGATGTCATGTCTGACATATTTCTTGCATATAAAGATGTTTTTAGGAGAAATGCACTGAGAGCTCGAGCGAATGTCCATTGATGACCATTGTAACTTCCTGTTTTAGATAATTGTTAATAAAACAACACCTTTGCCATCTTCCTCAGTTGGTTTGATTATTTGGTGTCAGAGTTATTCTGAATCCCCATCCATTGCATGCACGGTACTAAAAGTGCCACATGCGCACATGTGTGCCTTGCAGACACCTAGTGGACATAGAGTATGGCAAAGGCCAAAGTAATGTGTAGCCCATGCCCCTTAGGGCTAGCCAGAAGCGGCTTGTGATGAATCAGCTTTCGGGGTACCAGTGGTCCAGGAGTGAATATTGGTTCCTAAACCATCAATCAGCCCCACACCTCTAGTACACCAGAAGGGATCCAGAAGTCCTCCTTGTCCAGTTTTGGTAATGTGGACGGAACGGCAGGCTTATCTCCGAAAGGTTGTGGATCGTTGGTTAGTTGCAAAACAGCAAATACAGTTACGATAAAAGGAGTGCCCAGTCAAGGTTGAATTAAAAATATCTCTTTTAAGAATCATAAAAAACAATCATACAGCACTGTGAAATACAACCACCCATGTAAAGGAATGCAGAGGACAGACAGTTTGAAAGAAGCGAAAGCGATGCACTCTAGGTACTGACAGGAGGGTAGTCTGTATGCTTAATAACCACAACAGTTTGTTAAGGTTTCTTGGCTTTAGGACAAAGGGAGCAATGGGTCTCAACATGCCTCTAGCCTTGTACGAAGGACCAGGGGGGCAGAACCACAATGTACCTTGTCCTGTAGATGTACTCGATGCTCAACAGGGTAGAGTCGGCTTCAGAGCACTTTGCAGGCTTCTGTGACAGAGTTTGAAACTGGAGTCACTGCGGGTATCAGGCCGCACAATGGTTCTGTGAGCGAAGCAGCGTGAACGGCTGCAAGCTGGCCTACACAGCGGCTCATGGTCAGGAATCATTGACTCGGCACTGATCAACGGATCTGAAGCACTGTTCAAAACATCTCAGGTTTCTTTCAGCAACTGTGGCTTTACAAGGGTCAGCGTTGCAGTCAGTTGAAGATGAAGAAACTCAAGCGTCCTAGCTAGGCATAAAAGACATGGAAAGTGGCAATGGCCGAAGGCTCTGGCCACCAAGTGGATATAAAACATACATATTGAGGGAACATCTACAGTGGACACGGCCAAAGTTCATGGCTAGTGGTACATAAAAAAAGTATGGTATAACAAAACCCTTTAAATTCAATGCAAAAAAAAAAAAAACTTTAGTTAAAGTTTAGTTAAGTTGGCCAGATTTATCATAACAAAACCCTTGCAATTCAGCAGGTGTGGGAAGTCATGACTAGCTTAACTCGACATGTTTCCGTTGCAAAGCACATATATATTCTAAAAGATGGAATTCACAACCACATGCAAAATTACATTATGGGGGATATAGTTTAATGGGCGGCAACAATGGGAGTGCACCGAGTTAAGCCGGCCATGACTTACCAGATACGCTGCATTTGAATGGGGTTCTGTTGCGATTAATCTGGTCAACTTAACTACACTTTAACTAAAGTTTTTTTAGTGAATATGTATATATTTAATAAATGTTAAGCAGAATGTTAAGTAGGGGAACTGTAGAGTTTGGGGAAAGTATTAGAGGAAATGATAAGTAGGTTTCAAGTTAACTAAGGGTAGGACGTTATGTATATGTAAGTATATTAAATACCCAAAAGGGGTAGGATTGTGGTACCCTGGCATGAGGTAGTGGGATAGTGTGGCAGCCTGTTTGAGGCTGACCCGTAAGATGGAACCACCCACAGAGGCCATCCTCTGGCCTCACACTCCATGTGGGTGGTACATGAGTTTCGGTAAGGGACCTGTTGCATCAAACTCACCCTATGTGTCACCTGAGACACCTTCAAGGGAGAGTGAGGTGACGTGGCAGGTCCACATTTAGTTGGTGCACATGCCAGAGGAATCCTAGGAAATAGAAAAGGTATTATAAGGATACATGTGTTTTTACAAAGAGGGGCCCCCGTTGGAATGCCTATAATATTCACTTGGTTGTCTGTGTCCATTGGTAATCTAAGAGCTCAGGTTGGTAGCCCACCTCCTGCAAACAGTGATTTTATTGGGCAGGTGTAGCACCCCTCCCTACAGAGCAGGAGTGGGATATGGGGTGGACTGCCCCTGCCCTAGGTCCAGAATGGGTGCTCCCTAGCGTGGGTTAGGGCCAGAAAACAGTGGCTACAAATGTAATGTCATATAATCAGGGACACCGCTAGGGTCTTTCAGCATTTTCTTTTGAAAGGGGCGTCAAGTCTCTGTGGGCCCCAAGCTTCTGTACCCTTTTTGGCAGTCTAATTAAGCAAATGCTGCTTTAACTCAGTACATTACAATGCACTTGTTACAGTATTTCTTTGCTGGCCCCAACAGACCGTCCACTCCATTTATCTATGCAGTAACCAACAGCCCACACCTCAACTACAATAGCATCTTACTTACAAAGCCTAATCGCATTTTCCAGTGACCATTTAGGGTTTTAGCTTACCAGCGGGCTGCCTTTCTTTGTACTGCACGTGGAGACCAACAAAGCTGTCTCGTGATAATCCGCAGATCTCCCTTCTCTTCAGTTACTTTATCTAGAATGTTGCCATGAATGACGTCACAAGGCGGTGCTCATGTTATGCACATGTTCCCTAAGGGGGAATCAATCTTCACATACAAAAAGCTTAGCCACTTTAAACGTGTTATTGTTGGCCAAAGACAGAGTGCTTTAAAGATGTTTACCTCATCAGGGACATGGTTTACCCTCCTTTGAGCTCTTTGCTACAGGGCAATGGATTCGCTTGGAGATTAAGCAATCTACATAAATGATAGAACCAGGCAAATCAACCGTTGGAGTTTGCGTTAGAAAACATCTCCAATACAATCTAGGAGCCACACAGGTGCCTCAGATGGTGTGTTCCAGCAGTAGGCAAGGAGGACCCAAACACCATTTTGAAACAAGCCCCCTCCCCACAACACATCTTCAGCCTGCACGAAATATAACAAGCGTGTATATTCAGCCTGCTACCAGTGCCCTGCTATCCCTGTCCTGGGGCTTATTCGGGGGGATGTAGCGCTCTCTGCCGAAGGACGCCTGCGTTCCCAGACCTTAGTTTGAGGTAGAAAGATGAGGGGCTGGGTTCAGAGGGAGTTGGAGGAAAGCTTAAACAATAGGCATACGCAAAACAAAAGAGGTGATGGTTGGGAGGTTTGGGATTAATCCTAACGTCTGGCATTGCTCTGGGCAACCCTCCAGACAATCGTTCTTCACCTGCCAAGCCATTACAGAAGGGGAAAGACAATATGAAAATCAGGCTTGGTCCCACCCCAAAACTGACAGTCCAGCCCGAACTGCTTGGTCACACCCGTTGTGCACGAGACCACAAGCTTTCCCAAACATGTTTCAGCCTCAATGGGCATCATCAGTGAGAAGTAGCTTGTGTCTCTAGGCCTAGCAGGCACGGGACCCACGTCTAGGCATACCTGTCCCACTCGGGGTGATTTACGCAAAACAAAAGAGGCGGTGGCTGGAAGGTTTGGAATTAATCCTAGCCTCTGCCATTGCTCTGGGCAACCTGAAACCGTAGGCATAGCCATAGGAGAAATGGAAGGAAGATAGGAAGGTGAGGTTAGGGTGTGGTGGCATAAGGTCAAGTGGCACAGCGAGTAGAGCGCTCGCTATCCCGGCAGGGCCAAACTTAGCCTTTCATCCTTCAGAGCTCGATAAATGAGCCACCACACACCGTGAGTAATAATAAGCAGCGCTCCGTTACCTGAGGGTTCGTAGCGCTATATAAATGCCAAATTATTATTATTATTATTATTATTATTATTATTATTATTATTATTAATTATTATTATTATGGGTATGCACAGACTCATTTTGTCTAGTTCAAGCGAGAGAAAGTGCAGAATATAAGAACTGGATGCTCAAAGTGGCATATCTGCTGCTCCTGTTAGATATACACAGAGCTTGTGTGATAAACTTGGGATCCGGTCAAGCAGCACAATGTGAATTGGAGCATGCTAAAATGGGATCACAACTAAGCAGGTGCAGACCCTGGGATTGCCAAGGGTTATGCAAGCTCTGCATCTGAGCCTGAAGTTGCTCTGTGTGAAAGGAGCGCAGGAGGTAGTGATGAGGGAAGATCAGAGACTGGTCCAACTGGAGTGCCAGCGGGAGGGAGTGATGAGGGAAGATCAGAGACTGGTCCAACTGGAGTGCCAGCGGGAGGTAGTGATGAGGGAAGATCAGAGACTGGTCCAACTGGAGTGCCAGCGGGAGGTAGTGATGAGGGAAGATCAGAGACTGGTCCAACTGGAGTGCCAGCGGGAGGTAGTGATGAGGGAAGATCAGAGACTGGTCCAACTGGAGTGCCAGCGGGAGGTAGTGATGAGGGAAGATCAGAGACTGGTCCAACTGGAGTGCCAGCGGGAGGTAGTGATGAGGGAAGATCAGAGACTGGTCCAACTGGAGTGCCAGGTCTGCGTGGCGCTGTCCTCTGTGGCCACTCTGTGTCTATTTGCAACCCTAACTACAGTGTATGGGAGATTGCATCTAATCTTTGCAGCTGTGTAAGCCTGTATTGAGGTTACTGTGGGCGACTAGGATCACAAAATTGGGAGGCATGGGCCACCGGGTCCATCTCTGCTCAAGCAGTGCGACAATACATGCTCAAAAGAATACTTTGAGGTATCCCACAAATGTAGGGCCCTGCTCCCCCCAGTAAGGAAAGAGTGCGGAGGTAGGGCATGGAACAGGCTGCAGGTCAGGAGCTCCTCGTCCAGTCTAGCGCTGAGATGGGTGATGGGCTGGAGGAGTTCTGGTGGAGACTATAGATATTATGGGTACATTTAAAGAGTATGTTACAATTATGTCTGAGTTGCCTTATTACATTGTGCATTAGTGAAGTGGAGGACTTGTGGTGGAAGGTAGTGACTCTTGCATTTATTTATGACAAAGAAGTACAGATAGTCATACTCCATAGAAACACTTGCTTAAGAAAATCCCACTTACACGTAACTCCTCGAAGCTGCTAAATAGATACAGCAGCGGTCGACTGGGAACCAAAATGGGCCCTGGAATTTATTTTTCAAAGTGGCCCCATTTTACACATTTTCAGCAAGCCCAGTCCTTTTCCTATTCTAAAATTTGGAAGCAAAATAAGTTATCACACAAAAGAGGCACCGGATGCCGAGGCCAACCAGGAAATGTCCAGAGTTCCCATTAGGCCAGTCCGCCCTTGGCTTCACCTCCTGGAGCTGAAACTTTTGTCTGAAAGTGTGCTATCATCCATGAATATTTCATGAAAGTACAGTGAGCCCACCTCCAGGACGGAACGGGTCAGTAAATGGCCAGAGCCTAAACCATGAAAGCTTTATGGGTAACAGTAAGTCCACTTTTTATGATTATTACTCAAGATCTATACCCAACCAGACACTCTCTCTAAGCAGCCATTTTCTGGGCATCTCAACTCTGCTAAATCATCCACTGCAGAGAATAATTTCCTCTTTAGAATCAACTAGGTTGCTGCACCGCAAACTCCACTGATCGAGTGAGCTTGCAATACCAGCCACAACTGCAAACCAAGCCCTCTGCTGAATTTGTGTCTCTGCCATACCCACCACCAGGGTCCCACTGGGGCATGACATTGTCTAGGGCACCAACTGTTTCAATACTTCTCAAGGGGGAGTTTTTTTGATAAAATGTGATGCAAATTGTGCATTTTAAAGAATATGTGTTCAGCAACACTGGTCAAAACGACTAGCCGCATGGTGAATTAACTCAAACTGTCCCAGATTAGCCAAAAAAAAGTGGCCCACTTTGACCCAAAAAACTAGCCAACACTAGCATTTTGTGCTTCCAGTACGGGCATTGCCCTATTGCCCTATAGGTCAGTCTCAGCCAGGATAGCAGGGCCCAGATTGTAGACATTTTGCAGTTCAATTTTGCACGGTGGCACTAGAGCAAATCTTGCAGTTCAATTTTGCACGATGTAAACCCTAGGGCAAAACCTATTCTTTGAATGCATTTTTGAACCAGGGCAAACCGTGCCATTGTACTAATGTGGATTGGTATTGCCCTGGTGCAGAAATCCATTTAAAGCATGTTTTTTTAACGAGGGCAAACTTTGCCCTAGTCCTAATGCTATGCAAAAGTGCACTTGTACCAGTACACGGTTTCTGCAATCTGGCCACTTTTGGCCAATCACAATCACACATAATATGCTGTCAAATGTACTTTATGGCATCGAGTTTTGAAACATGAAAGGAAGTGATGTGCTTTGTAAGTCCCACCATGATTTCATTCTCGGACCTTCAGATTAGAGATACCGATATAGATAACAGCTGCAGGTGCATTAACCTACTGAGCCAATAACTTATATTGCACAAAAGACACCCTCTGGGACCCAACATTCTCCATCTGCATTGGGAACCCACTGCTCAGTCCGTCTTCTTTTTCACCGCAAGATGAATGTGCGAGAAAGCTGAAGCCAGGCTGTTTGCGCCCCATTGACGCTCTTGTAAAGCGTGTCCCCGTGGATGCCTGTAGCTGTACTTCCAATACACGTGTTTATTTGGATGCGCTTACAAGTATGACTTCCTTTCCTACCCACCTGGGAATAAGACCAGCTGCGCCAGGAGTACCAAGTCCCCAGTTTGGCTAAGCCCCTGGAGCTGAGATGGCAATACCAATGCTTCGAATACTGGAAAGGCACTGGGCTCCACTTCCAGTCTATCCCTGCTGTGACGCGCCTCCTAGTGACTACACATGGAGCCTCCTTTCACTCTCAGGGTAACACCCCATCGAGAGAGCAGCAGCCGGGGGACGGAGGAACCAAGTGGTATAAGTAGGAGCTAGAATAACCGTATGTTGAGCCAGCCAAGGGCTGCACATTGCTAGTCGCCCCAAAAGATGAAAGTCTGGACTCTGGGCACCCTTTCCCATAGCAACACATTAAGCAGCCTCGTCTCACGCAGGGCCTTACAGAAATGTGTTTGAACGTACAACAGCACACTCTGCAAGGTGCTTTCTGGGACCTTCCAGGCACTTACTTAAGGTGGGCGGCAGAGGGCTCATCCCAGAGCCGCTGAATCTATCGGTGGTAGGTATTTGGGCGGCTGGATTCGTGGAAGTCCACTATTGAGGGCACGTGTGTTATATATGCTTGGATACCTCCTCAATATATGCTGGCGTGCAATAGTGCTCAGCTGTATAATGATAATGATAATAATTATGTGTTATTTATCTAGCGCCTTAATCCAAAGCGCTTTACAGAGCACATATTTACATACAATATCACCCAACCGAAATTGGTACTCATTTATCAACCTCAGAAGGATGAAAGGTCGAGTTGGCCTTGCACGGATTCGCACCTGCGACCTGCAGATCACGCTCAGATTGCAGCAGCGAGCGCTGGACATCAGTTGCATGGCAGAGTAGACGTCATTAGTTTGAACTATTAGGTGGTGCTTGCACCACCTATAAGTCACAACTATTTCATTAGAGTACAGATAGGCGGAAATGGCATAAGAGGTGAGACACAAAACGTGTAGGTGTTTGGCTGTTTGCCCACCCATTGACTTGCCATGGCCATGCTAATCCTTATGAGAATTTTCACCCTGTTCCTACCACTGCCCGCCCAAAACAGTGCCTCATGGGAACTTTTGGAGCTTGCTTAAATCAAGCCTTATAATCAAAGTTTTCACTAGAAGTGCCTGATAATGAATTTTCAAAGCAGTCTTCTAAGAGATAGTGACTTCATTTGAGTTGTAAACCTACTACTGGCTGTAATAAAAATATCTTAACTAGGTCTGCCTTCAGCCACTCGATTTATAAGCACTCTGAGTGTCCTTCACTGAAACCCTGTTAAAAACAAGCATTTGCAAAGCCAAACATGTTGTCTTGTGTATAAGTATTAGGCATTCGTCAGGCACCGCTATTCAATGCCCAGGTACCTGCACCATTTTCTCACCTGCTACCATCAATGGCCAGTTAATACTGGTACCTAGTTAATTTACCGAAAACATTACAGAGTGGTACATTTCACTGAGGACCATAATATAGAAAAAAAAAATTACAAATATATAAAGGGTAGTGGGTTAAAGGTGAACCTGTATGGTCCTTTTAATTAAGGTAACACATCGTACGATGGATGGGATGGAGAATAACTCTCACAATAAACAAGAAAACTGACTCAGGAAGTTGGCAAAGCATTTTGTTTTAATACCAATTATTTAAAACAGGGAGTACATTGGAAATCAGTGGATGTCGCACAGCATGATCTCATCGCATTTCATTAAAAAAATCACATTTATATAGTAAAAATTCATCATACGTGACGTTGTACTATGTGGCAAACTACAAAAACCTACGGGAGATCATGGTATGCTTAAGGATAACATCTAAGTATACTTTCTATATGGGATAGGATTGTGATTGGGTCTCTATAGACAGGTGGGCAACTCATGCCCTCCCTTAGTGCAAGTAATCATCATGGCTTATTAGCTACATGGCACATCATTGACTATCAACTATAAGGCCCTTCGTTATATGGCCTTCTACAATTGGTTGACATGCGTGTACCCTTCTTGAATATTCGATTCTCTAGCAGCGCCAAAAGCTGGTACCCCAAGTGCTGGTGGATGGACTTGACCATACATCCCCACCCAATTTGCCCATCATCTCTCATCACTCATGCCGTCTGCCATGCAGATTATCTTTGAAGTTGGCCTTGTAGTAGCTTCTCATCTCTGGGAATATAAGGGAGTGTGAACACATTATTATCAAGTTTCAGGCTTACATGGCCACATCTATTTCCATCTTGGACTCACATGATCAGAGATTGTAAATCAGTGCATTTTATAGCATCTAATTGTCCTGAATAAAGAAACTTGGCACTCATGGTGTTCTCTCTTTGCAACTTAACAAGGGATGCCTCGGCGTCTCACGTTCACTGTTCTTCAAGGACTGATAACCCATTTTAGCTGCTTCAGCCTTTGGCACCAAGCCAAGCAGTCTTCCTTTGGTCCATCTTCGAGCCTCAACTTATTTATTTGCTGCAACAGACACACAGCTATCAATCTTCCTTTCTCCATGGGTTGAGCTTACTACAATTGTGACATTGAATGTTCAGATTCTACATATATATATATTGGCGGCACCGCCTGCAGTCTATACACTACGTATAGCCAGCCTTTATGATCACTTAATCTACTTGCGTTACAGCATCTGTACAGTTATAAAATGTCTTGCATTTTCTACAGTGCTCTTCACACATGCAATCTTCATTACGCATATGAAAGTATTCTCGATTCTTTACTTCGTCATCATATCCTATAAGTTCTATGCATCTTCTTCTTCAACCATTCTTTTCAGTGCGTCACACTCATTTCTTGTGACGTCAACAGCCTATTTTCTTCTCATCTTCATATTCCTTCAGGGACCTCCTCCAAGGAGACTGACATCTCTGCGAGGGTACATCACATATGGTCTTCTCAACGGATATCTTGACTCAAAGGCTCTTTGTGGATTAGGCACCATCACTGGCGTTGCACATGTCGCAATTTCCAGTTTCCTACATATAGGCAGAGTAGGGGCGGGACTTCCTGCAGAGGCGTTTAGCTGCTCCTATACAAAGGGGTTAAAATGGGTCAGGATGGGGTCGGGATGGAGTTATCAGGGTAAATAAACAGGGGTGCTTCAAAACGTTTTTTTCGGTATTTTGTCCACAATTAAATGTACCGCTCTGTCATGTCTGTCTGTAAAATCACATATAACGGTTAATATCACTACGGCTGAGCCTGGAAAGTGCCTTTCCCATGCCTACACAAAAGCCCAAACTGTTGGCATTGGCAGTGCTTGTTTTTGTTTGATGTCAAGATGCAGTGTCCTCGTGCAAGGTTATCTCCTCAAGGCATTGCCATTTGCGGTGTGATTTCAGACTATGGACTAGGGGAACCCCAGGGCCATGTAGCAGATCCAGACACTATGACGCCGCAGCTGCCACTCTCCAAGTGCCTCATAACACACAGGGTGCTTTAATGAGTAGTATCCTGCCCCTTGCTGATTAGATAAGGTGAAAGGCGTGGCCTGTTTCAGTAAAGTAGGGCGTTTCAAGATCCCTCATGGAAGCAGCCAGTGAAGGTGGTGAACTTGATTACCTCCCAAAGTTACTTAGACTGACCATGACAAGTCAGCTGTAAACAGGCCTTTCAAGGGCTGTCTTTCACCAGTATGCTAGCTCAATGGTAGAGTAGCACCTTGGCGGCAGGCACTATGTTTCCATTAGCTTGCAGCTGTTGAGAGTAGAGCAAGTAGCAGTGTGTCCTGTGCAGTTGAAGGCCCTGGGGCAGGGCCTCATCAACAGAACCTGTTTTTATTTAAGGACTCGCCGTGTTACTAACGCCAGGACCGTCAGGGTGGTCACGTGGTGCTAGTGTCACGGGTAGTCCTCTTACAGGATGCAGCCACCTTCCTTTTGATACGTTTCTGCTGATACTCGGTCATCTCATTTGCCAAAATTCCTCGTGGGCACGTGGATGAGTCCTTCTCTGGAAATGACTGGATGCTGGTGCAAAGATGTTCTCCTGCCTTAGCCTCGCCCAGGGTAACCCTCCAGTTCCATCCAATAGCAGAAGTCCGAATATTACTGAACATTTCTTGAGAGTCGAATAGCGCTTGGCCGAGCCTGAAACTGGAAGCAGGGTGTCAATAGCAGCCGAGGACTGATGCAATACAAAACTCGGGAAAGATACGCGGCGAGCAGTGCCTATGAAATGGCGCAGCGGGTTAAACGCTCACTGCTATAGTTTGTGTTTGGTCTGCAGGTTGCAGGTTCGCATCCTGGCACGGTTGACTCAGCTTGCTATCTTTCCATGGATGATTAATTAATAAGTACCAATTATAATAGCAATGTATTTAATTATGTCCTATGTAAAGTGCATGAGATTACAGCGCTATATTTAATGTATTGCACAGCGTGATGATTACAAAGGGGACATAGAACTGCCATCACGGGGATGAAGCTGAGCGCCAGTGCCTTTGGGGCATTTACTACTGTGCTCTGCATTGATGCACACAATGTTATTCTCCACGTGTATTGGCATGAAGTCCCAGAGTGCTCAGAGGACCCTTTTCCAGGGCAGTTTACTCATCGATGTGTTGGGCAGATGACTCAAGTGCAATGTGCTCTTCTTGGGAACAGGTCAATCACAACTGGCCGACTCAGCCCTTCATCCTCCCGAGGTCGATACATTGGGTATCGCTAGTGGGGAGTAATGATCACATACACAGCTAAGGAGCTTAGAAACTGGAAGCATCCAATAAGAAGGGCTGTGTTAATCGCCACGGTATTAATATTATTAGTCTGATTGTGGCCATGATGGTATGAATCCTCCTATGGAGCGTTGTGAGAGAGAGAAAAGTTGGGATTGTGTGATGCACACATGACCAGCCTGTGTAGGTGTACATCAGTATGTCCCTCACAATGTGTCCCCTTGTTGCAATGTTCACATCAGTGTTTTTTTTTTTGGGGGAGGGGGGGTATTAGGCGTAACAATTGTGTCACAAATAAACCCAAATTAGTGCATTAGAGCACAGATAAGAGGACATCGGGTCTGAGGGGGGGAGTACATGGCATGTGGATGTTCTTTTGTACACGCTCATGACTGCCCATGGTGAAGCTAATCCTAATGACCATTCTCACCAACTGCCTGCCCCTCCCATCCCCAAAAACACCCCATTGATACCTGTAGGGCCTGCACATGTTATTTCTAGGCAGTCTTCAGAGATTTAATGATTTATTTGCCACTGCAAATGAGTTCCTGGTGTAATAAAAGTGTCTTAAACAAGTGTGACTTCTCTTAATTCATAAGCAATATGTGTGACTTCATATCTGCCCCTCACACTAAATTTCTCTTAGGTTCTGTTTAAACCGAACATTTGTACCTTGAGTGTAGGTGTTAACAATTAATTTACCAGCCACTGACATCATCTGTCCAGGTACATACAATATGTTCCAGCTGTTGCTATCTTAGCTCCAGGTATTACCATTTCGGCAGTAATATGGCAATACCTTGCAAACGGCAACCAAATGTTAGGGGGTGCTGCTATGAATTCAGTAACCCTCAATTAATCTTAAAGAACATTATATAAATTCAAAAACAATATGTGGTTCCCCCCAGAATCTGATCTTGTACTCTGAAGAGAAAACAAGCAAATGGAAAAACAACAAGAAAACCCCTTCGTGTATTCCTTGATGGTGGTCCCCTCGCAGTAAACAGCAGTGGACATACTCATTTCCTGTATTCTCCTCTACTGAAAGGAGCAATACCAAAAACCAACGGCGATCGGCACACTTATCAACTAAAAAAATGCATAAACCATGCAAATGACCTAAAAGATGTACCTCTTAAAAGTAGGCTTGCGTTCCTTACAGTTAGAATGTCTAAAACTACTGAAAATTGGGTGATGAATATGTCTCCCTTGATATAGTAAACAAGATGGCTGCCACGTAGTTCACGCAATGACATTGATGTGCCAGTACTTTATATGATGCCATGACGTTAGCAAGACGCCCGTATAGGACACAAACTGGCTCGACATAAAACTGATTCTAATTGAAGGAAACATGTGTAAAATTAAAAAGCGATCAACATAAGAATTACTTAAAACCAAAGCAAACCTGAAAAAGTTGCTCAAATACATTTCTGAAACTAACACGATGTATAAAATCAATAAAAACAAACAAAAATATATGTGTGCAAATTCTTCAAACTGCCTAATTCTGCAAATAATACATGACCCCCCTACCTTCTTTAAATATAACCAATTCCAATGTGTACACACTCATTCAAATCAAATGCATAGGTAACACATCATAAATAATAATTCATCATAATTCAATAAGGACCATTCAATTAACATACTATTCTAACACAAATCACTCATCTCTAATACATATGCAGATATCAAAAGAAACTCATTGTCCTGCCTAACGTAGCTCACCAATTGCCAATTGTGAAGATTGCCACAGCTGTATTTTATTATAAAAACAGCCCAACTTTAAGTGAGCCGTTTAGCTTGCAGTATACAGCAAAGTCATCCCTGAATGATATATCTTTCTGTGCGTGTTTTTCAACTGTGCCCAAAAATGAGTACCGCGAACAATCCAACAGTGAATTCCATTACCACAAAGGTAATATGCGGGGCTGTTCGGGCTGCAATTAACCCCCTTATGTACTGAACTCACAAGTGATAAAGAAATTCACCAGAACATAGGGGAAGCATTCTTACAGAATCAAACCGTGGACCAACTCTAACAGGATCTGGACCCGACTTCCTTGGCAATCATGATACGTTGCTGAAGATTGCAACAGACCAATGGTGCATGGGACGCAGTGGTGCCATCATTACTCTGCTGCGTGACAGAATCTGTCTTTAAATGTGTACATTGCCGCGGGCCGCTATGAACATGCACCTGTGGCCTACGCTTGTCTCCCTCTCAATGTGGAGGCCCCCATTCAGGGGCCGAGTGGGCCCATCTGCAACATTGCTGGAATCGAGACGAGTGACTCACTCCATCTATAGGTCGTTAGGCACTCAGCTATTTGAAGGCAGGCTAGATTTGGAAGGATTTTCTCTTTTTTGATAATTTGTTTCACATTTTGCAGTTCTGGCCAAGGGGGCAACAGCCCAGCCCCCGTCAGGGGAAATTCCCCCTTTTCTCCCCTTTCCAGTCCGCCCCTGCATCTACTCCTCAAAGAGTGCCTTATCCATTAGCTCTGTAATTTGGGGCCCACGCATCCTGTGATTGGCAAAGTTGCCTCAACTAAACGGATTGCGTCTCGACAAACTGGTTTTGTCCACGCAGTCGGTACAAACATCAATCTCTTTCTCCTGAACCTTATAAAATATGAAGCAAAGACCTCTAACCAACAGGTCTGGATAGCTCTTGTGGACTTACATCTCGCGTTCGACTGTGTGAACAGACAATTGCTATGGAACAAATTGGAAAAGTGGAACTGCCCCATACATATATTACAACCAATAAGGTTATTCTCCTCTTCAACAAAAATATGAGTAAGGTTAACTGAAGATGGGCAAATGACTGCCTATATTGAGACCTGGAATGGGCTAAAACAAGGTTGCCCGCTCGCAGCCACCCTTTTCAATCCTTTCACATCAGATCTTCCATGTGAAATGATGTCGGATAGAATATATCCCCCAAGAATAAAGTCAGTAAAGATACCAATAATGATGTATGCAGACAACATTGTATTGCTTGATAAAACACCGAAAGGTCTACAGGAGAGTCTTGGATTGCTGGCAGACTACATGGAAAGAAATGACTTAAAAATAAATATAGCGAAAACCAAAATCATGGCTATTATGAAACCGAAACAAAATGAAAAGAAACCAGTGATACACATTAATAGCTGTCCAATCAGCATTGTATCCTCTTACAAGTACCTGGGAATTGTGATCAGTCAGACAATGGAAGAAAAGGAATGGGAGATACATCTAAAAAAAAAAAGTAATGTATTGGTGAGACAAGAGTATATACTCCATGAAAAATGTGGTAAATTTTCGTTCCGACCGATTATTACATTCTACAGGAGCAAAGTTATTCCAATACTTACATACGGAAGTGAAACACTACTAAATTTGTCTGGGAAAATATGGCCCATACTGGAAGCTACTTTCTGGCGGAAAATAATGAGGCTGCCTAAATCTTTTCCAATAGCCCGAATTCTAGCCCAAATAGCAGTTCAATCGCTTACCTGGAAAAAATTTGATCTTTACCGAAAAATAACATGGGAACAAAAAGTGGCAGCATTAGAATTTTTTCAGTCAAAGCCTAATCCTATAAATGCAAGGGCATTATTAAAAGGGAAACAACAAATATTAATAGCACTAAGAAAAGAAGGTATAACAGAAGAAATGCTACAAATGAGACCTCAACATGCCAAGAAACAATGAATGTATAATGACTGGATAAACACGAATGAATATATAACCCGGTATAAAGAAAATCAGACAAGTAAAACTGAGATCAGAGCCTTCAATGAATTGCCACCGTACTTGTTTATATTCCCTGATAAAGACATAAGAATGTTTTTTGTGAAACTTCGGTTAAACATATTACCCACAAGGGAAAGATTAGTAAGAACTACACTCAAGTAAACAAAGAAATCTCTTGTTGGATATGCAAAAATCAGGCGGAAACAGAAAGCTTGTATCATCTTATTATGTCCTGTCCTGCTCTCGACCAACAGAGAAACGTATGTCAATCCTATTTTGCGATCGTACATAAGACATTGAGCCCGGAGGTAAGATGGGCCTGGATATTGCTAGGGACCGAGAAACGGATGATTTATATAATTTTTCATTTTTGGAATAAGATTATGGACAAAATTGAAAAAGAGAATTGATTGAAATGTATAACTCAAATGTATGATGTTTGATAAGACAAAATGAAAAGTTTATTTTAAACTGAAACATTTTAATAAAAAAATAAAAAAAAATAAAAAAAGTTGCCTCAAGTCTACAGAGAGAGAAAAGGCAGACAGAGGCTAGGAGGAGCAATCGGATGCTGTGATGATGCGGTGCTGTTCTGAATAGGGATACCCGGCACGAGCATTGACAGGCATCACAGGATTTCAGGGCGCCTGCCCTCCCTCAACAGTATCACACAGCAAGGGACACAAACCTGGCAGCACCAGCCCGAAGCAGGCAGCACAGGTCTGCCAATCTGACTGCGAAAGGTAAATTCCCTGTAGGTCTGAAGACTAAACCGATGCTCTATACCCACCATACCCTCTGGGTTCTGAATTTGGGGTCATGGAGAAGAAAATGAGTCGACCAGAGTCAACATTCGTGGCAAATCAAAGTTTACAGAAAAGGTGCTGGGTTCAAAAGTAAAAACTAAGCTTGTTCTTGATTTTTTTGTGCTGGGTGACCTCAGAACACAAGTGGATGGATATTGTCACTCCTCTGGAAGTTCAAATGCCCTGGTCCCTACCTGGTTCCCTTTCTCGCTCTCTCTTCTTGTCTCTGTCTCTCCCTCTGTGCCTCACATTCTCTCTCGCCCTCTCTCACTCTCTGATTTTTGCGTTTGTGTTCTCCCTTTTTTCACTTCAATCTCTTTCTCTCGATTTCAAATGCTCTCTCTTTCTCTCTTTTGATCTCCCCTATCTCATTCTCCTTGTCTAAATATTTCTCTCTTTGTCAAACCTTCTTTCTCGTCTTCTCTCTCTTTCTCTCTCTCTCGCTCCCCTTCCTGCATGCCTTTTCTTTCTCACTGCCACTGCTGGTCAAGATGAACATTCTCTTATGTATGCGATATTCGTTTGTGGGTGGATTCATAGTTTTTCCCTCTCATATCCACCATTTTTTATGTCTATCTGAAGATAGCATAAGGCTATCATAAAAAGGCATATAGCGCTTTGAAATGGAGTGAACATGACATTAAGAGCAACTGCCGGAACCTCAACACATAGATAGCGTTGTGTCCCTCTAATTCTTTCTTTATGAATTTCTCACTACGCGGCCTCTCACTTTTTTCTGCCTCCCAATCTGACTCCCTCTGTTTCAGCTGCACAGCCTGACACTCTCTTTTTCGGCCTTGACTCATACTCTCTCTCTCTCTCTCTCTCTCTCTCTCTCTCTCTCTCTCTCTCTCTCTCTCTGCCCCATCAGAATCTCTTTTTTTTCTGCCTCCAGTCTGACACTCCCTCTCTCACCCACTGCTCCATCATACTCTCTTTTTCTGCCTCCACCTATACTCTCTCTCTCCCTCTCTCTGCCCCATCAGAATCTCTCTTTTTCTGCCCCCAGTCCGTCTCTTCCCTTTTCTGCCTCCAGCCTGAGACACTCTTTTTTACATGCACCCATCTCTCACTTTTTCTGCCTCCTGCCTAGTTCTGTCTTTTTTCTACCTTCTGAGGTGTGTGAAACCAACCGGGGTTCTGATGTAACTTAGGGGTGCACGTACACAGTGTAGCGGGGTGCAGGACCAATCTATGGGGGTTTGCACGCATATTTTCAGAGTTTAACCTGAGTTATGAAATAACATACGTATGCTGTTGGGGTGCCAGCAACAGTTACGTGGGACCCTGCGCAGGTCCCTGAGATACACGCCTGCTTGCGGGGGATCACATTCACTGTTTGAAGGGTGTGTGTATTAGCCCCCTGAGTGCGCATGCAAAGGTACCTGTTCTAGAAATGTTTACCCTGCATGGGGGCGTGTAGGGAGCATTCCGGGGCTGACTTGCAAATACTGTTACTCAGTAAATTTCATGAATACGCTGCACGTGAATTTTTTATTCTGCGCTGAGGCTCACGCACAGTCGTTCTCGGCACACAGAAATTGTAGGAGAAATGCACACTTTTTCATGGATCGGGCCCTATGCATTTAAGAAGAGATTGCTATTCTTTCTACCCAATTTTCTATTTGGTCAGCCAAACTTGCAATTATGAAATCTAGATATAATAAGCAGTTTGGTCCAGGATTGTAAATGCACTTTGTGTCGTCTGAAGGTTGTTGTTGCTAGGATTCAAATTGCTTATCATTTCTACGTCATTTAGTGTAACCCTCAAACATTAGCTCAGAAAATGTGTGCATGTAAAGTTTCCTTTTTTATCCGCGAGAGGATATGTTGATTTTTTAATTCTAAGTTGATACATAATTTCATCGTTTTAAGCAGTGTTTTATTACTGGTTCATACATTATTAAGTCACAAAGTATTTTTCTGTCTCCGGTCTTCCTTTCACTTTCTCTCCTTTGCTCTCTTCCTGCCCTCCTCTGATTGGCTCAAGTGCCCTGTCTCCTATATTCATTCATGCAGCCTCCCTGTCGTTGTCGGCATACTTGCATTGCCTGACTGCATGCATTTCTCCTAACAGGGCTATCTGCCAGATTACATAGTAGACCTCGGGCAGTATTACAGAAAATGTGCACCAGTCCAAGTGCAGTTAGCACTTTTGCACAAAATGCCATGGTGATAGGAACATATACTTTCAATGCATTTTTTCACCAGGGTACTATTTGCCTAGTTCTAGTCTTTTGCCTTGCTGCAAAAACTCTGTGCTTATAGTTTTTGCACTAGGGGAATTGTTATGAGAGTGATAATTTCCCTTGCATCGGTGTAAAGGTTTTGTAGTATGGCCCTTTCAGACCAAGCAAGTCCCCTGTCCTATACACAGAAACATACCATTATGTCACGTTCTGCTGTCGACAAAATGTAACAAGAAAGACATACCAAAAGCAAACTTACAGCCAACCACAGAGGACAACAATGTAAATGTAATAATGTAAATAAAAAAATACACATAATATGAGCAAATGGAGATCCTTATTGGCCTCCTCTCAGCCAATCAGCATGTTTAGTTTACAGCCAATAACTACTGGTAGACTGTGCTTTGAACATCCGGTCTTCAAAAGCAGACAGGGAAACAGCATTGCAATTTCCAGGCACGTTTTTTTTAAAGAAGTTACTTCCTCTGTGAGAAGACCTTTTTTTGTGGCAACCTCCTATTCAACACATGAAACAGAAAGCCCAAACGTGGGACATGTTTTCTCTTTCTTACGAGAAACCGTTTAAATTTACATGACACCATAAGCTTGCACAAGTTCAACGTGTTTCAGTTAAACCAATTTTGCAATGAACATTTTTAATTTATGAGGGCAATTATGTTATTTCAATATTACAAAATAAACCACATGTAATATACTAACTCAGTATTCGCATTACCCAGTATTAATGAAACATGCCTTACTTCACCACTAAAAGTCCAAAACACGCATTTCAACTACCACTATGTGCCAACATAGTTATATACGTCAGAGGGAATAATTTGCAGTTGAATAATGACCCTTCCCAAACGCATGCCCTCGCCGACTCAGCGGCAGGGCATTATCCTGCGATAATGACCCCTCCTTAGATCTATAAGGCTTTAATAATACATGTAAACACATTTTCACTGTAATTCTACTTGTTTTAAGACCAGTGAACGTGTAGACACGGTTTTACACAACGTTCAGTAGAGGGGCCTGTCCATAAAGGCGATGCCCTGGCTTTCATGCTGCGTGCAAAGAAGGATCACATCTGGTCTGCAATTTACCTGCTAGAGGGTAAAGGGACTCCCAGTCCCTGGCACCTGATGCCAACCTGCCATCACTGGCACCCTCAAATTTATCCGGCAGCATCTCCACCGCCAAGCTGCGTATACAACGCAAAGGGATGCCAGAGTACTAAGCCCAGAAGGCCACCACCTGCACCCACTCCTGGCAACACCACGTGGAGCCCAGGCTGCTCCAAATGAAACACAAGCACGATTTTGAAAATTGTCGATGCTGGCCCTGGGCAGAGATTCCCCTGTTCCACCATGCCCATGTGGCATGCACCTGCCACACATTTCAATCACTGCAGCATGGCATGCTGGAAGCTGTCATTTTGGAAATGGACGGTACCATAGGGCCTCTCGCAAAAGAGCTTAATCTAGGCACCTACTGCGAAGCCCAATGTTATAGGGAAAGGATAGCTGAAAAAGTTGTGATTTGTTTATTTTCTACTACCAGCCCAGAAAAACACACAATGCAGGGGGCGTCATTTCACCAAAGTGCCAGGGGTAGCAGAAGTGACATTTTGGGACCCTTGACCTCCGATGAAATCATAGTAAGATATGTCATTTGACCCTGCCGCCATGTGACATCACGGGAAGTAATGGCACACAACCTTTCATCCCTTCACAAAACAGGAAGTGAAATCATATAGCAATGTAACTCAGTACACTAAGAAAAATATGGTTACGATATCACTGAAATATGATATGAATTTCATACAGGAATGGGTCACCATATGTAGTGTTAATATCAGTGTGTATTACCCATATTACCAAAATACTGTGAATGTAAACAGACGTCCAACACAACAACCTGCACTACTGTACATCAGTCGGGCTAAAAGGTAGCAACTAGAGCATCACAAAGAGGCCTAAACACCAAAGCACAGACATCCAGTGGCTGCCAAGTGTCTGGCCACAGACTGGAAACAGCAAACCAAAACAAGTCGAACCAGAAGACAGAGACTGTACCATGTCATGCTTGTGCACTTGCACAACATGCATAGGGATTTTCTTGTCAATAGTGCACTTTGAACCGTATCACAGAAACCCACTTCCGCCAGTCACCCAGAGCCAAAATATCCACCAACCATTTTCATCATGGGCATCCCACTATCCACTGCTGGTCGCTAAGGGCTCTCCGTCAATAGTTTGAGAAGTCTGGCACCCCCTGCCGCCCTCTGACAAGTTACACCTCCAATTCCTTGCTCCAACACTTTCATGTCCACAAAGTACCACACTCCAGCAACTTAAGTCTCCAGCATTCCCCAACACCATCAACCGCAAGCAAACTAGCAACTTAAAAGTCTACAGTACACTGCTTCAACACCCCAACAGTGTGAGTCTCGATTACCCTTCTCAACCATCTTATATCTGCATTCAATGCATTCCAACTCTCTTACAACATATTACATCTCAAACACTTTCTACCAACACCAGTAAGTCACTTGAACAACATCTTAAGTCTCCAGTACCAGCCCCCTTAACATTGAGCCTCAAGCACACAACTTAAACCCAGAGCTGTGCTAGTGGTTATGAATGATTTGAAACCTTGCATCCATCTTCTCGCCCACCACATCGCCGCTCTCTGCCCCTACTTTCAGTGCTATGCGGATGATACCCAACTCATTTTCAGGCTACCCTGGGCCTCCTCTTCTCCTTCCCTCATCTCTGACTGTCTTTCTGCTATCCAGGAATGGTGTGCCGCCAACGACCTCTGCCTTAATGCCAGTAAGACTGAGATTCTACTCATCGGCACTCCCACTCCCTCCTTCCCTGCTGCTCTCTGGCCGGCCTCTCTGGGCCCTCTTCCTACTCCTACCTGCAAGGCAAAAAACCTTGGGGTCATCTTCGACTCCACACTCTCCTTCTCTCCTCACATATCCGACGTATCTAAGAAGTCACACTACCAGCTACACCTCCTCAGAGGTATCCTTCCTTTCCTCTCCTTCCCCCAGAAGCTCACTGTCTCTAGAGCCCTGGTTCTCTCTAAGCTGGACTACTGTAACAGCCTCTATCTTAATCTGCCCGCCTCTACTCTCCGCCCTTTGCAACTCATCCAGAACAGGACTGCAAGACTTGTCCTTGGCCTCAAGCCCAGGGACCGTATCTCTCCAGGACTGAAATCACTACACTGGCTCCCAGTGACTGCGAGGATCAAGTTCAAAACCCTCTGCATTGTCCACAAGGCCGTCTGGGGCCTTGGCCCAAAATACCTTCAACTCTCTCTTCCTAAATATCTTCCTTCTCGAGCTCTTCGCTCATCCGCCTCCAACTCCCTCAGGGTCAGCCGCTTCTCCAAACAACGAGTTGGGGGCAGATCTCTTTCCACTGCAGGGGCCTCCCTCTGGAACAGCCTTCCTACCTCCCTGAAACTTGAGGAGAACCACCTCCGGTTCCGGAAGCACCTCAAAACCTTCCTCTTTGCCTCCGCTTTCTCTCCCCCTCTCCCCTGCTAATACTACTGAAACTGCACTGAATCTGCAACTGGGCCATTCACCGTTCTCGGCCCAGCCACTCTCCCCTGCACTGCCTCCACGGCAACCCCTGCACTACGGGACTGTGTCTGTATCCATACAGCCCCCCTTCCCAGCACTTGTTTGCACTTACCTCGCACTTGCCACTAGCTGGCCCTTGTTATTTATCCTGTATGCTGTATGCTTATAACCCTGTACTGCACTTTCCCCTCTCCCTTTCCCCCATGCACTTTTCCCTTCCCCTCTAGCCTTGCACTTGCGCGATCTGAATGACACCTGGCCTAGTAAGATCATTGTCTGTCTCCCCTTGTTCCCCCCCCTGCCTCGTCGCGCCTTGAAACACTTGTGTATAGGCGCGTTACAAATGCCATATCATATCATATCATATCATCACTTTTCTGTTTTGCGTATGTGTTAATTAACCCACAGTTTTGTTAGATGGGAGATAGAGGGGAAGAATGTGTTGTAGGTCACAGTAATTGTGTTTTTAAAAGCAAATGTAAACATCAGCAGCTCCATGACATCACCCCTAGAAAAGGGCAATTTTATTATTTTATTTGGTCCTTTATATATGTTCCTTAATGCCAGCCTCCTCCAGCTTCTGAGCACTGGAACAGGAACTGAACCCATGTTGCACTGCATCCTCTTGTTCCCATAGCAAGTCTGTTACCCCTGAGCTAGGCTTCCAAATATATATAGGTTTTGCCTGAGGAAGCAACAGATGGTTTACTTCAAAGGCAGAGGGCAACCTCATGTAAGTTAATTATCTCACCTTGCGTCTATTTACAGTGTGCCAGTGATGCAGTTCTGGCAGATCTGGGTCAGGCCACACAGTGCCCAGGCAGGACTGGTGGCAGAAGCCACTGGGGCTCACCCCTCTCATCACAGGCCCAGTGGCTCACTGGATGTGCAACGCAGACAGCGAGAAACACTGATGAGATTTGCGTTCATACTGTGCTGTCACTGAGTACTGCAGGCTGCTCTTACCCATTCCCAGCTAGCTAGACCTAGCCCCCACCCCCTTCCTGTTGCTACAGTACTGGGTAGGAGCTGCACAGACAGAACCAACTCTGAGCCCAACCATTCAGGCATTCTGCACTAATGGACTGCCAACCTGTTAGTGATGGCAGATTCATGGTTTTTCCAGCTAACGAAATCTAGATTCCAGGTTTAAAAAGCTGTGGTGCATTTAGATCCATTTGCAACCGCCTTTTTCAGGTGCAACACAGATATCTGCTCTTGGCACTGCCCCTTTGTCCAGTGGCCCCAGGGGTCAGAAGGAGGACTGTTCTAGGGGTAGCAGAGGGGGAGTAGCATATGCTACCCTTGGCATGGTTTGCCCTTTACAAATTCACATAACAAGATTGCAGCCATTGTGCAATATCTCTTGGTCTGTCCAGGGCAAAAGTCGATGGTACACCTGGGGAGATAGACTCCGCCCACATATTTTCAGTGGGCGGATGCTTTTCCCTTCAATGTTGAGGCTGGCATTCAGAACTACCGAGCGTTTTGCCAGACCCAGGAAGGCAGGTTTTCTGGGAAGACATCAGCAAAACCACATAAAAAAGTGTGACGTAGGTGCATCCCTCTAATTGGGATTTGATTTGCAGGGAGCATTTCAAAATGGAGTGTTGAGTTTCAAACTAGCACAACTTTTATATTTTGCCAGCAATGCACAGGAAAATCTCCTCTCTCAGGTTATGCTTAGGATGTTGATGATTAAGGCCAAGGCACAATTGCCATGCACACTTTTTCTATTAATGAAAAGTCAATTGGAATTAATATGAATATTTCACTTTAAGATGTCTTCACTTCCTGTGTCATCACATCCCACAGCGTGTGTTAATGAGACCTCTCTTTTTTTATTACGACTTAAGCTCTAGCTCTATGGCCATGACCAATCCCAGGATAGTCTGCATTGGCAGGGAGGTGTCAGGAGTGTTATGTTCCCACACAGGGTGCTCCGGTGGGGAAGATGCGGGTGGTAGGCCACGCAGAGGGCTTAGCATGGGTGGGAGCTCAATGAAACACGACAAGCTGTGTATGCTTCATGCTCCGTTCTGCGTCTTCTGGCAGGCAGGGCTGTTATTACAACTCACGTCATCGCTTTGTGCAAGATGTGAGGCGGAAACAGCATTCCTCCTGTACTTCAACTGAACAGAACATTAACAAATAACAGTACACTGCCATGGTGGCTCACCCCTGCATACTCACACCCACTGCAGGCAGAACATTTCCCTTGCTTCTATGGAGTAAGAGTCCCCTTCAATCTTTGTGTTTGTCACCACTCATAGTCCTGTAACTTCGCTGGGGCTTTGGGAGCGGCCCTCAGACTGTATCTATGGAGCCGCGGTGGCGGCATTGTCTCTGATTCATCTCCCCCATCCTGCTCACCTCCTGTCTGGTCGGCTGCAGACTCTTAGTCCAATGGCTCACATGGGCTGCCAACTCAAATGTCCTCTTCCTCCCCCACTGGCGCCGTATGGTGCTGTGTGGGGTCGTCATCTCCTTGTGGTCGACCACTTCCGTACATTCACATCTCTTCGGGCATTTTCTTAAACTAGGATGCATTTCTCATGATGGTTTGCTGTCCTCTACTTGCTGTCACCATTGACCCTTCGATACTTTCTCTACATACTGTCACCTTGCAAGGTCATATCTCGCTTCCAGTTTCGCCTTTGTGGGATTTCTCAACACCAACACATTGTCACCTACTTTGTGTCTGTCCTCCCTGGCGTTCCTCTTGTGGCTTATGTGTCTGTTCGCTGTCACTCTTTTTGCATGAGTGTGCTCACTGTCGATATCATCCACACCCTTGCTCGGGTGTTGGGGAATTGACGAGTTTACATCGTCCCGTACATAAGGTCTGCCGGGGGTACATTTGTGGAGCTATGGGGTGTGACTTGGCAGTTCCTCAAAAACTGGTGTAGGTCCACTCTCCAGTTGCTGTTTTGGATTCTGGAAATGCGTAGCACCTTGTTGATTGTCCTCATGAATCTTTCCACATCACTGTTCACTTGTGGCCAACTGGGAGTGTTGTGGTGGTGCTGGATATGGATTTCTTCCATGTATCTCCTAAAATCTGTTCCCTGAAATGGTGGTCCATTGTCGCTCTTGACACGCAGTGGTAATTCATGTGTTGCGAATATCTTCTCCAGTGTGGGGATTACTGTGTTAGCTGAGGTTGAGTTAATGATCTCTACCTCGGGGTACCGTGACTGGTCGTTGATTGCTATCAATAGATAGATACCCTCCTGCACAGTGCAAAAGTCAATGCTGATAGCGTCCCACCTCAAGGATCCCTGTTCACCTGACTGGATTGGCTCATGGTGCGAGGGTGCCCCCGTGAATTGGCATGGAGGCATGCCCCAATGGTATCCTCAACCTTCGTGTCTAGGTGCAGGAACCATACCCGGTGTCTTATCCTGGCCTTCGCATGGACTGTCCCTTGGTGTCCCCCGTGTGTAAAGGAGATGATTCAATCTTGCAGGCTGCAGGTTATTACAATACAGGAGTCCCTGAGGATCCGGCTTTCACCGGTAATGGAAAGTTCTTGCCGCACCGGGAACATCCCTGGTAGGAAGTCTCTAGCCAACGGCATGCGGTTGTGAACACTTTCGGAGGAAAGATTTCCAATCCCCTGCTATGATCATGTTTTTGATGATGTCACAACATGGGTCATCTTGCATAGCCTCGACGATGTTTGTGATGCTGACGGCTTTGGGCTTTGTGGCATTGATGAATTGGCATATGTGTTCCTCTGTCTCCTGCGCTTCGTCCACTTCTCCTCGTGTCGCTGGTTGCCGTGCCTGGACAGGAAATCTGCAGGGGTTGTCCGCCCGCATCTGGTACACCAGCTTGAACTCGTACTGTTAAAAGTGCAGTTGCCACTTTCCTATCCAGGCCACGGGGTGTGCTGATGATCCTGTGAAGATTGGGAGGGTGATTTGTGGTTGGCGAATGTCTTGAATATTTGTTCATACAGATAGATATAGAAGTGTTGGCACCCCCACAGGACTGCTATTGCCTCTTTCTCGATATGTGAGTACCTCTGTTTGGTCGGCGTGAGGGCTATGGATGTGTATGCAATCAGTTGTGATTCCCCTGTTCTTGACCTCTGCACCAAGATTGCCCCAAGTCCGACTGGGCTTGCGTCCACATGTAGCTCCGTTGCCAGAGTTGGGTTGTAGTAAGCCATTGTGGTGTCAGCTGACCGTGACTTCTTGATGCACTCAAATGCTTCCATGCATTTTTGCCTTCCTTCCCATTTGACATTCTGCCTGGTGAGTTCTCGGAGTGGCTCTGATAAAGTGGCCAGATTGGGGATAAATCTTCCACAGTACATGACCATGCCTAGGAAGCTGTACACTTCAGTGGAATGGGTGTGGCAGGAGTGGATGCTTCTTTTATATCAGCTACCGTGATCTCCTCCTTCACGCAGGACCATTCTGCGCAGTTTCTAGGAAGACATGTAATGTATTATTTGGCTGCTTATCGCTTTCTCGTTGTGCACAAACTCGCATGACAGTGCCAGCCACCTCAACCTCGTATGGAATGTCTTTAGGGTCTCTTCTTCCAATTACATTTTGGTGCAGAAGTTAAAAGTCTCTAAGTCTGGGTTAAGTTGTGGCATAAAATGTGCGCACAGGGCACCTCTGGCCAGTTGGTATGCGTCTGTGCCATCGCCTATCACCAGTGAGTTGAAAATGTGTAGGGTGTCATCACCAACGTTGAGCAGCAAGTGTGACTTCATCTTCCTTGGTGTGGTAATGTTCTTGCAATCCCTAGCCATTTTAAACTTCTGGATCCAGATCGTCCAGCGAGGCCCCACAGAAGATGGGCCTGTTTAAGGGTCAAATGGTCCCAGGGCTGCTGATATGCCCCCTTGGTGGCAGAGGGGCGGTGTCTGTGGTGACAGTGTTGCTGCCAGCCTGGCTGTTGTATTGGTCCTGGGAGTGGTGAATCCTGTGGCCATGTTTCTGCGCATGGGGGTGTCCACTTTATGTATCTAGGGGCCTGCAGTGGCTTCCTCCTCACTTGTGGCTTGTGTCCACTTTAATGAATGCCCCTCGCGGGCGATTCATCAATCTTCATAAATAACGTTCAGGGTCAAAGAAATGGAATGCTTCAAGTGCTGTTTGGATTAAAGGAAGTTAAATGACACAGGTGTAGTCTGCTTTCCTGTTTCCTACATTTTTTTCTTTGTGTTTGTGCTGAGGAGGTGTGGCTCCTCAGCGGTTCCAAAAATTCAGGCCGGAATGACCGAGGTCGAATGGTTGTGTTGTACGCTGGTTTGCGCAAGCCGCTTTTACTCCTCGTCGCAATGTTATGCTCCTGCGCCGAGTGCTCCGGCGGGGAAGATGCGGGTGGTAGGCTGCACCGAGGACTTAGCATGGGCGCGGTGCAGGAGCTCAATGAAACACGGCATGCTGCGTATGCTTCATGCTCCGCTCTGCCGTCTTCCGGCAGGTGGGGCTTTTATTACACCTCACGTCATTGCGTTGCGCAAGACGTGAGGCCGATACAATAAGGGGCATTCACTTTATATTGCATTCCGCATGAAGCCCTTTACTGGCTTTCCAATTATAAACTCGCCCAGGAAATGTCCCCAAATGTGCGAATAAAATCATGCACTTTCCTCAAATATTCTGGAACTGGAGTTTAGCATGGTAAATACAGAATATGTTGGGAACATTTGTTGAGGGTGCAGGAAAAGAAATCGTCTCAGTACAGGATTTTCCCCGTGACTTTTATCACATGGAATCCTTGACTGTGCCTCGGAATTCACTGAGTAAAAACAGGCACATTGCTGAGGCAGAAAATGATCAGGTGCGCAAAATAGCGCACACAGACCTACCACATTCAGAAAGTGCAATATTGTATGCGCCGATGCTAACGTTGCTAGGCAACTGATGGCAGCGGGGGCAGACCAAAGGACAGGCAAGTCTCAAGCAGAATTCGTGCGATCTATGTGAATACTGCGGCCAAAAAACAATGCGTCAAAAATGCCGATTTTTGTATTTTATTTTTGCTGTTATATGTGGGGGGAGACCACCGCGCACCCCCCAGATCCCATCACATAATGAATTACCCATAACCACCCCAACATATAATTGCTGTGAACATTTATGAAAAAACAAGGCATTTTTGCATTCGTTGTTTTGGTCAGCGCAGTAAAGCAGTGATACCCACACATTCGAGGGACGTTGAAGACTTGTCCACCTGCCATTGACTGCTGTCCCAGCACAGGGTGTTGAGTGGCAAGCATTCTCTTGGCTGACACAGCCAAGTGCATAAGGTCGCTCTCTATATTTACTGATGTTTAACTAGGCATTGCAACCCAAAGGTGGAACATACAGGAGGCACTGATTGAAACAGATCTGCACTGGGGCAAAAGAGAAGATGCCCGTGAGCAATTAGTCACAGCTGCTCCCTGATGCCATATTCAAAAGGAACTCAGGAGATGCCAGGAGCATCTCCGACATGTCTACAGGCAAATTCATATTCCAGGTATTTCCAGGGTGACTCGAGTTTAAGCCGTTCTCCGTAAGATTTTAGATAGCAGGTACACATCTGAGATACTAATAGACATCTCCTGGTGTGTACTGGTGAACATCTTTTGGAATCAGGCCTACTGTAATCAGTGTTCATTTGTACTGCCCTAGAACCGCCCACGGAATAAAAGCTTAAAACAGTGTTCCATGGTCCCATCCCGCAGGCTCGTAGTCACTATCTCCTGGTGCCCGACTAGCAAACACCCTTTGGGTCTGACACCAGCTCAAGCATGACAGTAGCTTACTGCTCATTGGAATAGTATCTTCTTCAGTGCGCGCGGCGTGGACTCTTACCTCACATTGATATCAAGTTCCGCCATCACAGGCGATGAGCACGAGGTGCTTGGATGTCAAAGCCCATAGAAGACTCCTTGTCCTGAAAGGGAGAAAAGTGCACATGTCATGGCATGGTCAAGTGACGTACATTCAGTGAGAATCATAGAGCGGTGTCAGAGATCAGAAGCATAATCACTGCACAGTATTTACTACCCATGATGCCTCTGGAAACAGGACTTGAATAATGACATGATATGATATGATATGATATGGTATTTATAACGGGCTTCTACACAAGTGTTTCAAGGCACGACGCAGCAAGGGAGGGGAACAGAGGGAAGACAGAGACAGCGATCCTACTAGGCCAAGTATCATTCAAATGCAGGGAAAGGGGGAGGAGGATATGTGCAGAGTGGGAGGCGGGTGGGGACAGTGCAGTACATGGGGTAATAGAATAAATAAAAACAATAAGAGAAGTAGGGCCAGCTGGTGGAAAGCTGATGCAATGGGAGCCGACACGTCCATAGATTATAAGGTAAGCTTTATCGTTCCACGCCAAGCTGTACTTCCAGGACAGACAGCTCAAGTGGGAACGAAAGAGTCACTATGCTCCCCACACCCCAAGGCCACCTCTGCTCACGCCAACTGCCAACCGTCACTCTAAACATTCCACACAAAACAACAACCCTGCGAGCCCACATGCGACACGCGCACACATACCCAGCTCAACCTGCTCACGCCAATATTCACGCCAAACGCAATACCCACAAGTCACACCACAACCAGGATATGACACATCCTCCTCCCTTATACACACTAACACCCAACTCAGAGCTGATAAAACTAAACTCACACTAAAACCGACAACAGAAACCCTAAAACCCAAGAACCGTTATGGCCACGAAAATGACACATACTCCTGAGAATAATAAACACCAGCACCACTACTGTAAGAAGCAACTAGAAAACACACTTAACCAAATCCTTCAAAACCCAACTCTGAGAGCCACTAGAAAACACTTAAACAAATCCCCCTTTAAAACCGCCCAACTCCGAGAACGCACCCCTGAAAAAGAAAATCCAAAACGAAAACAATACAGCCATTGAACTAGTGAAAAAAACACGACCAGACCATACAGAACAATGGCAAACATCCAAATAGAGAAACCAAACAACCCCAGAAACCATAAGGAACATTCCTTGAAGACCGCCAAATCTGAGAATGCCCACTGAAAATCCAAAACGAAAACAATACAACCCTGAAGAAATCAAGGAAACAAACCAGAGCCAAGAGAAACCAAACGCAGCACCAAACTGCCCCAAGAAAACCAAGATAAACAAAAACGCAGCACCAAACTGCCCCAAAAAAACAAGATAAACAGAAACGCAGCACCTAACTGCCCCAAAGAACCAAGAGAAACAAAAACGCAGCACCTAACTGCCCCAAAGAACCAAGAAAATAAAAGAAATGCAGCACCTAACTGTCCCAAAGAACGAAGAAAACAAAAACGCAGCACCTAACTGCCCCCAAAGAACCAAGAGAAACAAAAACATAGCACCTAACTACGTCAGAAACCAATGACAGCACCTCACTGTCTCCCACTATCGCCAACAGTATCTCACCGTCCCATAATGTCCACAAAAAAACGACGATACCTGACTATCAATTTAAACTCCTCAACAGCACCTCATTGTTACCTAATGACCCACAACAGCACCTAACCGTCACCAAAAATCCAATAACAACCAAAACAATCACACCACAACTCCGATACTACAAGAAAACTAAACCAGGAAAAGAAGCGGTAACACACATGCCAAGAAACAGCACCGTAAAACAGCACCCACACCACACAGTATTAAACCACACTCCTGCACCACCGGAACCGCCCAAACCGGAAAACAGCACCCACACCACACAGTATTAAACCACACTCCTGCACCACCAGAACCGCCCCCCCACCCCAAAATGGCACGGAATAGGTTACAAGAAAACACATTTCCCATAAAGGACCATGGCAAAAGCCACCCCAACAGCAAATAATAATCACAAAAATAATGACACATCCTCCCAAATGCACCCTCCTCCATAAAGAGAATAACCATGTGCAAACAGTTACAGAAAACATTATGCATATTATCCCAAATGCGCCCTTCACCCTTTAGTCCACTAAACCCACGATGAACCTGCAAGAGAAAACATTATGCCCACTATCCCAAATGCGCCCATCGCCCTCAAGTCCAATAAACCCCTAAGGTACCTGTAAAAAAAAAATATTATGCACAACAAACATGGTATAATAATCCACAAAAGCACCGGTCATCCCCCATCAGACACTCAAAATGATGAGTATAGTGAACTACCCCGCAGACAAAAAGGCTACCAATCAAAAATTCAAAGCACAAACTTTTGCATTCACTGGATTACAAAAAGATCTCGTACAGTAACGCATATAAATACAAAGCTCGACCCTCAGATCCTGCACACCAACGCCACACCAAAAACACCTCGCATCATATGCACACGCCCCTTAACCACACACATGACCGCTTAAAATTAGTCACACCCAAATATACAATCACAGTTCCTTCAAGGATAATCCTTCCAAGTTGACCGAAAACCCCACCAAGTCCGGGTCAAACTCTTTCGCGGCCTGAAGAATACACCAACAGGTTGAATCGCAGTTTCGAACTCCACCATCCGTAGAGTAGCAGGTCGCACCAACTGACAACAAAGCCAACTTACTTCTGACAGGAACCGTTCCATGAGCATCCGACAAGCTGACAGAAGCACACCTCTTGACAGTCCTCCCACAGTCTCCACCTCTGTTGGAAATCCTTGGGGCAACGCAGCTTGATCACGTCGCTCCGGCGTCCATACACCTACTGGGTCATGTTGCTCCCGCGTCCATATACTTGCTGAGACAGGAAGTACCTGCACTTGAACGCCCCTCAACAACACTTCGACATCATGTGACTGGACACCACCACTCATGTCCGGAAACAAATAGTCCCATTGTTCCGAGAAATCGCCTCCAACGGGAAATAATTGGAAAGACCACTCCATACGTCCGCCTCAGTATTTTCATTGTCCATAACAGAAAAGGCACACCGAACCTCCACATTTTTCACTGGACAAAAGGGCTGATTGGCCCCGACAGCAGGATCATCCTGCTCCACTACCAGCTTTCTGGAACCAAAAACGACCACGACAGCGGGAGCATCCTGCTCCTGCATCATCGATCCGAAACCAGAGACAGGACAAACCGTGCTGGAAGCAGGCTCGCCAACCCAGCTGACGTTGGGATTTGTACAACACGGCTGATTGACCCCGACAGCGGGAGCCTCCCGCTCCACCACCAGCTCTCCGGAACTTGAGACAGAGCAAACCGTGCTGGGAGCAGGCCCGCAAACATCACAGACGTCCACCAGCATACACAATGTGAGACTCGACATTGCCACAGCAATCAGTCAAGCTCTGCCAAAAGCAAAATGGAATCCTGGCCGGCGACACGGCATGACAGCATCTCTGGCGCTGATAGATGGCTTCAACATGCTTGGGGTGTGGGGAACAACACGTGGAGGGGAGTGTCTCGTCCCCAGCCGCCCCCTTCAGCAGCGGCGACAGCACTGTGGCCTGTTGAAAGTCCTCGTCGCCAGTGATGTAATGGAAGCCGACACGTCCATAGATTATAAGGTAAGCTTTATTGTTCCACGCCAGGCTGTACTTCCAGGACAGACAGCTCAAATGGGAACGACAGAGACACTGTATTCCCCACACCACAAGGCCACCTCCGCTCATGCCAACTGCCACCATCATTCTAAACATTCCACACCAAACAACAACAAACCCTGCAAGCCCACATGCGACACGCGCACACATACCCAGCTCAACCTGCTCGCGCCAATATTTGTGCCAAACGCAATACCCACAAGTCACACCACAACCAGGATACGACACAAGTGCAGAGGTAAGTGCAGACATCAGGTGTCAAGTGATGTTCGGGGACTGTTAGGATACAGAAACCGAGTGCAAGGGTTGCCAGGGAGGCAGTGCAGGTGTGTAACTGGCGGGGGAGGGGACCTGGGCCCGAAATCAGAGGCTGGCCAGGTAACCAGTGCTGTTTCAGCAAGGAATTCAGCAGGGGAGAGGAGGGGAGAAAGCAGAAGCAAAGAGGAAGGTTTTGAGGTGCTTCCGGAACCGGAGATAGTTCTCCTCAAGTCGTCCTTGAAACAAACCTAAGATGAAGATGGCCCGTCTGCAAGCCTTAAATGAGCAACCTTTTTCACTCATAGCCCATTTGGAGAAACGGCATGATTACATGTCAGAGAACATATTACTTGCACTATGAGTGCGAGTGGCACCATACTGTCACACTTTTAGAGTCACCTGACCCCGCGCTTTGAGTATCCCTTTAAAAAACAACAAAGAGATTGGGCAGTAAACACCAGTAACAGAATCCCCTCAAAATCTTCTGTATCCCACCACCCGTATAACCCCTGACAACCAAACATGGACTTATTGATGTTATTATATCAAAGGCAGTCGTGTTGCGGTGCAAACCATGTGTTGAACATGGTACCAGAGCCCTGTACGCGGATTAGAAGCATAAATGGCATTGTTACACATATTTTCGCCCAAATTACACACAATTGAACAGTTTGTCACAGCATGCATATGGTTGCTAAGTTACGACACATTAAAGTAACAACAGGGAGATGCGGAGGGAGGGGGATTGGGATTACTCGGGAGATATGATTGCAGTCATTTCTGAAATTGTTTCTTGTCATGAAAAGGGGGGGGTGCCTTTAAGGAGGACTGCTGAAGGCACGATGAGGACAGCCTAATCTACATATGATTCAGATGCAGTCCTGCATGGTTCCCATCAGGTGGCTCTCCCTTATCTTACATGTCAGAGGAGATTGTAAATCAAGAACGCAAATCTGACACCCACTTGCCTTTGGTCCCTTCTCTATTTCTGTTATAATAGGCGCTCTCCCACTGGTTCTCTGGGGAATTTCAGCGATGGATCTAAAGGAAGATTTGTGACTAAATGTCCATTCCTAATGAGCTAGGGCGAGGTCTTGGATTGTCTGAGAATGAAGCAACACTCCTGCTCAGCTGGCCTCAACCCAGTTCTCCTCGATATTGTTTAGCTTTCACCAACAGATGATAGCACCGCGAGTAGAGCGCCCGCTTTGACATCTGTGCAGAACCTGCTGATGCAGGTTGGAATCCCACATAAACCAAGGGTGGGTTCCCAATATATATCAACAAGTTTCAAATGAAGAAACTACTTCGAAACATATCTAAAGCTTGGGCTATGGTGGGGAGTTCCTCCATCCGAGCCCAAGGAAAAACAGGAAAGACTGAAGACCTGTATTTTAATTAGGTCATAAAGTAAAAGCCTATGGGATATATCAATTATCCGAAAAGCTTAAATAGCTGACAAAAGAATCAGTCTAAACCTTTGACATTTTTTCAAAACATAAATGTTCATATTTCATTCAAACATTTTGTTTCACATAAACACATTTTATATCATTGAGTGTGATTCATGTGTTAATACATATAATCAATTATGAACGTTAAAAACCAAGAACAAAGTAACAAGAAAACATAACATAAAAATTAAAATAGATCAAACACACAATGATGTGAATCATACCGACACATAATTGTTGTGAAGTCCCATAGGTTCATAACATAAATTGTATCACTTGAGCACTATGTAAATGGGTTGAGACTGTACAAAGAGTGAGACGGAAGACCACTATTTGCCAGCTCAACATAGGACATGAATCTGTCTACGGGTCTCCGTCATAAGGACCTACGCTGACAACAGTCTACATTGTGTTACAAGTCCTTATATGGTATCACCATTATATAAGTGCCCAGTAAAAATCTCAGGCAACTTCTCCGTTTAGTTGATTGACGTTTCGGCTGGTGTCTTAAATTCTACGATCGAAGCCTTCTTCTGGACCCAAAAACAATTGCTTTGCGGGGACCCTTTACATGGTACTGGACTAGACTGCGGATAATCGAAAGATCTCGATGGATTGGTAGACAGGAGTCGATATCTCCAACCATAGTCGAAAAATTCAGGAAATGGTGGCGGCAAGTCCGCAGAGTCTGGTGTAGTTCTCTACTAAAGCCGTAGCTGCAACTTCAGACGGCTCTCTGAGCATTCCCAAGAAATAAAATAAGGGGAAACCGGTATTCTGCCTAGAAGGGCGGAGCGTTCTTAAGTTCCTTGGAAGCCAAATAAATGGCACTCCATCCGTGTGCGTAATATGCAGAGGTTGAAGGAAATCGCACAAACAGGGGAAAGCAACGCGTACGCGTACCAGATGCCAGCAAATGAATTACAGCGAGCCTCGAGTCAAAAAGCATTGCTAAGGGGAGAGGTTGGAATGCCAGCAGCGTCAAACTCAGACTTTCATCCTTCCAAGGCCGATAAATGAGCACCACACACCGTGGGTAATAATAAGCAGTGCTCAGATGCCTGAGGGTTCGTAGCGCTATATAAATGCTAAATAATTGTTACATTATTATGAGCCCTCGGTTTAATGTCCGCTTTCTCTTTCTAATTTATCTCAGTGCAATGGCTGGATGTGTTCATGATGTTGCTGCCGTTCAAGCTTGTCGAGTGCGAACCACTCTCTTGCACACCCTCCCCAGGGGCGGGTGGCGGTGTCATCTTGAAGAACAGGCATGGGGTTGATGGACGAGTTGTTCCAATATTAGCTCTCGGGGACCGCTTGCTAGTTTATGGGCTCGCAAGCTTTTCATTTTCTGAAATGCGAAAAACACCAATTTGTTAAACAAGATGTGCTAGGAACTGATGATATGAATTGAAATTGGTTTCTCCAATTTCAAAATGACAAGCCACTTTTTTTAAACGTTTTGGGACTTGAGAATGGTATCACTAAATAAATAATGTTTTTTTTTTTACCCCGAGTTTTATGACACTGTTGGATAGAGTATCTGTGGGGCATGTTGAACTCCAGGATGTATGATGTCCCTCTTTCCACTATCAAAAGTATGACCTTTGAGTGGAAATGTTTGACTTCTCGGGTGGCGGGGCTGTTGGCCCTTAGCTTTTCTAGCACCGGGCAATGGTGCATCTTAGTCCCTAGCTTGGGTGTAATCAAGAGACTTATCTAAATGCCAAATTCTAAATCTAGAATTAGAACGTGCCACGTATTGTACTGTGTTTGCAGTGTGGTGTTTGTCGCCAGCCTTCTCGATCACTGTTCTATGTAACCATTTTGCTACTAAGATTCTAATGCATAATTTATCATCTTTTCCTGTTTCTAATAAAGACACATTCATTATGATTTTCAAATACAAATACATTATCATTATCTAGAATGTTCAGCGCAAGACATTGTCCACTGCTATGGCTTCATTAGACTATAAGAGGGAGAAACTGTTGAAATGTTGATAATAGTTTTATTAATGCAGAAGAAGTTCTTATCTGGTGAGTTTTATTATCTGGGGTTTTAATTAAGTACAATGTTATCAAACTTCCCTTTTGCCATTGCGTTGTTGTATTGGTGTGACTTGCTCGATTCCTCTTCATTTATTGAGATTGCACCAGGAAGCTGCCTCGGGTGCGAAAGATCAGAGGCTTGCGTTCGGCAGTGAGTGGGCAGAACAGACTCAAAAAGGTGTGATGGCACTGCAGAGGCAACGGCTTGGAGCTCGACGAGGCTGGGTGGTGGCAAGTTAGGAACTCAATGCTACTCAGTGTATCTCAGGTGAGGAGGAAGTGGAGCTTTGGGGTTCAGCATCGAGTGCAACTTGGAGATGCGCAGGTGGTCAAGTATCGAGGTTTCCCTGGAGCAGCTTGGTCGGCGTCGAAGGTTCCTGAATTGGAGTCAAGGTGGTTTGGTGATGAAGGGAGAGCCAGGGGTCACTTTATCAGTGCTTTGCGTACTGGGTGACACAGTCCAAGGCCACATGGACAAGGTAGGTCCTTTCTACTGCCCTTCCCATCAGGAAGGTTTGCGGAGAGCACTTGCAGGGTCCTCTTCATTTAAGTTCACCTCTCTGGCAGAGGACTTTGAAGTAGACTGCATTCCCAACCATGTTCTGGTGAATCCTCCTGTCCAAAGATAATTCAACTCATGGGATGGTCCCTTCCTTTATATAGGCAAAGTACTATGGTGGATTGATACACAACAATCCGTTTTTTAAGGGTCCAATACTAACTGCTGTAGCATGTGCCCTTTGCCTTCTAATGCTCTCTGGTGCATATCCAAGAAGTGTGGAGGGGGGACAGAAAGTGTGGGAGCCTTGGAAAAATCCAAGATGGTTAGATCCCTCTGGACTGAAGTTCACTCTTTGGATATTCTAACTCTGTCCCCTTCCTCTCTTTGCTCACTTTAAAAGGACTACAGTTTTAAGCACCCTGGTTTGAGGTGGCCACTGTAATGACTGGACTGTCCTTGAAACACTGTTCTCAGTGGACCTCCCAAAGAATGGTCCTGTCCTCTGTAATAAGGTGGCAGCCCTTGTCAGGGGGAACATACAGAGGGTTTCTTGGGCTGGACCCAATATGGTTTGTACCACTCCATCAAGCTTAATACGCACAAGCCCTTTCATGAATGAGTCACTGGTCACCAAATTGACAATAAATGGAATCAAACGCCTCTGGCTCTATAATTGTGCAATCTCAGCTGCCACCATGACAGAAAAAAACAATATGGCTTATATTTAGATGTTAATCTTTTACCAGATTGCCCAGGTGCACAATTATGATTTTTTTAACCAGAGGTGCAGATGGTTAAAAGGTTACCTCTGATTGTTGAAATTTTAAGCTCCAAAAGCTGTGTTCTGGAATGCACGTGTGACTTTTGGAACTGCCCAGCTGACACTGCAAACCGGCTGTTGGGGATGCCAGGAGGCTGTCACAGCAAGGCACGCATGTGGATTGTGTCTTTTGGCATGGAACAATGTGACAGTGGTCTATAATTAGCACCTCTCACTTTCAGAAACAGAATTTCCCACATAATTTTATTACTAGACTTTTAAAAGGTTCGGACTATCTCACCCTCAGCAGGTGTCACATTCAGATGAAGAGTAACTATTATTATCATTATGGTATTTATTTAGCACGGACCTAGCTTCGAGAAGCAACAGAGCACTTTACAGAGATATACAATAATATAGATACATAACGGAATGCTTTACAAAGTTATACAACATTACAGATGCATAACAGAGCACTTTTCAGAGGTAACAGCACAACAGATATTCCTCGTGGGTAGGAGACAGAGGGGCACATAGGAGGAGTACAGCTGTACCGGGTGGTGGGCAGGAGAGGAGCAGGCAGCATCTAGTGAGTCAGGTGGCGTGAGGGGCAACGAGATGTCCTGGGTGTTGAGGAGGAGAGATTCCCTGAAGAGGCGGATGTTGAGTTTTTTTCTGAATTGTAAGAGTGTGGGGGCGAGTCTGATGCTGAGGGGGAGAAGGTTCCACAGTCTTGGGTTGTAGGCAGAGAAGGTTTGTGTTATGGTCCTTTCCTTTTTTTGGAGCAGTGGATTTCAAGTCTGCACGTGTCCTGGCTTCTGGTGGTGTCCTGTCCACCAGATATGCTGAGTTTCTCAGTGAGGTAGCTGGGAGACATGAGGGTGACTGCCTTATAGATGATACAGCAAGACTTCAAGGTGATTTGTGCGTGCAGTGGGAGTCAGTGAAGGTCAATGAGAGCCAGAATGATGTGGTCGTATCTGCATAGACCATTGATGTAGTGTGCAGTGTGTGTAGGACACTTCTCAGGGGAATAAGGGAGGACGGCGGGAGACCATGGAGGAGTGCATTGCCCCATCCAGTAGGATAGAATCAGTGCTTGAACAGTGGATCTAAAGCTGTCCAGCGAGAGGAAGGGCTTGACTTTCCACAGGAGGGAGAGCTGATACCAAGCTGTCTGAGCTTTCTTAGCTATGTGTGTTTTGAAGGAGAGGTGTTTTTTATTTGGAACCAGAGGGACTTGGGGCAGGAAGTGAGCTAGAGTGTGAAGCCCTCATTGTTCATGGTTGATAGCCAGGTCTGTATGTCTGGGTATTCGGTGTTGTTGACTGGATCAGCGAGAGTCAGGTTTTGAGCCTATGGATGTCCTTGATTAAGGTATAGCTGTATGTCATCAGCCTATTGGTGGATGTGGATGTTGTGTGTGGCTAGGAGGGCTCCCATTGGCTCCATGTATACATTGAATATCACTGGGGAGAGAATAGAACCACCCTTCAGGACTCCACAGGTGATGGATAGTATTGGTGATCTAGAGGAGTCCACCTGAACAAACTGCTGGTGGTTGGCAGGGTAGAACTTGAACCAGTGTCCGACAAGCTTGCTGATCCCCATACATACATGAAGGGTGTCCGTAAGAGCCTGTTGGTCTACTGTGTCGAAAGCAGCCAAAAGGTTGAGTAGAACCAGTATGCAGGGGGGCCATCATGAAGGATGTTGAGGGTGTTGTCGACCACCTGTATGGTTGCTGTCTCTGTGCACCATCTGAGTCTCAACCTGGATTGGTAGGTTTGGAGGAGATTGCTGGTGTTGATGTTTTGCTGCAGTTTTGCAGCCACCGCATTCTCAATCAGCTTACCTAGGAAGGGAAGATGGGTGTTGGGGCGATAGTTACCTAGGTTGCCAGGATCCAGAGTGGGTCTTTTTAGTAGAGCGAGGAGTTGTCCTGTTTTTAGGGTCGATAGGAAGGTGCCTTGAGTTAGGGAGCTGATGAGAGTCTACAAGTAGGGAAGGACAGCTTTTGCAGGGAGGGTCTTGAGGATGGATGCTGGGAGGATGTCATCTGTATACAATGTGTCTTTGAGGTTGGCCAGGGTTTCTACCAGGTCCTCTGTCGAGAGTTTCTTGAATATTGTCCAGGGTGTGGAGATTTTGTGAGGAGGGACATGAGGTGGGTCTGTGGATGCAGAGCTGGTGTGTATGTGCTGTTGAGTCTTGCTGATTGTCTTAATGAAGAAGATGTTGATGCCAGTGGATTTTTCGATGGAGTGTGGTATGGCAGGGGCAAGTAGTGGGTTTACGCAGTGCTTGACTGCTTTAAGAGGGCTCTGCTTTTGTTGTCAGATTCTGCTATGGTGTTCTGATAGTAGGAGGTATTGGCTGTGTTGATTAGTTGTTGGTGGGTTGCTGCGAGTTCCATGAGGAGCGCCAGTTCAGATGCAGTCCTGGAGCGGTGCCAGGTTTTCTCTTGTTTCCTGATAACTCTTTTGCTGAGGTTCAGTTCTTTTGTGTACCCAGGGGCTGCGTTTTTTGTTTGCTGGTGCTTTGTTTAAGAGGTGCATGTCAGGCGATGGAGGCCGAGAGGGTGGCGTTAAGTCCTTCCACTAGAGTGTTGCCATTTTGTTGGGGTGGTTGGTCCATGAAAGGTGGAGGTTGCCAAGGTTTTCAATGAGGGCTTCCGCCGGCTTGTTCTAGAAGGACCTGGAGGTTTGTCTGACGGGTTTCTGCTGGGAATGCTTGATTGGGGTGGTGTGCAGGATGTTGAAAGGCACAGCCAGGTGGTCAGACCAGTCAAGTGGGAGAGGAGAGCTGTAGTGGAGCAAAGAAAGTGTGGTGAAAATAACCTTGAGGATGTTACATTTCTCGTATGTTGGGTCTTTTATGTGCTATGTGAGGTTGAGAGTGTTGAGAAGGCTGAGGAGAGCTTCCTTCTTCGGTTTGGTGGCCTTCTTGCCTGGGAGGTTGAAGTTGCCTAGGAATATGTTGTTGGCAGGCATATGGGACATGGGTGTGACCAGGTCAATGAAGTCTTCAATGATGGTGATGTTGGGTGTGGGTGGTCTGTAAATGGGATGGAAGGTGACTGTGTCCATCAAGGAAAGTGGGAAGTGAAGGGAGAGGACTTAAAAGCAGTCAATATTGTCGATGTCAACTCTGGTGCAGGGCCACAAGATCTTGTGGATACTTAGTTATCAGATGGATTAAGGAACTTCTCCCTGGTTCTGCAAAAAGCTCACTCAGAATTACAGACCACCTCCTAGTCTCACATGTGCAGTTTAAATGATAGGGTAGAACTAGAGTAATTTCCTACCAGTCTTACCATTTGACACATTTCAATCTGCATCAAAATCACATTTACATAGGCTTAGTCGGGTCCCAGAAAGCTGAAGCAGTAGTCAAATTTGCTAAGCCATCTCCCTTGGCATGACTGAGCTAGCTGCTGCTGACACCTGTTGCTACCTCTGCCTAAAAATACATCCTCTGCCTAAATAAAATAACTAGCAGAAACCTGAAAATAATTAATTTAGGAGATCTTGAAACATGCCTTAAACAGATAGTGGAGCTCACTCATGTTTCGGGTCCTCTAGAAATACTAGTTAGCACTTACAATCTCAAAATTATGTGTTTCCTGGACAGAGTTGCTCTGCTAAAACTAAAAACTTCAGAGATAAAAATTGTAAACAATCTTGGTATACACCTGCTTCGTCTCAGACAAAAATAAAGAAAAGACAGCTTGAATGGATCTGGGAAGAAACTCTGCTTGTGAAAGCAAGGGGGTGTGGAAACAAATGCAACATGCACATAAACAAAAACCTAGGAGGCTAAAAAGAATGCCTAAAATAATTAAATCGAGTCTGCAGAAAATTACTCAAAGAAATTATTTGAAATCTATCAGAGCTTCGAGAAACCGAAACTACAACCTCAGCAGTTCATAACTAGGAATGAGGATTGCAGTAGGGTACAGCAAACTTTCGCAAACAAAATTGCATCAACTCTCTCATAGATTTCTGATTCACTGAAGCAATATACCACTCACTTGCATCCAAACACACAAAGCAAAGTCCAGCAAACCTATCATTTGTCCTTTTCACATGTATCAGAAGAAGAGATGCTTAAATATCTGAAATCAATGCATCCTACATCATGCTCTGGGGAGATTTTACCATAGAAAATTACTTTACAAAATCCAAACATCTTTACCTCTTTTTTGGTGTTATTCGTGAACTCCTCTTTTAGTCATGGAAATGTCACCGATAGTCTTAAACATGTAGTAGTCACCCCTCTTCCTAAGAAACTCGGTCCAGATCAAAATAACCTGAGTAACTTGCACCTGATCACTAAAACACTTTTCTTGTTAAAAGATATTGACAAGATTGCCCCAATACATCTTTAACAACATTTGGAAAATACCAATATCCTCCACCAAAAGCAATCTGGTGTCTGTACATTCCATGGCACAGAGACCACACTAGTGGACTTAGAAACCCACATGCTGATCACCCTGGATGAAGGTGAATCAGGCCTATTAATAATCTTAGACTTATACACGGCCTTCGACCTGCTTGAGCACACCTGCCTTCTGGACTGCCTGCGCGCCTTTGGCCAATGCTCCAAAGCAGCAATTAACTGGATCAGTTCATTTCTTGGCAATAGGAAATCGAGACTCTTCCTGGGTGAGGCAGCCTCACTATCCGAATCAGTACATTATGTTGTCCCACAGGGAGCCTGCATATCCCCCACAATGTTGAACTTCTATATCAAGCCCCTCTGTGATCTCTCGATGTCTTTAAACATTCCTTTTTCTAACTACGCGGATGATACTGAGCTCCTCAGGGAACTCAGCAGAAACCACAAACTTGACTTGGCAGAGCACAACTACATCTACAGCCTGATAAATTACTGGATGACCCGGAACTCAATGTGCTTGAAACCATATTAAACAGAACTGATGATCTTTGGTACAAAACAAGCTAGAACCAAACTTAGTTCAGAGTACTGTCACATGAGCATCGAAAACACCCACATAAAAATGAAAGACAAAGTAAAAACACTTGGATTATACTTGAATTCCGCTTTGAGTTCCGAGACACATGTTGATGGCGTAGTCAGCAGCACACAATACCATCTAAAAGTACTCAGGCAGGCCAAACCTCTTTTGTCATAAAATAATCGGACGATGTTGGCAGGGCAATCATTGTGACTCGCCTGGATTACTGCAACGCCAACCTCTGTAGCATTACAAAACTACAGATAGTACAGAATAAAGCTGTGCATGTCATCTGTGACATCCCCAAGAGGGAACACATTCTGGGTGCCAGAAAAAAAAATGCATTGGTTAGCTGTGTCCACTAGCATACGTTTCAAAGCACTCACTTTGACCCATAGATGCATTCATGGAAATGCCCCTACATAACTAAAGGAAAAAAAATGAAACCATATGTCCCTTCCAGACAACTCTGCGCCAGTACTGGGGGCATGCTGACTGTACCAAGGATCACAAAATGCAGAGGCTTGAGCCGATTTTTCCACATACTCGCAGCCCAAGCTTGGAGCTCCCTGCCTCTAACAAGAAGCCCGGAAACTAGACAGCAGGTGCTTGGGAAGCAGCTAAAGACATACTTATTTGACTGATGCTACAGATGCTATCGACCTGATTGGTTGCCCCCTTCTCCCGGAACTACATGTTGTCCTGTCTTTTTTACTCTGATGTGTACATATAGCGCCCTGATGCTTGCAGGCTTTGGTGCTTTATAAATAGATAAACAAAATGAATACCTTGAAGAATCTGTGTTTTGATGGCTGTGGCACTGTAGTTGGGACAGCGTTAGTTGTGGGGAATACACTTTGGAAGTTAATAGGTACTGCATGTGGTGATGTCAGTGAGTTGATTTCTATTGGGATTTGCATGCAGGGAAATGGGACATGTAACTAAAGGTACGTCCCATGGAAAGGTCACTAGGGTAGGCATGTTCAAACTTTGTTAGAATGATGTATTTTCCCAAGATGCTCCCTCAGTGCTTTAATTCACATTGATGTCAGTTGTATTTGTATTTGTTAAATTGCAGGTTGCCTTATGTACAGCACTAGATTAAACCAGCAGGATTGGGGAGTGCTGTAGAACTAATTTAAATAAGCGTCAGCACAGCACGCGTTTCAAGCTCACCAAATACGAGCCTAACGAAGCAATTGCCGTTGTTTGCACGTAATGAGATTGCAACCAATGACACCCTCTGTAGCTCCCCGAAACAATGCACTGTGCTGCACATGTGTACATGGCAGGGTACAGTCTTTAGCGGTGCCTCAAACCTGCTGCAGCCCATGTCCCTGGCCTAAGCACCTAAGCCTCTGCACAGACAAAGGGGGTGTCTCCTTCACGCCCATGCTTTTCATGTTTGTCTCATGTTTGGGGAAATACAGTGACATGACAAGTTGCTTAACTGGGGGAGTGCGAAACTGGCACGACCAGTTGGGACATACATTGTTTCAAAGGCAGGGTGAAACTCTTTTGTGGTAATCATGTGTGGCAATCATTAACTGGCATGATAGTTTTCTGGGGCAATGAAAACGGGCATACTAATTTTCTGGAAGTTAATATGAAAGTATCATTTTAATATTCTGGGCAATTATATGGTGGGAAAATATTGTTAACTTGTACACTCTGAAATGGGCCTGGCTCTGCTGAAACTGACATGACAATGTGTTGAAGGCAATGCACAATTGGCATGGCACGTGTTGGGGAAGTACAATGACAAACGGGCAGTAATTGTCTGGCAACATGAAACTGGCAAACTAGTGTTCTGGGTAATGGTGTGCCTCGAATATGCTCTTAATTGGCAGAGTGAAACTGGCATGGCACTGTGGAAATGGGTGTAGCAATGTGGAAACTAGGGGAGGCTATAGACTAGCATGCATGTGAGCAGCACATTAAGCCAGTTAGTACATTGTCCATCACTGTAAGAGCAGCTGGCTGCAATATTAAACCACACTTTAATAATATTGCCAACTTTTGGGATTATTTCGGCAAAACTCAGATGGTATCTGAATGTAACCTGGCACCTCGCAGTATCACCCTGGCCTATAGTCTAACTGTGTACCATTAAGAGATCTAGAAACAGTAACTAAGCAATACACCCTGAGATTAATTGGGGCATTACAGCCTGATAATGTCCCTGGGCCCAAGTTCCAGACCTGAGCCATAGTGGAAGACAACATTTCCAACAGTCAGAGTACCTAGAGAGCGCTCGGCCAGTGGGGAACGCCGAACCCCCTTCACATGCTTTGTGCACTATGAGGAAGGCACGTTCAGTGCACCTGTTTCCACGTCCCCCAAATGCTGCTCAGAACAGGCGTTGAGGGGTTCCTTCGGATGTGTCTGGGACGTTCCACCCCTGACTTGCCATTAGTCTTTCCAACACCTGAGCTCTCATGGAGCTAAAATTCCATAAAAGAACAGCCAATGATGTTGGTGCATTTCTCACTGTGTGGCGTGCGCTATAAAAGAGGTGATGAACGTATTGCCAGCGTGTTACCCACAAAGGGCCGTGACACTGCACGAGTAAGCACGGTGACGGCCCCCTCTGTTATCACCACGACATTTCCATTTCCGGCAGCATGAGTGCTCAGGAATGTGGGAGCCTCATTGTTTGAGAGGCCCTAGGCATGGCGTGCATTGTCTGCTGCGTCAGTTTACAGCAAAGGGCGCACATTATGCCTGACTTGCAACCCGATCGCTACTCACTTCTGCCATGACCTCGTTCAGAAAAAAAAGCGCAGCCTCCTCTGACAAGGCCCCCCACAACAATTAACTCTGACAGGAGCGCTGGTTATTTTGGGTCTGTTCGGTTGCTGCTATTCCTGCGCAGCGGGCGGTGGGAGCGCAGTGGGGTGCGCAGTTGGGCACGTGATGTCAGTGTCACACGCGAAAAGTGTGACTTTTTGAGAGACATTTAGTTGCCTCATTGTCTTTCCCAGAATGCCTTGTGTAGAACTCATTCATGTTCTGTGCCTTGAGGACAGTACATTTACATGTTTTACCTTTATTTCACGACCTACAGTTTTCTGGGAGTTGTATTGTGGTCCACTTCAACTGAAAACAAGCATTGGCAAAGCCAACAGTTTGGACTTTTGTGTGGATATGACATTGGCATTTGCTAGGCCCTCATATAATGGTGCTACCTGGCCATAAAATGACAACAGCTGCTAAATGGACTGATTACCTGGGCATATGATGACAGAACCTGGCAAATGCTATCTAATGCCACAAGCAAAAACAAGTGGTTTTGTCCTTGCCATTTTTCAGCAGGACTTCTGTGCAAGGAGTAGTTATAAATCAAGTGGCTGAAGTCACACTTGGTTAAGACATTTTTATTACAACGTTTTGATTACACTAGCAGCCATTTACAGCTGCATTTAAGGCATTAACTCTCAACAGACTGCTTAGACATTACTCTGGCAGGCCAAAGTTTGATTTGACTGCTTGAGAGCAAAAGCGCAAAGAGATCCGAGAAGGATGTGTTTTGGGCGGAGTGGGAAGGTGGTGGGTCGGAACGGGCATACATATTAGCATGCCCATGGGCAGACAATGGGTGAGTAACTAACCAAACAACACCCACAAGCTGTGTGTCTCGCCTCATATGTAATTTCCATTCTTCTAGATTTACTCAAATGCAACCGTTTGGGCTCATATGTGGCACTTAACAAAACCCACAAGTGATCAGCATTGAATCTTTGAGTGGTGGTGGTTCTTGGCATACACAAATCGAGGGACTGCGGTCCTCAGAATTTGACAATTGAGGGGTAGTCGTAATCAGCATTCTATACTTGAGGAACAGTAGTGCTCAGCATTCAATACTTACGGTGAGGTGGTGCTCAATATTCTATACTTGAGGAACAGTGGCGCTCAGCATTCAATACTTACGGTGAGGTGGTGCACAATATTCTATACTTGAGGAACAGTGGTGCTCAGCATGCAATACTTACGGTGAGGTGGTGCTCAATATTCTATACTTGAGGAACAGTAGTGCTCAGCATTCAATACTTACGGTGAGGTGGTGCTCAATATTCTATACTTGAGGAACAGTGGCGCTCAGCATTCAATACTTACGGTGAGGTGGTGCTCAATATTCTATACTTGAGGAACAGTGGTGCTCAGCATGCAATACTTACGGTGAGGTGGTGCTCAATATTCTATACTTGAGGAACAGTAGCGCTCAGCATTCGATACTTACGGTGAGGTGGTGCTCAATATTCTATACTTGAGGAACAGTGGTGCTCGGCATTCGATACTTACGGTGAGGTGATGCTCAGTATTCTATTCTTGAGGAACAGTGGCACTCAGCATTCAATACTTACGGTGAGGTGGTGCTCAATATTCTATACTTGATGAACAGTGGTGCTCGGCATTCGATACTTACGGTGAGGTGGTGCTCAATATTCTATACTTGAGGAACAGTGGTGCTCGGCATTCGATACTTACGGTGAGGTGATGCTCAGTATTCTATACTTGAGGAACAGTGGCGCTCAGCATTCGATACTTACGGTGAGGTGGTGCACAATATTCTATACTTGAGGAACAGTGGTGCTCAGCATTCAATACTTACGGTGAGGTGGTGCTCAATATTCTATACTTGAGGAACAGTGGTGCTCGGCATTCGATACTTACAGTGAGGTGATGCTCAGTATTCTATACTTGAGGAACAGTGGCGCTCAGCATTCAATACTTACGGTGAGGTGGTGCTCAATATTCTATACTTGAGGAACAGTGGTGCTCAGCATGCAATACTTACGGTGAGGTGGTGCTCAATATTCTATACTTGAGGAACAGTAGCGCTCAGCATTCGATACTTACGGTGAGGTGGTGCTCAATATTCTATACTTGAGGAACAGTGGTGCTCGGCATTCGATACTTACGGTGAGGTGATGCTCAGTATTCTATTCTTGAGGAACAGTGGCACTCAGCATTCAATACTTACGGTGAGGTGGTGCTCAATATTCTATACTTGATGAACAGTGGTGCTCGGCATTCGATACTTACGGTGAGGTGGTGCTCAATATTCTATACTTGAGGAACAGTGGAGCTCGGCATTCGATACTTACAGTGAGGTGATGCTCAGTATTCTATACTTGAGGAACAGTGGCGCTCAGCATTCGATACTTACGGTGAGGTGGTGCTCAATATTCTATACTTGAGGAACAGTGGTGCTCAGCATTCAATACTTACGGTGAGGTGGTGCACAATATTCTATACTTGAGGAACAGTGGCGCTCAGCATTCGATACTTACGGTGAGGTGGTGCTCAATATTCTATACTTGAGGAACAGTGGCGCTCAGCATTCGATACTTACGGTGAGGTGGTGCTCAATATTCTATACTTGAGGAACAGTGGTGCTCAGCATTCGATAATTAAGGTGAGGTGATGCTCCAAATACGATACTTGATGGGGCACTGGTGCTCCGCATTCAACACTTTATTTATTTAATTTATTTATTGGGTATTTATAATGTGCCTATACATCAAATGGTTTTTCAAGGCACAACAAGACAGAAGGGGCTGGGGGCAGATGAAGAATAACACAAATGGTCCTACTAGGCCTTGTGTCATTCTGATCATGCAAGTGCAGTAACAAGAAGTGTCGGGGCGGGGGGGGGGGGCGGAATGCGCTAATGCTAAGGAGGGAAAGGAAGTGCAGGTCAGAGTGAAGAGTGTGCACGGCAGGGTGGGGAAAGGTTAAGGGTGCGGAACAGAGCCCCTGGGATAGGTGAGTGCTAAGGAGAGGCCAGGCTGACAAGAACAGGGGAATGCAGAGAGTGCAGGTGGAATGAAGACCCACATGCTAATGCGAGGAAGGGGCTGGATGGGCTCAAGGGGTGCAAGTCAGCCAGGCTAGTGCAAGGGGTCTGGGTGCACAGAAGGGTAAGTGCATGTTAGAAGGGGGGGCAGGGGAGACCTAAGTGCTGCGGTAGATTGGGTGACGGGGGCCTGATGCCCTGTATGAATCAGAGGGAACCAGGCAGTTTGTCACATGCGGCAGAGGGGGGCACTAGCAGGGGAGCGGGAAACGGAAGGAAGAAGAGAAAGAGAGGGTCTTGACAAGCTTCCGGATCTTAAGGAGACCCGGCTGAAGTCTGAGAGGGGCAGGGAGGCCATTCCAGAGGTTGGCACCTGCGGATGAGAGAGATCTACCCCCCACTCTCTGCTTGGAAAAGCGTCTGCTCGGCAGAGAGTTGGAGCTAGAATACTGAAGGGCTCTAGCAGGGAGGTATTTATGGAGATAATGTAGGATGTAGTGAGGTCCCAAGCCCCAGAAAGCCTTATGGATGATGCAGAGGGTCTTGAGCTTGATCCTCGTAGCAACCGGGAGCCAGTGGGGAGATTTTAGGGTTGGGGAGATGCGGACCCTGGGCTTGAGGCCAAGGATAAGTCTTGCAGTCCTGTTCTGGATTATTTGAAGGGGGCAAAAGGGAGGATTTACACAGATTGAGGAATAGGCTGTTGCAGTAGACGAGCCTAGAGAGGACGAGGACCAGATCTCTGGTATACATTGAGTTTATGGATGAAGGTGAGGGAAGGGAGAATGCCTCAGAGGAGGTGCAGCTGAAAGGGGGCCTTCTTAGCAAGGTCCATGATGTGAGGAGAGTAGTAGGAGAAAGAGGAGCCGAAGATGCCACCAAGGTTTTTTCCTCACAAGAGGGAGAGGGGTGGGGGCCCATGGAGGGCAGCCAGAGAGTAAGAGGCAAGAAGGGAGCTGGGGTTCCAATTAGAAGGATCTCAGTGTTACTGGCATTAAGGCAGAGATCGTTAGCAGCACACCATGCCAGAACAGCAGTCAGACAGTCAGGAATGAGAGAGGGAGAAGAGGAGGCAGTGGAGGGAAGCTTGAAGGAGTGTTGTGTGTTGTCCGCATAACAGTGGAAGTGATGAGAGAAGGCGGAGATCAAGTGGGCTAGAAGGGAAAGGTAGATGTTGAAGAGCCACAGCGACAGGATAGAGCCCTGAGGGACGCGGAAGGTGGATAGTGTGATGGAGGAGAGAAAAGGGCCCAGTTGCACCAGGGATGGTTGGTCAAAGAGGAAGGAGGTCAACCAGTCTAGTGCCAGGTCAGTGGTGCCAAGGGAATCACATAACCGATTTATAAGGGTGGCATGATTGACTGTATCAAAGGCAGAGGAAAGATCAAGAAGGATGTGAATGGAAGGAGAGTTGGAATTGAGATTTGAGAGCAAGCCATCACAGGTGTTCAGGAGTGCAGTTTCCATGCCTCTGACTGCTCTGAAGCCAGACTGGTGGTCGTGGATACAACCAACAGATTCAGTGTGGTGGATCAGCTGGGAGATGACCAGCTTCTCCAAGGGTTTGCCCAGTAAAGGTGTAATGTAGATAGGGCGGTAGTTAGCCATGCAAGAGTGGTTGGCAGAAGGCTTTTTGAGGAGAGGGTGCACAAGGGAGTGCTTGAGGAGTAGCGGGAAGGAGCCCATGGCAAAAGAGTGATTGCAGAGGTAAGCCAAGGCTGGAGTAAGGGAGACAACATTGTTCTTGACAGTTCTGGAGGAGCAGTGGCGCACGTGTTTGAAAGAGATTTTCATAGAGAGGACTTGTCTAAAGACCTCGACTAGTGATATGGGCGGAAAAGAGGAAAGTAGTGGGAAAGCGGAGAGTGGGGCCAAGGGAGGCCTCAGAGCGAGTGAGGGAGAAGGGAGGAGTGTGGAGGAGATTGAGGACAGGATATCCTGAGTTTTGGTTATGAAGTGAGAGGCCAATGGAGTGCAGAGAGTCAGGGATGGCAGAAGAGAAGTGGAGACAGCAGTTGGATTGGTGAGTTCCTTGCAGATTCTGTAAAATTCAGCATGTTTTTAGTGGCCCCATAGATGGGGGCTTGGATATAGGCCTTCTTCTTCGATCGGATGGGGAGTCTGTATTGCCTTCGGAAGAGACGGCAGGCCAGTCTGTCAGAGGATGTGCTTGAAGCATGCCACTTCCGCTCAGCAGCTCTGCACTTGTGTTTCAGAGAGGGTAGATAAGAATCACACCAGGTGTTACGCATGGAGGCAGGCTTCATGCAGATCCTCATGACAGGGCAAGGATGTCTAGAGTATTGAAGATGGAGAGTTGAAGGCTGGCATGGGCTGTGTCATTGTGGGTGTCAGTGGCCGAGCTGAAAGTGGCAGCAAAATCATCAACTGACACTCGGTTCATCGGTCGAATGACGGAGATGGAGACCGGAAGTGCGGGCAGAGGCTTAGCTGGGGGACCCAAGAGATCCAGGTGAGCGGACAGGAGAGTATGATCAAACCAGGAAAGAGGTGTAGTGAGAGGGTTGGAGATGGGGATTTCTGTTGAGATGAGAGCATCCAAAGTGTGTCCGGCTGAGTGCGTCGGACCAGAGGGAAGAATGGTGCTGCAAAGAGAGTCACAGAGTCTGTGAAAGAGTCCAGAGGCCGCATCAGGGGGGTCAAGGTGAATATTGAAGTCTCTGAGGAAGAGAAGCTTGGAGGTGGAGGCCTGGAAAGAAGAGGTGAGGTCAGACCACTCTGAGAGGAAGAGGGAGGCTGGATCAGGGGTCCTGTAGATAGTGGCAAGAGTCAGCGAGAGGATTGGAGAGACACCAAACCTGCAGACAGGGACTTCGAATGGAAACACTTGAGGAGTGGTGGTACTCAGCTTTTGACTCTTGAGGGGCGGTAGTGCTCAGCATTTGAAACTTGGGTGGTGTTGGTACATAGCATTCGATAGTTGAGGGGTTGTGGAGGTCAGCCTTCAATACTTGAAGGGTGGTGCTGTACAGCAAGCAATACTTGAGGGTTTGTGGTGCTCAGGAATTGATACTTGAGGGATGGTGGGGCTCAGCCCTCGATACATGATGTCATTTGGAGCACAGTGGGCTCAGCATTTGACACTTCAGGGGCAGTGGGGCTCAGTATTTGATACTTGAGGACCATTGACGCTTAGGATTTGGCACTTCAGGGGAAGTGCTGCTGCGCATTCTTTGGTCCATGTAGAAAGTAGAGTCCCTCAAAAATAAAATGGGCTCCAAATGGCAAAAAGGCATGGCTGATCTCTTTTATGGGCAAACAGTGGAGGAAAGGGACCCGACCCAAACCTTAAACCATCATCAGTGGCAGTCTTGGCCATGGTTGGGAAAGGGATCTTCCATTAGCACGGCACAGAGTGTACGTCTGGCCTATTTAACAAAATGTATTCAGTCCAGAATGCCTCCTCGTAGTGCCTGCATTCCTTTTGTACTGCAATAGACTAACTCATTTTTGAGAGATTTGGACTGTGGGTACACTTGCTGTGATGGTGAGGCCAGTGTTGAGGTGATGAATGGTAGAGGCCTTTTGGATTTATTTTTTTGGGTTTAGCTTCTGAAGGTGTGGTAGCTCTGACCTTTTTCGAGGCTAAGGGAAAATCAAGTATGTAATGGTGGCTGCCCAGAGAGACAGTCAATGATGAATTGAATCTTTCCATCCATGCCTTTTGATGTTTTCGATGGTAAAGAACATCTACACAGGTTCAGAGAGTGTAGCAATTGGAAACATGGCAAAGGACCCCTTTAACCAGCGGCGGATTTAACTCTCGGACAATGGACAAAAGCCATTGGGGCCAGTGCTTTAAGTGGGCCAGGGCCTTCCGGAGCCAGGCCCCGGCAGTCTCCCAAAAGTGGGACTGAGCCAGGGCCCTGCCGGGGCCTCCCGGTCCCACCACAACATTGACGGGATGCCTTATCCCGCCGCGGCCGCAGTCGCGATGGGAGATGCGCCAACCATTAGGTCAGGCAAGCTGACAGAAGTGTCAGCCAGCCACAGCATCGCTTTAGCTGGCTGGCACTTCTGTCAGTCACTGTAACTTCCTCTGGTGAGCCTTCAAGCGAGTGGTCATCAAAGGAAGTTACTGTGCTTTTGTTTCCCCAGGTCGCCGAGGCGTCTTTAACCCTTGGCTAACCTGGGGATTCCTCGACATATTTCAAGGTTTATAAAAGATGGCTAGCATACTACACAAACCATAGTAAGGTACGCACACAAATATATAGCATTTATATATTTGTGTGCCTACCTTATGGTTTGTGTAGTATGCAAGCCATCTTTTATAAACATAGAAATATGTTGCATATTTCTATGCTTATAAAAGATGGCTTGCATACTACACAAACCATACTAAGGTATGCATACAAATATATAAAATGTTTGCGTACCTTACAATGGTTTGGGTATGTTTTTAAGGCCACGCCCATCTCACAAGCCACGCCCCCAAACTAGGGCACCCCCCTAATTTCTTACCCCACTTAAAGCCCTAATTGGGGCCCCCTGCTCGACCTTTCTCAACTCAAAGTCAAACAGCCCAGGCTGTACAGGGCCTCCAACTGAGATCTAATCTTTTCTACATGTGCCGGAACAGGAGGGAGCGGGTCTCTGGCAAGAAATGTCTTGCTGGAGCACAAGATTCAGACTTTAACGCGCAGGATTCTGAATACTCTGCAGCAATCCTGAGCATTCTGTAAGCAGTCTGGTGGATAAAGCATGGGTTGCTTGTGAGTGTGTGACAACTCAGCTTTAGGGTAGAATACTCCCAGAAAGACTAATCCTGGAGCTGAGTTTTTACATGTGCAACCCACGTTTCAACAGACGCTTTGAGAATACTCGACATGGGGCTATGAATACAGAAACAACCTAAGCCTAACGTACTTGGTCGGCTGCCCATACTGGAATGCAGAGACATTTTTTTCTTAGGATGAGTAATGGTAGCCAATTAAAACTACACACCCCAACTTTCATTACTCTCTCAAAAGGGTTTCTTACTGATTCACAAAAAGACATATTTCTAAATTAAAATTTGGGACATACCTATGTTCCCATAATGCTCCTGGCTTTTATGCAAATCTCCAGGATTGGGTCACATAAAGAGATACTGAATTGTGTTACCTGGCCTGAGGGCACCTCCCTCGGCCCTGTCCACTACTCTCCCACAGCCCCACCTCTCCAAGGAGGAGAGGGATCAACCTTGGCTTGGGGCCACGCCCCTCGGCCCTGCCCACTACTCCCCCACGGCCCCACCCCTCCAAGGAGGAGAGGGTTCCCCCCAATGTTTCCCATTCCAAGCACCGACTCTAAGAAAGTTCACCATGTACAAAGGGAGGTGATAAGTGATGTTGACAGGTTGCAATACATGACACATGTGTGTCGAAAGTTCTTTAATGTGACGAGATAGCCATTAGCTCCACCCACTCGAAAGTCCACCTACCCAGGGCACTCTCTCAATCTTGCCTACTGAGACCTTTTCTTTGCCTTAAATCTGCCACTGCCTTCAGCTCAAGTTTACGGCACGGTTTGGGTTCCTGCTTCCCCATCGAGTTTAGTGAACACAGAAAACTACATGCAAACACCGAAACGGGAGCACGAGGGGGACCGGGGGTGGAGGAGGGGTCCAAGGGGGGGGGAGGGGCAGATGTGAGCACCTGCCTCTGCCATCAGCTTGCCGCGGCGGGCGCGAGCACAGATCAGCCGCTCAATCATTCCGCAACCAACCCGCTTTCTTCCTATGACAGATTAATTTAGATCTCAGGCCCAGATAATCGTGTAATCTCGACAGTCCCGGCGCGCGGCCGTGAATTGTTTCACTTGTCGGTGGCTGACGACCGACAAGGCCGGAAATAAGAGGGCCGCGTGGAGGTTCACGTGGCGTTCCTTTCAAAGCAGGGCACCTCCGGTGGAATTAAACACGGCAGACCGACGAGACTGCCCTTTAAGTACATGCGCACTAAAGTGGGTTCCTTTGACAGGCTGGTAGGTCTGGCAAGCGGCTGGGACCTCCACCCTTTTTAAAGCTGCCTGCCAGTCACACAAGCAAGCCTCCCAACTTTCCCAGCTCAGGGCTATCGAGCAGGGTCGACTGACGTTTTGTGGGGGGCAAATTCAACATGATGTTTGGGGACCCCCTTATCTACATGTGGGAGAAACAATCTGAGGCACCCGTGGGGTGCTTAAATTCTGTTCGACACAAAGGAATGCCGGACGGAGTTAAAGGGGGCAGAGCATTCACGGGTCAGGCAGCCAACAGGGTGACTGTTGGCAGCCAACATGTCCATTGAGAAGCTATTGATTGCTCTCAGCAGGGGGCTAATGTTGAGGAAACCAGAGTAAAAAGGCAACAAGGTCGGTGTTGCAGTGTCACTTGAGGATACCTGCAAAGGCAGACTGTCAAAGGCGAGCTGCAAACAGCACATTAAGCCTGTTACTCTCTCAGCAAGTGGCTAATGTCACGAAAACATGAATAAAACGGTAACAAGGGCGAGGCTCAGCGGACATCCTGGCGGCACCTGCAAAGATAGCTGTCAAATGTGCCCAGCTAACCGTACATTTAATAATGTTGCCATGTAAGTTTAAGAAGATGATGCTGTGCCATAAGATTGCCAATATGATGGCAGCTGCTCAGGGGCCACTTTGAGTTTAAGGGACCATTTCAAGTAAAAAAGTTTGAAAGGCCCTGACGCCACCCCTGCAATCGAGTAAGCATTGTTTGAAGATGGACCAATGAGCGTACCTGCAGGTCTGTTTAAAACGTGTGTGTGTGAACTTTATTTACGTTGGTTCCCGGCTGCCAAAGGGTGTTGATGTGAACATGAAAGTTCACTGTGTATGGAAGCGTGCAAAGTCCATTGGGGTTGCTGATGTAGTGTATGTGTGCTTGTACTTGTTGCATGTGTGCACGCTATAGGAGTAATGCGCTCTGGGACGGCGTCAGGGCCTTTCAATTTGGTTTAGTTGTCCCGAACCTCAGAGGTGATCCCCAGCAGCTGTACACTATAAAGTGGAATCATATATTTTTAGCCCGAAAACACAGGCCGGCTGGAACCCACACCCAGATGCATTAAAGTTGTGCAGGCATATATAGAGTGAAAGTTGCACTCGCAAGAAGATTGAAAACAGTGCACACTCACACTCCAATTTAAAGATGTATTTACAGCTGTATCCAAAGTCACACACACACAAACATACATGTATAGACTGAAAGTAATGCACTCATGTTATAGTGAAAGTCACTTATAGCTGTTCAGAGAAAGCTGTGCACATATGTATTGACAACACAGTATGCACGTGGATTCAGAGAAGGATAAATAATTCACTGAAGGTGTGGGTGTTTAACAGGGACATGGCCACCCCTTCATATCCTCGTATTGGCCAAAATGCACACATGCATACTAGCACTTCCTCAAATTTCCCATACCAGGAGCGTGGACCCGCCCAGGGCATTCAAACTACAGTGCATTGTGGCCATACCAATGGTAAAAGGCACTATACATATGACGCATTACATTACTTAACATTACTGAGAGCCATTTCTAATTTAAACCTACACGACCCTATCTCTGCTGGTTCTACGTGATTTCATCGAAGTACTTTTCATCGTGGGACTTTTCATCGCCACTTTTTCATCGACCAAAACTCTTTTTTTTTAATTTTTGTTTTATTTATGGGGGGGGGGGTTCCCCCCCCTTAATTAAATAATCATACCCCAAGCCCAACAAAACACCCACCAAAAAATATTTTTTTTAAAAACGAGTTTTGGTCGATGAAAATGTTGGCAATGAAAAGTCCCACGATGAAAAGTACATTGATGAAATGCGTGTATACCTCTCTGCTGGCCATAGTCTACATGTATAGGACCCACACAGCCTATACATTCGCTACCTCACACATTTATGGGGAGTTTGGTTGAATATATAGGAATAAATGTCATTGATTGGGTATTTATTTCTCCGATACCATCCTTGTCTTTATACTGGAGAAAATCAAACGGTTTGAACAAACTTGTTTAATGTTGAAATGTTATATGTGAAGGACTTGTTGATGTTTAGACTGAAGCCAATAGAGAGTAGAAATGTTAAGAATGCCTGTTATCTTTTAGAATGCAACATATTTATAAGAACATTCTTTGAATCAAGAATGCAAGCATGTATGGAGTGATAATAGTGAGATTCATATAGGCAGGTCATTCGGCTTAATTTTGTTGATCGTTGATCTGGTTTTCCTTTGGCATGGTGTTGATCTCCAAGATGTAAGGTTGGTTTCCAAACCAAGTTTCTTGCAGTTGCATTATTCTATTAAATACATTTCAAGTTCTTCACTACCTCACTACCTGTTCTTTGCCCTTAATTGTGGGCAATTGTCTCCATTGGACCATGAAATTTGTGTGTCACGTATGCGTGAGCAAATTTTAAAATACACAAATATTTCTACAAGATGCAGTGGTTGGAAGGTAGCTAATGAAGGACCATGAACATGTGGCCCCAAGGGTTGAGATGTTGACGTCTACCCACTGCGCAATACACACACTATGGTTTGTATGATCTTGTTCTAGTTTACTGACATCGATACGATCAGCATATTTAAGGTGGGAGGGGTTTAGAGCCTTGATGGCTTGACATAATGGGATAATTCCATAGAGAGAAATATGATGTAAGATCTTTATCAGAGAAAGCGAGTTTTGTGGGGAAAAGGGCAGATCTTTGTCAAGCATAATGCCTGGGCTCCCCTATGTCATCGGTGGCTTCAATGCAAGGGTCACGTTTATCTAGTCAGGGAGGGTTGGATGCGATAAGGGCCATCTGCCACAGGCCATGACCTCCCTCTTAGCAGCATTGGATTTTACCTGGTGGTGAGGCATCCAGCATTCAAATTTGAGCAGACATCAGCTGATATTGTTGATTGTTGAGTCCTGAGAGTTGTGGATTTTGACGGCAATATGGCTGTAGTGTGTCCAAAGTCTTGGATCAAGAGAGGAGGAAGTCTAAAGTAGAGGTTGAAATTGAAGTGGAATGTGTTTGGACTGAAAGGGGGGAGAAGGATCATTTGGATACAGGCAGAAAGGAATCAGAAGATCTAATCCACTGATCAGTCTTGTATGCCAATCAAGGGAGACATTTGATTAGGCTCTTCTGGTGCAATGTGTCTATAGACAAACAGAGGCCAGGAAGGATGAGGGTGGCCGCTTGGTCTGTGTCAGTCTGTGTCTTGATATCATTCCAGACTGCGATGAGAGCTGGTTCTGTGCCTGGGTTTGGAGATGATTCAGTTTATTGGTCACAATATGAAGCTTGCAAGGACCAAACTCAGCCCTAAGTGGATTTTATAAATGCAAAATGTGGGATGTGGGAACTTTGAAGAGGAGAAACATCATTTTGGCTAGAAGCTTCAAAAACCTCCCAGGCACAGCGATAGAGAGATACTCGATACATGATGGATCCGGTCCTAGTAAATCTATTAATGACTTAATGAATAAGCATCATATGAATGATGCTAAGAAGCCTCTGCGTCACCCGTGTTGTCGTCTTGTTGCTCACAGATAATACAATGAGTAAGGCTACTGATTCCAGCAGTGGGCAGTTTTTTTCAGATCATTCCCTGTTTATTTTAAACCTGTATTTACAAGAAATATCTCAGAATTCCATATTTCTAAATTAGCAGATAAAACATGTGTACAGGCACTGACAAAGAGGATCACTATTTCCTTCAAAGATAAAATTTGTTTTAATGTTACATTCTGGGACGCCTTTAAGCTTACCAACAAGTGGCATTTAGTGGCCAATACCATTTTTTGATCAGACAAAGGAAATTACTGCTAGGAAAATTGGTAGAAAAATTTAAGGAAGCAGAGAAGAAATGCCCCATTTAGAGATGAATCTGATGGCAAGATTTGGGTAGCTGCAATGCATAAAATGCAGTTTTTTTTAAAAAAATGGATCATGTGCAGAGGGAGCAAAGCAAAAAGGTGGTCAATTTTTTGGAACAGAGGTTTAAAAAATCTCAGGAATGAATTCACTCTTCAGTGACTTTTTGAGTAAACTATAAGATGTTTGAACTAGATCGTCTTCGAATGCCATGGAAGACATTGTGTTGCTATTGACATCAGGAAGTGAGACAATGTGATACAGACAATTGTGGTAGGCAGGTGGCAGTGGCAAACGTAGAAACTTGGAAACCCCTAATTCATTCAAGCACAACACAGGATTGGGCAATTTGCCTGTTGCATTGTATAAAAAATGATATTCTGTAGTATTTCCGTTGTCACGTTTAATTTTTCAACTGACGTGGGAGAAGTGGGTACATCTATGAAAGATGCACTAGTTACCCTAATTTCTAAATCATGGAAGGGTCATGCCCACTATGAAATTATAGACCCATCTCCCTCCTTAATGTAGCTATGAAATTTGTATCCAAGATGTATGCTTTATGCTTGTATAGTAGATAAACCATCCACTGTGGTTGTCCCTGCCTCCTTTTACTCCTGGATCTCCTCAGATGCATTGACACAGTAGACCATTTATCCATTGTCAACACACTGCACAAGTGCATGGGCATCAGAGGAAATGTCTTCCACTGGTCCAACTCCTATCTAGAGGACAGCCATCAGTTCATTCAGATGGTTACCTCCAAATCATCAAACATACCCATCCCCTTGGATTTACACAGGGTTTCACCCTCTCACCCATTAACATCATCCTCAGCATTGAGCCCCTGGAAGCCCTCCTTGTCAGCCACATCATCCTCATTCAATAATGCACATATGATGCAAAACACCATTTGAACATATCATTCATTAATTCCACCCACCAATCCAAAGGCTTCCCTGCCCTGATCAATACATTGATAGCCAGAGTCTTCCTAAAACTGTACCCCATCAACACAGAATTCCTGTTTCTCACCAATAACATGAACCATCCCCACATCCAGACCTGTGTATCTGTCATGAACCACAGGAGCTTGACCCCACAGCTGACACCCAGTGCTGACTCTATGGGATTACACATAGACAACCACTTCTCTTTGAAAACATTGATAGCAATGATAACTCAGACATCATGGTAACAACTGTCTTTACTGTGGAAAATTAAGCCCCTCCTACGAGATACCAGATTTAGAAATACCTTGTCCCCCAGGCTTCTTACATCATGCTTGCACCAATGAGACTCACCCTCCGTGCCACTGGCCACCCCATCAAATGGCTCCATAAAAATGAATGCATACTGGCCAAGTTCATCAAATGTCACTACTATTCCTATAAGCATGTATTTCTTTCAATGCCAGGTTCATCATACAGAGAGCTTTAACCATGCATGCTCCTTCCTATCTGGCAACCAAAACCACCATACCTGGCCATCAGCACATCAATGTAAATCAGGTCCTGGGCAGAGTAGAACAGCAGAAATGCATTCATTAAAGAACCAGGAAACAAGGATTATTGGTCCAAGACCCAAGACTTTAGAACCTCATATCCATCAAGATCAGACTTGCACCCAGAGGCTATTTTAAAACCAAATAAATAAATCCTACAATACATAGCCCACAATATATCTCTATCTATTTCTCACGGAAATGCACTTGATTTAGTATTTGCCAAGGACGATCTACTATGTCCTGGCCCCATTAAACCAGTGGTGTGGTATGACCACCACTTGGTATCTTGTACTTTTACACTTATGAATCCACTGCCTAAATTACTCCCGCCAAAAACTTTACTGCGTTCCTGGAGACCGGTTGATAGTAAGGCTCTAAGCACCCAAATAGCCAACGACTGTGACTTCCGGAGGCCACTATCTCTAAAATCTCTCTCCCAATCATTTGTGGCCACCGCAGATCTTTATGCCCCTCTTAAATTAATTCAAGGTCGTAGACTACCCCCCCAACCCTGGTTTTCTGATCAGCGTAAATCGGCTTGTCTGAAACTCAGACAACTGGAGCGAAAGTGGCGCAAAAGCTATAACCCTGTTCTTAGAGACTCCTGCAAACTTGGGCTCTCTAACTATCTGGCCGAGGTTAAGCTAGCTAAATCCTCTTTTTTTTCAAAGAAAATTGAAGTTGCCTTATGTCAGCCAAAAGCTCTATTTTCGATTGTACATTCACTAACCTCCTCTGAGGCTCTTACTTCCAGGGTCAAGCCCTCTCAAAAGCTATGCGACGACCTCGCTTCTTTTTTTATTACTAAAATTGAAGTGATTTGTTCAAATATTGTGATATCCTCTGCAATAATGACACCTGATGCCATTATACCAGTATCCGCCCCCCTATTGACCCGTCAGCTAGCTGGTCCACTTTCCCACTTTTTAGGTAGAGGTCTTACCCGCCATCTCGAAAATCAAATCATCTTCTCCTGAGGATGCTATTCCCGCTTCTATTATGAAGAAGATTGCCCCAGACCTACTAGAAGATATTACCTCAGCCATCAATGACTCATGCCAGTCAGGCCTGGTCCCTCTAGAGCTGAAATCGGCAAGGGTCATTCCCCTTCTTAAGAAGGCCACACTTGACCTCACGATCCCTACCAATTTTCGTCCTATTTCTTTACTTCCCTTTCTGTCTAAGCTTTTGGAGTCTCTTATTACTCCCCACCTGTCCTCTTTTTTGGAATCTTCCAAAATTCTTAATCCTGCTCAAGCTGGCTTTAGACCAGGGAGAGGTACGGAAAGTGTGCTGGTGTCGGTACAAGACAACATGTCCAGACTAGTTTACGCAGGTGGAGTGGGTGCTTTGATTCTGCTGGACCTATCAGCCGCTTTCGATACGGTTGACCATCCAATTCTGCTCTCACGTCTGGCTCAGATGGGGATATCTGGCCAAGTCCTTGCATGGTTTACTTCTTTTCTTTCAGATCGCACCCAAACTCTGGCCATGCCCCCTTTCTTTCTTCGTCCTGCTCCCTTACTTGTGGTGTCCCACAGGGATCCTCACTCTCTCCAATTTTGTTTAATATATACATTTGGGCACTGGTTTGCCTCATCCCCTCTTACGGCCTCAATTGCTGCTCTTATGCGGACGATACCCAAATTCTGATCCGCTTAGATCAAGACCAGGAAAGGGTATCGTAGTGCCTCCATGACTGCTTGAGAGCCGTGGGGGACTGGATGGACCTGAACTGGCTTAAACTTAATGGTGATAAAACAGAGGTATTGGTGGTGGGGTGCCCTCCGGAATCTTCATTGTGGACCTCAGCCTTCTGGCCCACTTCTTTGGGCCCACTTCCGAGCCCAGTCGGCAAAGTGAGAAATCTGGGCGTTATATTCTCTGATACCCTCTCCATATCCAATCAAGTGACGGCTGTGTGCCAAGCTGCCTATCACCAGATCAAGCTCCTCAAGAGGGCCCTACCTATAATACCAGAAGCCTTCCGCCCCCCCCCTGTGGTGGCTGCGTTAGTGCTTTCACGATTAGAGTATTGTAATTCCCTGAATCTGTCGCAACCGATTGGTTTAATACAGCGGCTGCAGCGTATGCAAAACTTGGCGGCTAGGTTAGCCACTGGCACTCCTTATGGTGCACACATTTCCCCAGTACTCCGCCAATTCCACTGGCTCCTAGTGGGCAGGCAGGTTCTTTTTAAGTCCTTGTGTGTTGTGCACAAGGCGGTTTATGCCCAAGGAGCAGAGTTTTTGCAAGCAAAATTTACTCGCTATGTCCCTACACGGGCTCTACGTTCCTTGACCACCAATCTTCTTGTTGTCCCTAAATTTAATCATGAAAAGATCGGGGGCAGAGCCTTCTCTATCGCTGCGGCTAGACTCTGGAACAACCTTCCCCCGACACTAAGAAGTACTTCTAATCACCTTGGCTTGAGAAGAGCTCTTAAAACCATGCTGTTCTAATTCTTCTCCCCTAGGCCATCTTCTGTGGGATCAGCTCTCCCTTCTCAGCGCCATGATGCTTCGGCGACCGTGCGCTTTACAAGCTTAATTAACATAACATAACATAACATATCAGTGTCCCCTCTGATGACTACCCTTTACAGCACACTCCCTTGTTCCATTTCCAAATACACGTTCAGGACATTTACATTTTCTCTATTAAATGTAACTTTGAGCTGTTCCCTGATACACTACATTTAATGCTGGTAATAAGGACTATATTGTAATGATGGCCCTACCTGTAGCCATGGGAGTAGGCTTGCAACCCCAGCGATGAAGATGTTCATTCTTGAAGCTCTGTTCACACCCAATAAATACCCATAATAAGAAAATAAATAGATATGGTGTGGACATTTTGTTAATGGTTTCATACTAATATGTTTGCCTGGAAAAGACAGATCCCTCTGTGATTGTGTTCCAAGATGCAGAAAAAGTCTTCTATAGGGTGAACTGGGCATTCCTCAAAGATACCGTATGATAAGTTGATTTTGTAAAACGATTTGTTGAATTGTTTAACACACTATATTGTGGGGTTAAAGCAAACATACTAACTGATGAATTCATGGCTGACTTTCTAAATTTCCCTAAAGGCACCAAGTATGGTAGTTAATATACAAAAGAAGGGTAGGGTTGCTTTACAGTGGTTAGTAAGGGTTGTGCACAAGCAATATTTTGTCACACGAAGGCAGGAACGGGAAACACACCCTGACAATGTATTGGTTCAGCCGAGCACCAATGATACTAGTGAATGATTTGAATTCTCTCAGAGTGTGAGGAGAGCAGAAGAAGCTGGTTGCATCCTGCCTTGTATCTCAAGGCAAAAAATACTTGTATACATTAGTTTTAAGTGCTTGGCAAGTCTTTAAAAAAATGAAAAAGACAATTTAGGACAGAGAAAAGGGGGATAGAAAGATTTCTATCTTATGCTGCCTGTCTAAAATCCTATCCGTAATCAGCGATTGTGTGCCGCCTATCTAATAGTGGATAGAGTAAGAAAAAAAAATACAACTCTTTGTTCTCTCAACTAGATTTAGAGTCCTTATCTGTTAGCCCAACTACAAGTTTCTTTATAAGTAGTGTTGATACAGACTGGAAGGCCAGCATAAATCCTTACTCCTATGGAATGTTAAAAGTGTCATCTGGGGATGATTCTCAAACAGTATTTTGGTAAAGGTTGCTTTATTGGGCAATAATAAGGGTGAATGTGCCCATATTAAAAATCATTCTTTAAGTAAAAATCTAAAAAACATGCTCTGAAGACTTTAACCAGGGGCATAGAGAGTATGGTATATACGTCTATCCTTGGTTCGAACAGGAAATACAGCAGGACCCTTCCTGCTGTCTCCACAAATGTGTCGACCGGTTTTGGTGGACTATATGACTATTGCCACCTTCTTCAGGACTGTCTTCTTAAAATGTATTAAGGATTATCTTCTCTATGAATCTCCTGTGACTGCAGGTGACTTGTTTTCCTTAGAACCGAGTCGCAACTAAGCATGGGAGTAGGCCTGTAACCCCTAGTGATGCAGAACATCCTGTTCATTCTTGAAGCTCTGTTCACCACCAATAAATACCAATAACAATAAAATAGATAGATACGGCATGGACATTTTGTTAATGGTCTTATACCATTTTCATATCTATGCCTGGAGAAGACAGATCCCTCTGCGATTGTGTTCTAAGATGCAGAAAAAGCCTTCCATAGGGTGAACTGGGCATTCCTCAGATCCCTTATCATAAGTTGATTTTGGAAAACGATTTGTTAAATTGTTTAAAACAATATCTTGTGGCGTTACAGCAAAAATACTTACTGATGGATTAATGGCTGCCTATCTAAATGTACCTAAAGGCACCAAGTATGGTAGGCCGGTAGGGTGGAATTCAAACTACACCTCTATATTGATGAGATGATCATTTATCAATTATCCACTACAGGCCCCCATCACAGAAACATTTGTCAAGGTTTATTATCATACAATTTACTGAGGGAAAATAGAGGTCTGCTCGGCTGCTGAAACATGTTTAAAGGCCAAGGTGCTAGCTTGGGAATTAAATGAGCAAAATACAGAGTCACTTACATGTGAATTAGGGATCTGAAAAAAGATGTCCATTAACAATAAACTGGTAACAGAATAGACCAAGCTACATTGTATAAATGTACACAAACTTATTTGAACTATTTCTGGTCAGATGAATGCAATTAAAATGTGTGTTTAATCAAAGATTTGTTATATTTTATTGATCTTCCCTCTTCTACTTATAAGACATGCTACAAAAGAATAAATGTTGTACTTCAAAAATATCTGTAGACTGAAAGCAAACAAGAATCTGCATTCCATGTTGGGCTCTGAAATGAAGAGCCTTTGGTTTTTGCAACCTACACAATTATCAAGACTATTACCCTTCCATTATCTTGTACATACTATTCAGGAGGATGTCCTAGCATGTGAGCTTACAAGTCTCTACATTTGTCTCTCCATGTAATCAAATCACCACCATCTATGAATAGGAATGTCATAGATAAGTTGGACCCACACACATTGAAACCTTTCATAGGACCAGGGAGAGATGTTTGGTAATTTGGGGATAATGCATGTATGCATAAGAATGCCTCACTATAGGGCAATTAAGCTATGCAAATACATACTTGTGAACTGTTCTAGAAACCCTAGCTGAAAATTGGAGATTTTTAAATTAAAGAATGTCTGTGTAAAGGATGCCATAGTGTTCTTTGATGCTTTTAGTGTTAAATGTAATACTATGAGAAGAGATCAAAGAGTTACGGACAATGGAAGACCGTACAGGAGAGGATTACAGATGTTCAGAGCAATGCCTTCCAAGTTGAGCCCAAGCTGAGCCTAAACTTTGTAAATGATGGAAAGATACACAATTTGTGTCACTAACACCCTCCAAATAGACACATAAGGTTAGGTGCTTGGAGAACAGGCAGGACAAATCATAACTTAATTGCCTGGGAAACTAGGGTCATGTTTATCAGAAGAAGTACGGAGAAAAGTTCTTAAAATGTGAAGAACATTTATCATTATCATTTATCATTTTGAAAGATCTCTTCACCAAAACATCTTTTTGACTATCTAAGACAGAATGAAACTCCAGTCTTTTTGAAATGTTGGTATATTGGGACAGTGCTGGGATATATGCATGAATATTGACACATACTTTTAAGAGCAGAGACAGAGTAAGAAAATGTTGGCAAGAACTATTAGAGTGTGATCATATGATCCTAAGGGGAACCTTTCCAAAAAGCCCCAAAAGCAGTTGTCCTTTGTAACCAGTCCCTCTATAATTGGGTTATTACCATGAGTAGTAAATTAGGGCCTTTTGATAGCATAAAAGAACACTCAGTGTGTGTGGCAGTGCAGGAAAAGAACATGCATGTAAGACCCGATTGAAGGCATGCAATGTCTGAATTTGAGAAAAAGATGTGTGATATCAGCAGAGCATATGTAAAACTTAATACGGTCCAACTTTAATTAGTTATACTCTTAAGAGTGGCTAACTCAATATTTTCTGTTTAATTCCTTTTTGTCTCAACTCATCTTCTCTTGTATTTCCCGCTATCTTTTGTCTTTTTCACAATGATTTTCAGTTCTTTCATTGAGATTATCATATAAAGACAATTATAAAATGGCTGTGTGACCTCCAATTCTGTATATTTAAGAAAGAGCCACTGATCTTACATATGGTAGTATGGGCAGGTTATTCATTAGATCTTTTTAAATTGTTTCCTTCTGTAATTAGTCCTTATTTCCTTTTAAAATATCAATCAGAAATTCATAATACATTTGGAAAGGTTGCTGGCTTCAGCGAATTCCAGTAGCCGCAGACATTTTGCTCCCCCATGGATTATCAAAGAATTGGCTATTGGCTGTGAGTCTATAACTGTTTGGGGCACCATGGACAAAGCCAGGCTTCCTTTGTGCATTTTGATATAGGCGATGTTATGGTTGGAGGGGCCATTTTCTTCCTTGAATGCAGTACTAGGAGTATTACAGTAGCAGCTCTGCTATCATGATCGCTGCAAGGATTCTCTGTAGAGGGAATGAGCTGTGCTGCTCATTTCGAGTAGATCTTTTTTTATGGGCAAAGGTGAAAATGTTAGATACCTGACTTTGTCAGGCTGGGATAGGAACCCTTATCAGCCTGGGCTGGGAGACCTACCAGGGTAGGAGCCAGAGTCATTCCTCCTACTCCGTTGAGGGATGATGGCATCTGAGAGGGACCTAATTCCTTTCCCTCCCTAAGCGCTAGTTTATACAGAGGCAGTACTCACTTGCACACCCCCATACATCTTGACACAAATGCTGGCAAAGTTTTCTCTCCATTTTCCTGAGCCAAAGCTAAAGCAATATGAACATAGCACATCAGTTCTCCACACTATCTACATTTCAGCATCGGAATCCCTGAACCGGAGAGGCCACTGAAAGGGAGGCAGGCATTAAGCTGCCATGGATGACTGGCATGCGTCGCGTCACTCTCCAGCGCAGACGTGCTCTGCAGCAGAACGGCTGCACCTCAGACACTTGAGATGGAGCTGCACTCACAAACCGAACTATCACTTACCTTATACATTGTTTGCCAGGAGCACCCTACTATGAATTGAAACACTCTAGAACACCGGCCTCCATTCTTACGACATGGCAGACCAGCACAGTGAAAAGGGGCCGGGTATAACCAGCTCCTTATTACCCCCATGATTGTAACACCTCCTGGGCAGGGAAGACAGTGCCTTATTGGCCAGGCCTAGAAATCCAATGTCAGAAGATGAGGAAGGATAGAAAGACACAAAAGAAACAGGAAGGTGACTGTTGTTCAGATGAGGTCAGAGGAGGAGGTGGCAGACCGAAAGGAACAGCAGGAGGAAGGAGGCTGGACTGGAATGTGAAGGCGAACTACAGAGAAGACGAGGTATTCGTTTGTGAGAGCAAGTGGTACTGTGTTGTGAGTGTGCGTGCAAGGTAGATAAGTGTGAGAGGGAGTGTAGAGAGTGGGTGGAAAGTGTTTGTGAGAGTGAAATGAAGGTGACTGAGGAGAAGGTAGGTGGATTATCATTAGTCTGGAAGAAGGAGTAATTAGTGTGTAGGAGTGACTACTATTGGCGAGGAGGGAGTTGTAACATCAAAGGGCGGAGACAGGAGAGAAACATGAAAGGGACAGAGAAGTTTAGGCCACCATCCTAGTGAAGGCAGAACCTAGACTGTAGGGAGAAACCAGCAGTACATAGTAACTTGGGAAGTAGGGAGGCCTGGGCTTGGGACGGATTGGTGTATTTAGATCTGAGAAAGGGGTTGTCCTAGCATCCTGATACAAAGCTTAATAAAAAAAAACTTGAACTCTCTGTGCGACCGGGAGTGTCACTTGAGGCAATCTATCACACAAGGGTGTTGGGGCTGTACGTGGCGATTAAGTCAGGTGGGCGATTAGGATGGGATAGCGTGTTATCCAGGAAATAAGTGTCCCCACCCTGAGATTTGCTCCACACAGGACGATCAAGGGAGTAAGAATGGGATATGGAGGTGTCGATGACAATATCAGCTCTAAAGCCCCCGAAATTGACAAGGAGCTTCAATATCAGGATATTGCTATGTGACCATGCTGTTATGGAAGAGAGCTTGTTTGACCTCTCTTATGGCTCTATGCCACAATTTGCGTTGTTACTGGCAGTGTATCTTATTTCGGTGGATGCAATGTGTCAATTTGTGATACCTCATCACCAGAGAGCACAGAGAAGGCTAGGAAACAGCAAGTGCAGTAGGCAGCTCATGCCGATGACGTTCACATTTTCAATCTTTTATGATCCTTTTGTTCAGCATTTTAGATTTGCCATTTACCCTATTTTACGCTACTCGGCACATAAAAGGCCTCTCTCTCTTTATTTTATTTATGGTGAAAGACCATTGACTGGGAGAGGCGGGTCCATTGCTGACATTCTATACAATGTGGCATCAGCGGTCATGGCGGAAACACCACAGACTGAAGTGTGACTCTGCATGTTTGATATAGCATATAGGTTCTTTAGTGTCAATGGACAGTTTGGGTGTGTTTGACCGAATTTGTTTTGATCGAGGCAAACTGACTGCAATTTATCTGCACGGGGCCCAATTTAAATGCACATGCATTTTTATTTTCCTCCCTTGCCTCCAATTTGAAGGTAGCGGGGGACACCCCCGCAACCTCCAAAATTGCAAAATATCAAACATGGGGAGCGGGGAACAGCCCTGCAACCCCCGCTCTCCAAGGTTGGTATTTTGCAATATGTGCGACCAAATTGCCCTGAAGGCCAAATCACCCATGCAAAATTCAATCAAATTGGTCATTAGGTCAATTGTTTTAGGTCAAATAGGCTAATACCTCAATGGACACATACAACAGACTGAAGCATGCACTTTCTCCGATGACACCCCCACAATTGTGGGTATGAATTATAATACAATAAACTGACGTATCGGAGCCCTGTTGTTGAGCATACACTGCCAGCGGCGTACCTGTTGCATGTGCCACAGGCTGTGGGATGGAGGGGCTTCCACAGCTGAGATAGCCTGGACTTGAGCCTGAACGCCCATTGCCAGCATATCACACACGGCACAGCCACAGTGGAAATAGCACGATCAGCACACTGTCAACTTTTCCTTAACCATATCCCCCGCAGCCATAACGGGCGTGATTATCCTAAGTAAAAGTACGGTATTCAGCGTGCTAATTAGTTGTCGAATACACACTAATCAGCCGCAAGTGGCACATGTTTTCCACAACACAGATGTTCACGCTTCAGCCGGCTCCGCAGCAACAAGGAAACTTTAATTGCCAACTGCGGCATCAGCTGAAAATAACTTGTGACTATTGTAAGCTCAGAATGTTCTCACTCTCTCCAAGAATTGGAGCTCTGGCTCCTGCTCGCGTCTCACTCACCGACGTAGCTCTCTGACCGACCACCTCCTCCAATGCCCACAGATCCCAGGGCACTCCATAGTGCGCCCTGAATCCTTGGCCTCTGAAGGCCCACCCCTTCTGTTTCACCTAGCTGGGGGTTGGGCACAGCGTCCTCTATATACACATACATCATCTCAGAGGCGTTGCTGGGGGGGGGCCGAAGGGGCTAAAGCCCCAGGTCTTTTGGTTGTTGCCCCGAATAGAAGCTCAGGGGTTATCCCCCCGTCCTGCCAGTCCCAAATGTAGCGTAGCCCCAGATCTTTTCCAGACCTAGCAACACCCCTGCCTCATCTACGGGCAACCTGACCACGTACGCTTCTACTTTTCCCGTCTGCTCCCTAAGCAGTCGTTAATGTCCAAGTGTGGGTTGTTCAAAGACTGCCACGGCAATGAGGCTAACAGCCTGACTCCTGGGGCCAGCGCTGGTGCAGATTTTGGCAAGGGAAAGGGGTGTTACGTCGTGCGTGGGAATTGCAGGTTTGGTCTAGATCTTCAGTCTGCAGTGTCTGTAAGGGTCGGGTGTGTGCAGGTCTTTGAAATTTTTGAGGTGTATTTATTTATTTACTTATAACATTTATAGAACGCCCAACCCCAGGGGTATCACAGTGTTTGTTACAAGATTTCATTTAGTTACAGAGACATTATTGATTGGCCTTTCAACAGGATGGGTAGAAGTATGAGTATTGTGGCTTGTTGAACCCCTACTTGATTGTCTGCTCAAATTTTCGGCTCCCCCAAAAGTGATCACACTTTTCATAAAATACAGCCTGACTCCTGGAGCCAGCGCTGGTGCAGATTTTGGCAAGGGAAAGGGGTGTTACGTCGTGCGTGGGAATTGCAGGTTTGGTCTAGATCTTCAGTCTGCAGTGTCTGTAAGGGTCGGGTGTGTGAAGGTCTTTGAAATTTTTGAGGTGTATTTATTTATTTACTTATAACATTTATAGAACGCCCAACCCCAGGGGTATCACAGTGTTTGTTACAAGATTTCATTTAGTTACAGAGACATTATTGATTGGCCTTTCAACAGGATGGGTAGAAGTATGAGTATTGTGGCTTGTTGAACCCCTACTTGATTGTCTGCTCAAATTTTCGGCTCCCCCAAAAGTGATCACACTTTTCATAAAATACAGCCTGACTCCTGGAGCCAGCGCTGGTGCACATTTTGGCAAGGGAAAGGGGTGTTACGTCGTGCGTGGGAATTGCAGGTTTGGTCTAGATCTTCAGTCTGCAGTGTCTGTAAGGGTCGGGTGTGTGAAGGTCTTTGAAATTTTTGAGTTGTATTTATTTATTTACTTATAACATTTATAGAACGTCCAACCCCAGGGGTATCACAGTGTTTGTTACAAGATTTCATTTAGTTACAGAGACATTATTGATTGGCCTTTCAACAGGATGGGTAGAAGTATGAGTATTGTGGCTTGCTGAACCCCTACTTGATTGTCTGCTCAAATTTTCGGCTCCCCCAAGAGTGATCACACTTTTCATAAAATGCCCCTTGTTGGTCGACACTGTGATCAGCTGCTGGTGGGTACTCCTCTTAGCAACCACGATGGCCTGCCTTGCAGAAGGGCATCCTCTTATCTCGGAACGACTTCGTCCTCAGCCTTTATTAGGAATATCTGTTTTATCACTGATCAGAGCGAATAATCGTTAGTCTTTGTCAGCTGTCTGTGCTGCCGTGGTGTTTGGGCGGTGGGCTGCTGCTGTTGATGTCAGCTGTCTGGGGTGCTGTGGTGGTTCGGTGGTGGGTTCTGCTGTTGGTGTCAGCAGACTGGCGTGCCGTGGTGGTTGGGCGATGGGCTGCAGCTGTTGATGTCAGCTGTCTGGGGTGCCGTGGTGGTTTGGTGGTGGGCTTCTGCTGTTGGTGTCAGCTGTCTGACATGCCGTGGTGTTTGGGCGGTGGGCTACAGCTGTTAATGCACGCTCTTTTGGGAATCACTTTTCTATGCAGAGAGGAGAAGTTGTGCTGTTTGAAAGTGGACTTCCAATTCTTACTGCTGAAAACAGAATGGGGAAGGTGAAAGTGCTTGGAAAGTTTTAAGGCAGATGCTGGTGGTACTCTTGCTCAGAAAACATGATTGTTTAGTAAGGGAAATCTGTGGGACAAACCAACACAACACAATTGAACGGTGACCCCCTATGCCCACAGTAACATCAAGGCTTCTTCCATGTTGAAGCTATCTAGCCCACATATTGGATGTTTGGTGTGGCAGTGGCCACAGGGACGTCATTTCACGAAAATGCCAGGGGTAGCGGAAGTGACATCACACGACCCTTGGCCTCTGATGACATCACAGGAAGTGATGCCCTTTGACGCCACCCAAAGTAATATAGCGGGACACGATGCACACGGCCTTTCACCCATTGACAAAACAGGAAGTGGCATCACATAGCATTGTTCCTAAGTACACTACGAAAAATATGGTTATGATATCACTATAATTTGATATACATACAGAATGGATCACCATATGTAGCATTAAGATCAGTGTATAGGCCCATATTACCAAATTACTGTCACGGCAAGCAGACGTCCATGGCCAAATGATAATGATGTATTATTATATAGCAGTTACGCATAAGCGCTTTATATAGAAACAAATATACATTGAATATTACCCAACATGTGTTGGTACTCATTTATCGACCTCAGAAGATTAAAAGGCTGAGTTGAGGTGTTTAAGAACAGACTAAATCAGTGACTCACCCCCTGAAGTGTGCCTGAAATAAACCTTCAATGAGTCTAGCAATTATTGTATAGAATTCCAGAAAGACACATTATTTGGTATTCCAATTCTTTCTTATTCAGGGTCACTTCTGAAAATGTTAGACTTGCAGAGCACCTGTTCATTTTTTTTAAAGAGGCCTGAACAGGAAAACCAGCCACTCCAGATGCAAAGAGCCACTTGACGCTGGCCACAGCCCAGTAGCTTGCATTAAAAAAAAAGAAACTTTTTTTAAAAACATTTTATTTTAGGGGTAGCAAGGGAGACCATAGGGGTAGCAGGGGAGACCTAAGGGGTCATAGTTGCGACCCCTGGCGACCCCTAAATGATGTCCCTGAGGGGCCACATGACCCTAAAAGGCATCACATCTGATGGCTTCAGCATCAGTGCATTGCTTGTGAGGCGCAGCGCTTAAGTGCCGCCCTGTCCGCTGTTGATGCCCTCCAGCTGCTGGGCAGTTGCGGCTGGAAATGTCTGCCTGGTCCACGGAACTGTAATATCAACATGTGGATAATGATGATGAGCCAATCGGCATTTTGCTCGCCGGCACCTTTGTAATGAATGTGCTTACAGAGGAAGGGGACCCAAGTTATGGTGGGAAACTTTCCACAGTGCAGGTCTCAAGATTCCATTCCCTGGCCCTAAAACAATAATCCTTTAGAGGAAGCTGTTTTTCGCACGAATGGTGTGACATCTTCCTTTTTCAAGGACACTTGGTCAGTGCTTCCCATGTAAGCCTGGTGTCCTGTCCTGAATGCAACCAGGGTTCTTATGTTGCCAATGCAGATGGATTGTTCTAGTCTTGTCTGTTCATTTTGTATTTTTTTGGTACACGCTCAATGCCTGTGGGCTTTCAGCGCTTTATAAGCAGGTAAATAAATAAATAAATAAATAAATATGTAGTGGCTGGTTTCCCACCGTGAGGGTGGACAGGGGACAAACAGCCCTGAAATTCCACTTACGTTATATTACATGATAGCGAAATAAGACTGCCCGCGGAGAGCCATTGGTTTCCTTTTTCCATCCAATGTGGTTATTTGAAGTTATGTTATGTTATTTTAATTTATACCACGCACCATTGCCACTTTCATGGTCTCCAGGCAGATCTGAAAAGGAAGGGGTTTGCGATGGGTAAGTTAGTAGGATTGAGAGGGAAAAGTGCAAGAAAGCTTTGATGTGCTGTCAGTCGCTTCAGTTCGGAAAAACTGGTCGCTGTGTGCTGGTTTGTTTTAGTTGGCCAACGTTGTGTGGTTCTTGGTGGGTGGTTGTAAATGGGTGTTTCATGTGCATCTTGGGCGTGGTGGAGAGCAGGTAGAATGCTTGCAGTTTGCAGTGTTTTTGTTTTTTGTGGCAGAGATATGTGTCTGGTTTCTTCAGTGTTGGAAGCTGGGCATGCATAGTATTTAGAGAGGTTTTAGTAGGGTTAGTCGGCGGTCATCTGCAGTGGCCTACACTTTTATTTTAAAAAAGAAACCATTCCGGAATGGTTTAGTTTTAAAATAAAAGTGTAGGAAGAAGTTGAAACTTGCACTTCAGTGCACGGCACTGAACGTTCCCTTTAACAGCAGGTGTGCTTGTTTGGGGTTTTGGATTGTGTGTGGGAGGGGCGTGGCCATGAGGTTTGTGGGGAGCAGGACAGCTGGGAACATAGTTCCACTACTTCTATTCATACACTTCGACCACTGGTCGTCTGAGTCTTTTTCTGTGCGTTGGGTTGATCCATTGGGTTCATCTAATTCTATGGTGTTCGGGGTCGAGTGTTGTATTTCTCTGGGTGATGCAGTTTCAGAGATTCTTATTGTTTAGTGTTGCCGGTTTTCGTTTGCTGGAGTTTCCTCTTTAGTTTGGTTAAACAGTCATGTTTTAACAGTTTCCTCAATTTTAGGTGATTTTCTATTGTTCGTATTTCCTTTGGGAGCAAGTTCCAAAGTCTAACCTCTTTGCAGGACAATGCTGATACCCCAAACGTGTGCTTTGTGTATTGTTTTGGTTCAAGGCCAATGTTGTTGCTGGACCTTAGTGTTCACGTTTGTTTGTGGATGGAGACACCTCTGTCATTGTACCAATGTAAAAGGCTGCTCCAGCCACAATGGAATCTGCGAAGCTGATGGCTCAGTCGACTGAGTATCTGGTGCAGAAATCTTTGTGAAACCTACCGATCACAATTTGAATTCTGAGGTTGAAAAGATATGTGCAATATCCAATTATTATAACAGCTATTATTAAGCAGCAAGAGTCAATTTACATATATGCTGTCAACTTGAGATATGTAAATAATTAATTCTTATATGTTTGGCTAACATCTGGCAAAATAGTTCCAAAAATTCAATTTAATGTAATCTTTTTTTGTTGGCTATTAGGTGGCACCGTAGATCTACTCATAAGCCAAAACCGTTGTATTGGAGTGCATATAGGAGGGAGATGGGATGAGAGGAGGGACGCGCCTTCTGTGGTGTTATTTGCTTGTTTACCCAACCACTGACCTCCCACAACCATGCTGATCCATATAACCATTTTCACCCACTACCTGCCCCTTCCCGCCAAAAACAAACCCGCCTGGGATTGAGCTAGCACTATCATGAAGTAACATCAAACTGTTTGCTGTATTGGGCCTGCCAAGAGTTATTTATAAGCGGTCTTTTGAGCGCTAATGGCTTAATTGCAGATGCGAATGATTCCCCGCTGTAATAAACATGCCTTAACCAGTCCAGCCACTTGATTGATAAGCAATATGTCTATCCTCACATCTGTTCCTTGCACTGAAGTGTTGTTAAAAACAAACATTGGAAATCAATGGCTTGTGTATAGGTATTAGAAAGACATGTCTCAGGCAATTAAATCATCTGCCCAAGCAGTCATGCCATTTTACAGCTGTTGCCATTTTATGGCTCCAATTAGTACTAATAAAGAAATGCCTGGCAAATGCCTATTACATGCCTACACAAAAGCCAAAATGTTTGCCTTTGCCAATGCTTGTTTTTGTCATGCAGTGGTCCTTGAGTGATGCAGTTCTGGGTTTAATTTAGCCTGCAGGTTTGCTGGGACTCTTCCCTGCACCTCAGATCTTCTCTGCATTCCTGGGGTTGCATTGCAATCCATTGCACCTGAACAGACCTCACAAGTAGCACAGTCAAAGAATTCCCAAAAGTGATGCATGTTACTGCTTGGGCCAAAGATTCAGCATCATTTGGAATGCCTTTGGCTAACACACAGTTCCACAGTTTTTAGAACATGTGCTACTTCAAAAGCCTGTCACAAACCTGCTCATCAAGATTTCTGACTGCTCCCCACACTACCACACTCAGAATGTTTTTTTTAAAAATGTATTTGCATTTTTAAAGTGCTCACACAGCCCATGGGTATTGAGTCGCTGTTACAGGAATATGTCTTAGTTGCGTATTCATAACACGTTTATTAACCAGAGGTTTCTAAGCGCGAACCCGGGGATCGAACCTGTGTTGCTTCGTGTTGTCTTGTTTCCAAGGCGAGCACGTTGCCGCTGAGCTATCCTCCCACCTACCTACTTTCCAACACACAAAATGCGTAGCGACTAAGCCACACACACATACCAATTGAACACCACTCCGACCAGAAACCCAGCCTCAGATTGCTACACTTCTACAACCATCTTACACACACAAGCCCGGGACAAGCATCACGGCGCACGGACCCACAAGGCTTGCCTTTCGACACACATGCCTCTGTGCTGTAGACCCAGAAAAACTAAAAACGGACTCGCCCACAGACCTCAGGGTACTTGCAGCCCACACCCATCACACCAAAAGCAAAGCTGTCTCGAATGTTCATCTCTCTCTTCACTAGCCTGCCACCTCTCTTTTAAATCTGCCAGAGGAACTACAGACCATGCAACTGGCAGTGGAGCGCTGTTTAAAATCCAATAACACAATATATCACAACCTAACATAAACGAGTTGGAAACAGTTCTGACTCAGCCCCCTGGCAGGCTTCATGAAGCGCACATGTGAAGACATACCCCCCACAGACACATTTCAATATCATTGGGTTCCATGATGTTTGCCCTGCATTTCTGTTTTAACAGAGGGAGATACTACAACCCAGGAAGGCAAGTGTGGAAAGGCTGCACCATGCCGCTAACCCCTAGAAGAGCTGCAGTCTCAGCCCAAGAGGGGTCCAGCCTTCCACTATGCCACAACATCTCCACGAGGCTCAAAGCATCCCTCAAAACCAGGTATACACATCCCATCATACATGCTTGGCATAGTTAATAAAAGTTGGGTATGGTTTATCAAGAAAGTCATACGCACATAAAGATGCTTCCAAAGTGGACGGGAGGATAGCTCTGTGGCAACACGCAGGTCTTGTAACTTGGGAAAAAAAAAACAATTCTATTCAATGTTTAAATGAAGGTTTTTTCTCCTAAAAGTAGGAGATGTTCGTTCACAAACAGTAATTGGGACTCAGTGGGCCTCATTCCGAGTAGGGCGGTAAGGGATACTGGGCACCAGTAAGGAGACCAGTGCCGGTAATCCCTTACCACCCTACTACAAGGTCCCTTAGCGGGTCCCTCCAGTAACGCTTGATCTGACCAGGCGTTATGGACGGGACCCACAAAGGGACCAGGGCGCAAATAACGGGCTTGACAAGCGCGAGCCCGTTATTTGCGCCCTCCCCATTCCCATTGAGCCCTGTGGGGGCTCCAATGGGGAATGGTATTTTCAATGGTAAGTCCCCATTGAACTAGACCAGTGCCGGACCTGTTGTTGGTGGCAGTCATGGTGCAAATAACGCCATGACTACCACCAATCTCAGAATGAGACCCAGTGGGTAACCCTGGCAACTCAGATCAATGCCACTCACGTAACAATTCACTCGCAAATTATGGGAAGCGCCAGGGACGTCATTTAGGGGTCGCCAGAGGTCGCAAGAGCGACCGCTGCCGATTGGCCAGCGACCTCTGTCAATCTCTTGCGACCTCTGGCATTCATCCAATCAGAGGCGGAGGGGGCGTGGCCACAGCTATGAGCACGGTGCTGCAACGTGCTTGTGGTACTCCATTTTGGCTTTGCAGTTCCATTGCACGTGTTTTTGACCAGAAGAAGAGACCGACGCCGACACTGACACTGGCTCCTCCCGAGAAGGCCAGCTTGAGCTTCTTTCTACCACGTGAGTAGGGTGGCAGTGAGTGGCTGTGTGTGTGTTTTGACTCACTGCTGGGGCTCGAGGTGCGTCTGTGTGCCGTGTGAGTGTGTGCTGCCTGCTGCTGGGTTGGTATGTTGAGCCAGGCCTGTGGCCTGGCTGCTGTTACGGCGTGGGTGTGTGTGGTGCCCTGTGACTGTGCCGGGTCACAGGTGGGCGTGCTGTCATGCCTGCCCTCGGGGCCGCAGTGCCGTGCTGCCAGCAACCTCAGGCTCAGGCAGAGCCAGGTTGGCTCGGTCGGCTGCGCCGCTGCGGGGCCCGGGGTGTGTGTGCAGGCCTGGGGCCTTGCTAGCTACGCCTGCTATAAGTATACATTGATTTACTGCCGCCCGCGATTCTGTCCAGCCCTCTTAAACGGTTTATTATGAGGGCACAATCGCGGGCGTCAAAGGCATAACCCCATCGTATTTCATGTAAAGCAAAAATGCATTATTCTGCTTTAAATGAAATACGATGGCGTGGCGTTATGCCTTTGCCACCAGTGATTCTGCCCTCTTAAACGGCAGAATCACGGGCGGCAAAGGCATAATTTAAAGCAGAAATGCATTATTTAAAAAACATGGTTTAACTTAAACCATGTTTTTGAAATAATGCAGTGACCAGACTGCACTTTGCCAGTTAATCCCGTGGCAGTAATACGTGATAATAACATGTGTTATTAGTGTGCTTACCAACATGAGGAAGCTGGCATGAAACTCTATATAGGAACACTAATGGTTATTATTAGTGTTTGCTGGTGATTGGTTATATTCACTGCTGCAGCTGCCTGTACCAGCACAGGTGTGGATGCAGATACAGGTACAAAGGGCTCCTTCTTGATATGATATGGGCATATGGCATTTATAACGCACCTGTACATTCTGCTTTACATTAAATACGATGGCGTGGCATTATGCCTTTGCCACCCGTGATTCTGCCCTCTTAAACATTTTAATAAGAGGGCAGAATCGCAGGCGGCAAAGGCATAACACCATCGTATTTCATGTAAAGCAGAAATGCATTATTTAACTTAAACCATGTTTTTTAAATAATGCATGGCTCTTGCGATGGGCACACAGTGATAGGCACATGTGGCAGTGCAAAGGGGGGTGTGTTTTAGAGCACTACATATGGGTTATGTGGGAGAGTGCATGAGGCGTATGGGGAGGGGCACATGCATAAGGGCACACCAGGAGAGTGCAGGAGGCACAAGTGAAGGAACAGCAGGAGACGCATATGGGAACTAATAGGAGGCACATGTACATGAGGGCACAGCAGAGGCCCACCTTTGGGTACCACATGGGACACACATGCAGGAATGCACAGGGGGAATGCGTATTGGAGTACAATGGGGGTGCCACTGAGGCACACAAAAGGACGGAATGGCCTGAGCGCACAGGAGACATGGAAGATAAAGTAAGTACACAGGGAGTGTGCCACGGGGAAAAGGCGTGATGGCACAGCAGACACAGATGTGGCAGAGTACAGCAATCACATGTGAAGTACGATACATGAGGCATACATGGAAGGTTTCAACAATGGAGGTACATGTGGAAGGGCAGGGGAGGCTAGTCTGTGAGCACAGCAGTAGGCACAAGTGAGAGGCCAGCAACATGCTCATAAGTAGAGGGGCAGCAGGAGGGACATGTGGGATTGTGCAGGGGGACCATGTGTGTTCAAGCACAAGAGGACGGGCATGTGGTAGGATACAGATGGAATATGGGGCATGTTCGACATCAGGCACGTGTGAGTGCATACCAGGAGGGTGCAAAAGTCACATGTGGTAAAGTATTGGAGACACATAGGGAGTTTGTCACAGTTTGGACGCAGCAGAGACGTGTGAGAGTGGATAAGGTGCACATGGGGCTGGCAGCTAAATTGGCTGAAGTAGAAAATTCCAGTACCCCCTACCCCCGCACTGCCCCATCTGATCAGTCGGCAAGTCGGGGGTCCTTCACTGCCTGCTCTAGCAACGCCATGGCCTACCTGTGCGGTCGAGCTCTACCACATAATCTGCATGCTTTTACTGAACGGACCCTTACATCTCATTCTCTTGGAAGATTGGCCCCTCCACCACTTTCCCTCCACCAGTAAGTGCTCCACAGGGGTCCGACTGTGGCTCTCTCCTCTTCACATTCTACATATCCACTCACAGAAAAGCCCCCTCATCCTATGTCTTTTCTTATCCAAGGCCGGCCTTAGTGGCGGCAGAGCCCCAGGCAGCAAAATAAGAATATGGCTCCCCACCCCTCTGTGTGCCCCATGTCATGAGGGGGTGGGAGGGCACCACATTTTTTAATAGGCGCAGATGTGAAAGCATCAGCACCCTGCCGCACCTTCTCCCACCACACCACACCAGGTCGGGGGATCCCTTGAAAGACTCCGCCGAGCTGGCGTGGCGGGGGACAAAGAGCGTCCCGGGCGGCCCTGCCCTAAGGCCGGCCCTACTCCTACCACTTGTTTTACTCTTATCTTTCCCTTCGTGCTCCCAATCAAGGTTCACTCTTTTGCACCACTGATCCAGGTTCAAGGGTGTGGGCAGCTAAGGAGCAGGTTGGGGTTCAAGCATCACCGTTTGGTGAGGAGAAGGCAGAGTGTCCAAGGGTAGTGACAGACATGTCACATTCATGGACAAATATCTTATTAAACAAGACCCTTCTTTTAGAAGAGGGTGAAACACTTCCAAAATCCTCTAGACTTCACTTCACCTGTGTTGCTTCATGTTGTCTTTCTCCCAAGGTGAGCACGTTGCCCCTGAGATATCCCCTGGATATGAGAGACACTACTCTGCCAAATTTGTTCAATATGTTGATAGCATGGCTTTTGTAGCCTGCCGGTTGTAGAGGGTGATCAAGGTGGTGTAATTGTCCATAAACCATGTTTCAGTTAGCCACAAGAAGTCAATATCAGGCTCCTCCAATGAGTCATGAATGTTTGTTTGCTGAGTCTGCAATTAATATGGTGTGGTGTTGCACAAATGAATGATTCTGGTATTTTGTTGTTGTTTTCAGACCTGCATCTTCATGTGGGAGTTCCTTCCTTTCTCGTTCTTAACGCCAGCAAACAGTACCACCACTGAGCAACTGACACCCAGGCTTATCTGTGACCGTTGTGGGAGGTAAATGAACATGAAGCAACATATTGAAAATGTACAGCATATGTTAATGATCTGATCTGTTAGTCCATACCTGTTTATGCATTGCAGCCTTGTCATAGTTGTTCCAACACTAGAGATTGCTGTCTCAAAATGTATGACACTGAACGCATGCTTCACTTCAGTTTTTCGGGACCAAGGGGTTTCTTTGTTTAGGGGCAGAGTTTGAACAGGGTGCAACTGTTAATCTCTCAAATCTAAACTATAACCCCGACAGATAGGACTGGCCTAAAAGTAAGCTACAAAAATAAATACTTGAAATCACAGCTTAAGTATGTGCTCCAGATAAGATTTTGAAGTGGGACTATTTTATTTCCTGTTTTGTAATCTTGGAAGTAAAATGATTTTTAGGGAGTAAAAATGTAAATCCAGTTCCCCACGGCAGTATTTATTAACTGAAAAACGGAAAGGGTTTTCTAATAATTATGTTGCACCTAATTACTCATACACATTAAAAGATCATGTGCATGTCTACCGATCGGGCAGTAATAGTACTTTCTTCCTTTGGAACTACGTGCGCTACCTCTCCAAACATCCATGGAGCTGTGTGCGTGAAAGCAGGGGCTCGGGGTCCACAGTGTTTGTTTCCTATTTTTTTGTTGGGAGTATTTGTAATCTCTGTTTTACTTTTTGGGGAGTATTAGCTTATTTTCAGGGAATACAGTGATAAAGTTGTAAGCCAAAGCAATACATTTCAGATTTATCTCCCCTTTGGTATGCAGCAGAAGTGGTCCCCCAAAGAAGAGTGAAGAACAAAACAAAGTCGGAAGGACACCCAGGAATCCATCATTTGCTTGAATAATAGCTTCTGATTTAGCAGTACTAAAAGAATGAACATGTCTACACCAACAGGAAAACCCAAGGATCCAAAACAGAGGTCAATCCCTGATATTTTTTCTCCAAAACCAGCCCGGCACCAACCGCATCACAGCCAGTTTTCTGTGACCTCAAAACAGCACCTGCCATACTTGGAGCCTCTTCTCTGCCAAACACCTGCAGCTCCACTACCAGAGTTCTGTGTCTTCTTGATCTGTTGCCATTGAACACTCACAGACTTCTCCTCTGGTTTCCGGTCACCTAAGCAACAACCTGCCTTCGAGTCAGAATCTTCACCTTATATGCCACTGAAACAGCAGCACCGGCACGTCTGTCAAGCCACTGTTCTGCTCAGTCTGGTAAGAAACTACATTTTAAGTCTTATGATCAGAGTGAAGGAAGAGCAACTGTTGGGCATTATCCCAAAATCTATATAATAGTACTAATTGTTGGAATGTGTACCATTGTGGAGAGGTGCGGGGTGTGGAGGACAATGAACATGTAGGAACAGAAACCTAGGCATATAAAGAGTGTTGGTGACTGTGGGAGTAATGCAAAATGCAGCCAGGATTTTTTCCCCCATAAAATATGGGGACAGGACTGATGAGGCTTTTGGTACTGAAGCTCGTATCACCCAGTAATGCACTGTATGCCTTGAGCACATTTAGAACTAATCTTTTGGCAGCCAAAATAACACAAGAAGAAGAACCATTAAAAACTGAGGATGCCATACATGTTTTGTGGTGAAATATTCTCCCTCTCCCCTTTTATCCTGGCTTTCCCCTATCCCCATGCCCGCCTATCCATCCCTGTCCCCCAGGATTGTGATTTTGCTCTGTAGTCCTGTTGAAATAACAGGGCAGATCCACATAAAGAGGGGATTGGGGTTCATACACTTCACGTGGCAACATGGACCTTGACACTGCTACATATGATGATCCATTCTTGTCTGAAATATCACAATACACTGATATCGTAACAATTTTTTTCTTAGTGTTCTGAGGGATAATGCTTTGAGGCCACTTCCGGTGATGTCATGGTGGGGGTGTGGTCTAATGACATCACTTCATGTGGGGTGTGGTCGAATGGCATCACTTCTTGTGGGGGGTGCGGTCAAATGACCACTTCCTGTGATGTCACTCTTGGGGGCGTGGCACTGTGATGTCACTTCCGCTACCCCTGGCATTTTGGTGAAATGACGTCCCTGGGAAGCGCTGTCCTACGCAAGACAGATCAAAGGATTACTAAAACATTATTGCACCCAACAGGAACTGACCCTTAGTTTTCTATCTGTGTTCAAGTCAGATTTGTAAAATATGATTCCCAAACAAGACTTTTTACAACCACTCAGAAGACATCAATTAGTCAGACTTTCCCGAAGTATGGCGGCCGGAGGCCAACCAAGCGAGAAAGTAACGATGGGTTTGCCATGTATCCATGGCAACCAATAACAACATTGGCGGGGTACGTGGCACTCCGACTGCATCCCAGAGAGCAGACGTCACGCGGAGATTGATCGATCAAGTAATAATTGTAATACAGACAGAAAAACAAGCCTTAGAAGGCACGCGGAAGATGCCTATCTGCATTCTTTAACGACATATGTCTTTTTACACCACACGGACAAATATGCTATACAAAATTCAAAGGGAACTATTTCATGCGCTTTGTTAATGCATGCGCACATTTGAAATATTCTATTTGTTTACCCCAGCAACCTGCGGAAACGCGTTTGCTTTTCAATCTAACTTTGCACATATTATAAGCGGCAAGTTTTTACACACCTGGTCTCCCTTTCAGGATGTCGATTCCCTGGCTTTTATTCAAACATACTAATAATCACTCCAGTTTGACTCTTAACTTCGGACGGACAAACCTTGATGTGTTCTGTTCATCCAAGAACATAAATCTTACTAGACAAATGTCATTACAGGTGGGATTTAACCCAGTTATTATCTTTATAGACATTACATGAGAAGACCGACCACCAGCACACGAGGTAAGACATGAGACAATTCATTATCATGTAAGCTTTCAATAGTCTGTACGAGGTTGTGACTGTAGTATACGAGGTCACCTTTGAACTAATACGGGCATATTATTAGAGAATGCAGGATTCTTTACGTAAATATAAACATAAATGACACACACAAGTGGAAATTAGAACAATATAGACACATGGGTATTATATGACTCGAACATGATAAACAATATGGGCAATGGCTGTATCAAAGATGGCACAGAACTAATGATAGAGATAGGACTATTACATCATGATTTGATGTTTAGTTTCCGTTTTTATTGATTTTTTTCTATATTTTATTCTCTTTTTTTCTCATGTGTTTTGTCTGTTTCTCAATATATATCCTTCTGACCCTAAACACTCCTCCACTTCACCACTCCTTGTTTTCTGTCTACCTGTGATTATGCAACAATTGTATGGAAATGTCATGCAAAAGCAATTGAATTGTCTGAATTTGGATATAGGCTGCTCTATCCAAGATATTCAGGAGGAAGTGGACAGTTGTTATAGGTTGGTAGTTTGTGGGGGACGTGTGTGTTCAGTTTCTTTAGCAATGGGAGTACACCGGCTTCCTTCAAGCTGGTGGGTGTCGGCAAGAGGAGAAGGAGGAGTTAATAAAGGTGGTGATGAAGGGGGCTATGGCTTCTGCACAGTCCTTGATAATGGCAGCAGAGCAAGAATATCCTTTGCACCTGGAAGGCTTCAGAGCATTAAGCAAGGAGGAGACTTCTTCCTCAGAGAAAATGTTACAACAGAAAGGGGGAAGTTCTTGTGGACCTAGTTGATGGTGGCCGTCTGATGAGGATGGCTGTTAGGGTTAGTGCTGGCTTGCGTCTGTAGGATGTTTGTGTGTAACAAGGCGATTTTGTCAAAGGGGGCATTTTGGAACTTGGTGTACCGGGTCTCATCTCTAGATAAGTCGACCTTGGAGGGGGTTTCGAGTTCTCTAATCATGGTAAAAATCTCTCGAGTGTTCAATTTCACATTTGCAATTCTAATATTGTAGGTGGCTATTTCTTCTTGTAGGATGGCTGTCTTGTAGGTTTTGGTTGCAGTGGTGAAAGTGGATTTGAGTGGGTCAGAAGGGGACTTTCTCCATTCAGCCTCAGCTTCACGTTTCTTAGCACGGTGTGCGGTGGGTTTACATTTACAAGGCGCAAGAGGTGCAATGGTGTCAACTGCTTGCAGCAACATGTTGCAATGTAGGTCAGCAAGCCTGTCTGGCTCAGGGTGGGCTAGGTGAGCCGGATGGAGCCTGTCATCCAAGGGAAGGATGCTATCTGTGGTGAGTTTCCGTGAACTACGAGCAAAGTAGGTGTCAGTGGTTGACAGTTACTCATGTTCAGTACTCTATGTGCTGTATTCTGCAGAATGACATCCAGCATCCACATTGGGGCTCATAATACAGATCAAAAGTGAAATAAAAGTATCTTGTTCAAGTTTTTATCTAGCCGGATCCCATGGAGTGTGGCCAGACGGTTGGTATGTCCAGGTCCCCCCCACTAAGATATGGGGATGTCCTGCCCTGGTCTGCTTCCGGATGAGAGCTGTATTTCAGTCGCTTGTCTGCAAAATCAAAAAGCATATAGACCTATGATGGTTGTGACCTCTCCACACATTCCCATTCGAGTCACTCCAGCTCAGATAGGAAAAAAGAGTTTGCAATCGACTATGACTATACCCAGGCGAAGGTAGAGCAAGTACCTGCTACCCAATTTCTTGCCCTTGAATCCCCGCACATGGCAAGGGTTATGCTGGGTTTCATTGACTGCACTTATGTAGTCTGCTTTTTTTTGTGACTACTTCCCAACCGCTCAATTTCTTTACTTGTGTTCTCCATATTTAAATCACCTGCTTTCTCTGACCTCTTAGGTCGCGCTGCTCCTTTCTACGTAACAAATTTCTCAATTTTCTGTTTGGCGTGCCTTCTTGTGTTGCTTGGTCCCTGCTTGCTCCTGGGACCTCCTCGCCACCGCCCACTGGCTTCTCCAAAATGGCGGCCCCTATACCCTCCTCTCCTCCTACACCTCTACCTGGCTCCTCACATGAGCCTTATCCTCAAACCATGTATCTGTTGTCCGTTTCTGCACCCCACTTCCCAGTTGGTCTAATGCTGAGTGACCCCATAACACCTTCCCCTGCCCCAAAGGCTCCCTACATAACCCCCATCACCACAAAGGTATGTCTTTTGCCATCTCTGCACCTGCCAGTACCCTGCAAGTCTCAGTACCCTACCCCAAACCTGCAGCCCTGGCACCAGGTCCCGAACTCTTGCTCCCTACCTTGCACCTCTTAGTCCTCAGTATGCCCACGGACTTCAGTGGGGGTCTCTTCTGATGTTCAGGACACGTGTGGTGAGATCGGGTGGGATCTATCGAGGATATTTTTTGCTTTGCTGCCTGGGGTGCTGGGGCAGCTAAAGCTGGCCCTGCCACTATGGCAGGCTGGCATGCTGGATGAAAATGAGGCTGTGCTTAAGAAAGTGTGTTGCAAACTACTTCAGGGTAGGGTCAGTTAGTATGTGCGCTCTGGTAACTTCTGAAATGTGTTTGGATGGCAGCTACCCCAGTTCATATAGGTGTTACCCTGCACCTATTAAGAAATATACATTCAACTGTGACATCAACTGAACTGATTGCGCTACTCCAATGCTTGCATTGAACTGAACTGATTGCGCTACTCCAATGCTTGCATTGAAAGGAATGTTTTTCCATTAGTATGAAAAACAAAAACTATGATAGACTTTAACTCTGTATTCAATTAGTGGTATAACTGTGTAGCGTGCCCTTGAAGAACCCCAGTCGACACGTGTTTCGAGCCTTCGGTCTTAATGGCACATTCTCTTAACATGTCCTATGGCCTGTATTACGTGCTGTGAGCGACACATTGCTTACATTTCATGTTCCTATTCCTACTAGCCTGTACGTCTATATATTTACAGCCAATATATTAAGGCCTTTCCACGCTGCCCCTTACATTTGATCTTGGTTATGTTCGCCATACGTTTTTTAACATGAATGTTAAATGCCACGGAGACAGCAGACTGCACCATAATAAGGGCGGCCATTGAAAAAAGTATGGTGATGATACCCACATGGATATTTCATGGGCAGCTTAAGAAAGTGTGGGTTTCGCCTGTGATAACTTTTACAGTTCTGCTCTGGGGCCCCTAGGTACAATATCTCACCTGCAAAGCTTGGTTTTTGGAGTGCCCCTCTTCAATGTTCTTTTTGATTGATGCATGTTTAGCATCTTCTGCCACTATTTTACAGCCCCCAAGTGCTGCAATTATGTGATGTTGTGTTTCATAACTCAAAGGAATTTGTTTTAACAACCACAGAATGATGGACAGTGGAGTTGGATATAGACCTCATGGCTCTCATACAAATCTCTTCAATAGGAGCTGAATGATTCGTGCCAACTTCTACTCTTTTTTTGCTATGAGGGTAGGTCAAGGTAGGTCAAAGTTTCACTCAGCCATTGTCACAGGACGTGATGCCAAAAAAAGGTTACATCACAGAAAAGAGGCCAGCTGCCCCAAACAAGTCAGTGGGAAGGCACGCGTGTGCCTGGGCATAAAGACCGCTCCTCTTTGTTCCAAGGTATAAAATGTTCTCAGTTCTTTCGACCTGCTGATCCCAAGCAATGCAATGGCCTGGAGCAAGAGAGAGTAAGGGCTACACCATTGACAGCGCTGTTCCTTTATGCTTCCCATTCTCCGGATCATGCAGACACGCCACTCTCCAGTTTCCTCCTGGCATGCATAAGATGTTCTGGATGTCCAGCCTTTTTAGATAATGTCCCTTGCTATTCTTGAACAGCACTTATATTATTCCCCATAATAATGCAGGATTCTCAGCAGCAAAATTGCAAATTGATGGGAAGCTAGGACCCAGGGGTCGCTAAATATCTCATACCAGATGTGGGAGAGCTTAAGATCTATGTGAGACTGGCACTTAGTCTGTGAGCCCCACGAGGATTATGGGAGGTCCAAATGATTCCCTTACGTTCCAAGTTCCACAGCATGTGAAACTGGAAATCAAATGTCAAATGAGGGCTGTTCAAGAATAGCTGGTTCACTGTTTGGTGGCAAGGCTGTATGCCCAGTCCGTTCTTTGAAAATCATTGTCTCAGTTTACAGCATGATCATAGTTGCAATCTCAATATGATCAAACATGTCTCAGTAAATAATTGTAGACATCTAAATATTTCATAATTTATTTGCAAAAAATCACACAACGCTTTTTTAGAAAAATATGGATAATCAAAAGAAAGACATAAGAAAATAAAGCTGTTTGTGATGACATTGTTATTTAAGCCGCAAAATGTCCCTGGTGTTTTATTACAAACTTTTACCAGGGGCCTAAAAGTCCATGATTGAATGATATTGGGGGTAGTTTGTATCAGTTATTTGTCCTGAAGGATGTACAATGTGGTACCTGCTCTTCTTATCCTGGATCATTCAACAATGCTCTTTATAGATGACTAGTGGAAAAGCCTGTGTACATGGGCTAATGTACCTAAAGGAAGACATTTTCAGAGTTTATATTATGCTGTGTATTTTAATGTAGTTAATGTTAATCGAAGAAAAAAAATGTGCAAAGGATCTTACTCCTTTTATGTGGAGGAGTAGTAACCTCAAATCTCACAGAATCCGTTGAAAGTTCAACATAGTGCAAACGGCCAATTGTTGTATCTGCTCCTCATTGCCTTGAATTCCTTTTAAGGGTTTTGGACTCAAATACATAATGTTGAGGGATGTCAGAATAATAAAATTCACGTGCAGCACATTTAAAGTAGACATGAGATCAGAAAATTGAGTAAATAGAAGTCAAATAAAATTTAAAACGTACATGAAGAATATTATTGATATAATAATACATACCAAGAAATATTACATTGAATAATTACATAATACATAAGTACACTGAAAAAAAGTAAATTTATTAATTTAGAAAAATAGTGCTTAATCAAATGGATTTCTGTTTATATGTTTTTTAAATGTATACATGTTCTTAGTGTATGCAACTTGAAGTATGCTCTTAAAGTGGTATCCCTGTCTTGGGCCTTTTCTCCAGCTAATTATATGTTATCATTGTTGAAATACACCTGTTGTGCATCTGGAAGATGAACTTGAAGTCGTATTATTGTATGCATAAGGCAACAGCTCCCTCTAGTGGTGATAACAGGCAAAGTGGTCAGGACGGCTTCGGACAAACATAAATCTGGCCTTTTATTATGTAGTTTGATATACTGATGCCTGATGAACATCACTTGGGAGGGTTAAGCTATCCCATGTGCTATAATTTCTTTGAACCCATACACTGTTCTTTTAGTATTCATGTGGCCATTTACAATAAAAAAAGTATTTTGGCAACAAATATAACAGAAGCCAATGTGCATGGCTCATGTTTCAGGAAACAACCAGGCTGAGAGAAGATTTTCTCAAATCCTAATAATAGGTATCAGAATCCCAAACAAACTGTAATAGAGGTGCCCAGCATGTTAGGCTTGGTAGACACTTACTCAGCAATGACTTTGCAGTCTCTTCACTCTTGTATAGGATTCTTACGGGCAGGAGATGCCACTGGGTGACATATTATCCAAGGTAGTCCACAAACCACTTCAGATTCAAGAAGGGTCTTGTAGACGGGATGACTTTGGTCAGTTTTAGGGACTGGATCTGGACTTTCAGCGAGCATTCAGTCAACATGTCTCTTCAGAAACTGATCTGCAGTCTAGAGGGGTGTCCCGCCCCCACTTCAGGCTGCTGGCTTTCTTGCACGTGAAGGATTATAACTGCAAATCCTTATGGTCATGAAACTAGCAACTTCCACCAATTCCAATTTACGAGCACTCCCTTTATAGTTGGAAGGGGAGCCAACCACTTTCACACTCTTCTCAGTGGGAGCAAGCACCTCTACTGGCATGGTGTAACCTTTTTCCTACAGTGAAGACATTTCCTAAGGAGCAGGTTCATCTTGCGGTCTGTGCAATGTCACCTTTTAGAAGACATTTGTTTTTGGACACAGACATCTTCTGCAATATTTGAAAGTGAATGAGAACACAAGGTCGATTAGGAGTGTACTGAGCAATTTACTGCTTTTGGGTATTTTGTGGTTGGCTTAATTTGCTTTTCCTATTGCTAATTACAATATTTCAACTATATGTACGTGATCATTTATATTCAAAATTTGGCTTAATCTTCACAAAGTGTCCTAACATTGCTCCTGCTCTGGAAAGTATATGATAAGACAGTGCTGTCTCGTTGACACGCAGTGGAGCAGAAATGTGGACTCCATTCGTGCTTCAAAATGACTAGCCACGCTGGTCTTTATCAGGCAAAGCCTAGCTAAAAGCATAGTAACTATGTGTGGTCCTGATGAAGAGTGGTGCACGAACCATGTTAACCAAATATTGAAAGTTTCCTGTGAATAACCCTCTTCTTGTTTTCCATTAAGACTTATTTTCCTCCAAATTGTATTACTCGAGGTGTGTTCTATTCACATTGGTTACCTCAAGATCACAATATAGAATAATTGTGCAAATAAAGCTGTCAGACTTACACACTAATTTCGGCTTTTACCTCTGATGAGTGTGTTTGCCTACATATTGTTATTTCAGGCTTCAAAAGTGTAACTCAGTAAGTGAATTTTAGAACTGTCATCTTACATTAAGCTTTGAAGCAGCATTGCAGCATAACATATCCAGAGCTGTGTTAATGACAACACAGCATACTTGTCTCTATGACGAACATGTGACCCAAAGGTATGTGTTCAACATACCCATCTCTTCAAGGAGTCTCTCTTCCTCAACCCCTAGGCCATCACATTACTCGCCCCTCGCATCACCTGACTCGCTAGAAGACGCACTGCCCCTTTGCTCCCTGCCACGCAGTACAGCTCTCCCCCTCCTCTGTGCCACGCCCCACTGTATACCTGTTGTCTAGTTACCTCTGAAAAGCAGTCTGTTATTCATCTGTACAGTTGTATACCTCTGCAAAGCACTTTGTTTTGTATCTGCATTGTTGGATACCTCTGCAAAGCGCTCCGTTGTGTATCTGCATTGTTGGATACCTCTGCAAAGCGCTCTGTTGTGTATCTGCATTATTGGCTACCTCTGCAAAGCGCTCTGTTGTGTATCTGCATTGTTGGATACCTCTGCAAAACGCTTTGTTGTGTATCTGCATTGTTGGATACCTCTGCAAAGCGCTCCGTTGCGTATCTGCATTGTTGGATACCTCTGCAAAGCGCTCCGTTGCGTATTTGCATTGTTGGATACCTCTGCAAAGCGCTCCGTTGCGTATCTGCATTGTTGGATACCTCTGCAAAGCGCTCCGTTGCGTATCTGCATTGTTGGATACCTCTGCAAAGCGCTCGGTTGCGTATCTGCATTGTTGGATACCTCTGCAAAGCGCTCTGTTGCGTATCTGCATTGTTGGATACCTCTGCAAAGCGCTCTTTTGCGTATCTGCATTGTTGGCTACCTCTGCAAAGCGCTCTGTTGCGTATCTGCATTGTTGGCTACCTCTGCAAAGCGCTCTGTTGCGTATCTGCATTGTTGGATACCTCTGCAAAGCGCTCTGTTGCGTATCTGCATTGTTGGATACCTCTGCAAAGCGCTCCGTTGCGTATTTGCATTGTTGGATACCTCTGCAAAGCGCTCTGTTGCGTATCTGCATTGTTGGATACCTCTGCAAAGCGTTCTGTTGCGTATCTGCATTGTTGGATACCTCTGCAAAGCGCTCTGTTGCGTATCTGCATTGTTGGATACCTCTGCAAAGCGTTCTGTTGTGTATCTGCATTGTTGGATACCTCTGCAAAGCGCTCTGTTGTGTATCTGCATTGTTGGCTACCTCTGCAAAGCGCTCTGTTGTGTATCTGCATTGTTGGCTACCTCTGCAAAGCGCTCTGTTGCATATCTGCATTGTTGGATACCTCTGCAAAGCGCTCCGTTGCGTATTTGCATTGTTGGCTACCTCTGCAAAGCGCTCTGTTGCGTATCTGCATTGTTGGATACCTCTGCAAAGCGCTCCGTTGCGTATCTGCATTGTTGGATACCTCTGCAAAGCGCTCTGTTGCGTATCTGCATTGTTGGATACCTCTGCAAAGCGCTCCGTTGCGTATCTGCATTGTTGGATACCTCTGCAAAGCGCTCTGTTGCTTCTCGAAGCGAGGTCCGGCTCAATGAATGGCATAATGATAATGACATGAACCAAGTCCCCTGGGAAAGTGTTCCAGTGCAGCGAACAAAGAAACTGAACTTCCTTCCTGGCAATGTGTGGCTTTAAAGAACAGGCTCACGTTTAGGCCACGCTATCACGGTAAGTAAACCGTGCGTGCGCAGTCGCATAGCGCGGGTGCCGGAAGATGGTATCTCGCACGGCGTAGGCTGGGATTTGTCTAATAGAAAAAAGACCACTCACTGCGCGCGGACCCGTCTCGGAAATGTTCGCTGACAGCTGAGCTGCCCACCTGTATAATCTGATCCCCGCCACGCTGACTGATAAGGCCATGCAGCTGCGACTGGCTCCTAGTCTGAGCTCCCTTCGCAAGGTGATCCACGGGGGCATGCCGCCTCCTGCCTTGATTACCAATATTAATCCGAATGTAGTCACTGCCAGGGTAGCAGTGACCAGCATACAAGAAAAAATGCTTGTATTCTTTTGCGAAAATATGCATATTGTTGTGTGATTAGTAACCTGCCAAAATGGCCTACCATTTGCCTTTTAAAGTCTTCTGCAGGCGCAAAAAGCTCAGCTACCTAAGCAGTGACTCGTGTGTGGAAGAGGTGACCAAGGTACCCTGTCAATGGGATGCGTGGGGAGGCGGCAAAGATCTGGACCCGAGACCCAGGCAGGCCCTGTGGCTCTAATGTAAGTTTGCGCCGAAAGGCCCATAGGTATCACTCGAAAACAACGCACGCCATTACTGCGAGGCACAGACCATCGCAGCTTTAATTCACAACGATTTTAGCCGAAATATAGGTGGGGGTTGGGGTATTAATTAAAGTGTGGGGATGTGAGGGGAGCTGTGGGGGTCTCCCCTTGCATCTATTTTCGCATAAAAACATTGTAAACATTTTTTTATGTTTTCACATCCGCAGTCATGGATGTGCTGTTGTATGGTAGATCCATGCCCCTACTTAGCCAAAGGGGCATCACAGTCCATGCCACAGTAGCATCCTACTCTCATGCCCATTGCAGAATAATAATACTCATAATAGTACCAGTTTTTATATAGCGCTAGCTCACCCGAGGGCATCAAAGCGCTGTAATACCAGTTGATACCATTACTCATTACCCACCGCGCACCGCATACCAATCAGCAGGGCCAACCGCTGTTCTCCTCCATTGGTGGGAGATCCATGAAGGCCGAGACCCCCACTCCAGATGCCATGAGTGGTGGCCACCCCCGTTGTGTGGGTGATCACCCCCCATGCACGGCATGCTTTCCTCTCATGTGCCAGTAGAATGAATGCCAATGGTCAACTCGTGCATCAAGGGAGAAGGGAGAAAACACGACAACAGCTCGAACCTTAAGCAGTGTTTCAGACCTTGGCAGCACCACCAGGGCTGCACGACACGCACTGGGGCGGAAGGGGGTTCTCAGCTCCCCCATGGGAGGTGCTGAAAAGGGCCACTCCACTGGGAGGGTGCAGATGGCGCCCTTTCCTTCAGAAATGAGACTTCCGCACAGTGTCCCAACGGAGCAGCGGCCAGAATCAGAGTGCAAAGCGGCGTAGCAGGCCACCCAGCCCCTTCCCCTGCCCCTGCTCAGCGGATGCAGGCTGCAATCGGTGTACAACCCGGCTCAGCGCGCAAGTTCGGCCATTTAAACATAGTTTCTGACAGGAACAATACCGTCTAGCCAGCATAGCGCACAGTACATAATGTGTACTACTTATAACAGGCTTAAATGTGCAAAAACAACCACACTTCACTCCTTTTGGCTATTGGAATACGTGAGCAGTATTCCTAGCTATACCCTGTGTTTTAATTACCAATAAGGCTTATATAATTGTCAAGTGTATTGTTTACAGGTTTAGACCTAAGAGTCACTCATTCTCACAGAAAGCCTAACTGCACAGGCAAGGCTCTAGTGTACGTACATCTGTCACCTAGGGGGACCAGGCATGTTTGCTGGTAATGCCCCAAATCGGTCCCTCTGTCCCCCAGCCCCAGTTTTAGAGGTTTCCAGCTGCTAGAGTACACATCTTCACCTCGGTTGCTGCTCTTGCTCTCCAGCAGTTAAATAATACTAGTTCTGTGATGTATTCACTTAGCCAGATCTCCCGTCCCGGGGTAGTCTCAAACCGCCAACCTCTCAGTGAAGAGGCACATTCATAAACTGATAGTGGCAACGAGTGCACTCGAGAAAGGGTTTCACATCCAGGCCTCAAATTGTAATCAGAGAAAAAGCATATGCTTAGGATCCCAGCCAAATTCACACAGCTTATAGCCATGGGCATTTCTGGAATAATTCCCTCTGGCCCCTTTGCCCACTACTGAAGGTTAGCCCTGGCAGCCTGTAGTAGTACTTTTATTTTGGTGGCCTGTGCCGTTTCTTTAATTCGGAAAATCTTGCCACACTAACCTGAATGCATTAATGTATGCACAGCACACACGAGACACTTCCTTGATAATATTCATATGGCTCATAAACTCGTGCCTAACTGCTGGGAAAGATACTAGAAGTGGGCATTGGTTAGGGCAAAGTTCACGCCAGTCAAATGCCTGTCTTTACTCTGGCTGATGTGTTGCAAATTGAAATAGGGAGTTTCCTGAAATCCCCAAAGCTCTGCCAAGAAGCAGGCTGGCTCGGCTGAAAGGAACTCAGGATATTTCCCGCCAGGTGGGTCGACACTGTGTGGATCCGGTAAGACTAGGACTAGTCCAATCCAGGGATGGCATTTCACCAAAATGCCTGGGCTACCAGAAGTAACATCACATGACCCTTGACTTCTGATGACATCACAGGAAGTGATGTTGTTTGACTCCACCCTGAAGGTACATCACGGGAAGCGATGGAACATGACTTTTCAACCATTGACAAAACAGGAAGTGTTATCACATAGCATTGTTTCTCAGTACATTAAAAGAAAATATGATAACACTATCACTATATTGTGATATACATTTCATACAAGAATGGGTCACCATATGTATTGTTAATATCAGTGTGTATAGGCCCATACTGTAAATTACTGTGAATGCAAGCAGACGTCCAAGGCCAAATGATATTGATGTGTTATTACATAGTACTTACTCTTAAGTGCTTTATATAGAACAAATATGCATACAATTCCTCCCAACCGGTGTTGGTACTCATTTATCGACCTCAGAAGGATGAAAGGCTGAGTTGCTATGATTAAGAACAGACTGAATCAGTGACTCACCCCCTGAAGTGTGCCTGAAATAAACCTTTAATGAGTCTAGCAATTATTGTATAGAATTCCTGAAAGACAAATTATTTGCTATGCCTATTCTTTCTTATTTAGGGTCACTGCTGAAAGTGTTACACTTGTGGAACGGCCATATTTTTTTTAAGAGGCCTGAACAAGAAAGCCAGCCACTCCAGAAACAAAGAGCCACATGGCGCTGGCCACAGCCTAGGAGCTTGTAAAAAAACAAAACAAAAAAAAAATCACATATATTTATATTTTAGGGGTAGCATGGGAGACCACAGGAGGAGCAAGGGGGACCTCAGGGGTCGGAGCTGCGACCCCTGTCCACCCCCAAATGGTGTCCCTGCTCCAATCACGTCACGTGGAAGCTTCTCCCAACCTTCAAGCCTGAGAGGCGCCAGCACCTCGCAGCTCCCCAGGACAGTCTCTGCAACTGTCTACTTGCAGTGACTGCTTCAGATGTGTCTGGAGGGGTTGGTCCAATACGAGCCGGAAGTTGGCCATGCAACTTGACTCTCCCACGAAAGCTGCAAGAAGAACCCGCATTGGAAGTTTAGCCTGCGCACCCGTTGAGCACCCTCTTTTATAGCTTGCCAAGGAGCGTGTGCCCTTAAATTGTGATTGCTCCTATGCTTTGTGTGCCCCGTAATGAGAGCAGGCATCCTCTGCTGGAAACATAAGGCCCGCAGGGGGGGTCGGGGGGGGGCACTACCTGCTTTCCGGAAACTCAGAAGCTGCAAAACAATGGCAGGGACCGGTCCTTCTAGACGGTCATTGAAAGCATATATGTTTTGCACTAGTGCAATTTGTTCCAGTGCAACGTTTCTGTAAAAGGGCCCATATTTGACAAGAAGCGCTGCCTTGCGTGATGTCATGGCTTGGCTGGCCTGAAGCCATTTTGCAGGGCTTGGGGGAACCAATCCTTGGACACTGCACTGGGACCACTAAGCCATAATTGGTGTACGCATGTGAAGATCTGAAGTTGCCCAGCTGTTTGCTCCCAAACACTCGGAAGTCCTGAGGAGCTCAGCCTAGGAGTACTGCCCCCAGTCCTTCAGGAGGAGAGGGGGTGGGAAGAGGAGCACGGGCGCCGCGCAGGCCTATGCAGACGAATGCTGCTGCGCTTGGAAGCCTTCGTCCATTCTTATAGGAGACAAAGCGAAACTACTAGTTCCAGAATGCAAAGTGATGTTGTTCAAAAGCCATGATTGGGTGAATGTGTCACACATGGAATTCGGTCACTTAGCGGGCATGGTGGTGCTGGAATAGTAACTATCCAAGTAAGTTAATGGAGGCTGTGGTCTACCCAAACACTGAGGGACACACTAGCGGTTTGTAACTGTCTCTCAAACAAGCCCCACAGTATATATGAATGTTTACATTGAGTAATAGACCCGCATTTAAAAATTGAAAATTCAAAGTACAAGTGACAGATAAAATCATACACTATGTTCCCTCAAGCCATGATTGTTTACACATGATACTGTCCTGCTGAAGCGCTGTACTGCACGCCACACTGTCCCACTGAAGCGCTGTACTGCACACCACACTGTCCTATTCAAGCACTCTACTGCGCACCATACTGCCTATTGATGCGCTGTACTGCACTCCACAGTGCCCTATTGAAGCGCTTTACTGCACAGCACAATGTCCTACTGAAGCGCCATACTGCACAGCACACTGCCCTACGGAGCACCGTACTGCACACCACACTGCCTATTGAAGCACTTTACTGCACAGCACACTGCCCTACTGAAGCGCCGTACTGCACAGCACACTGCCCTACTGGAGCATCGTACTGCGCAGCTCACTGCCTATTGAAGCGCTTTACTGCACAGCACACTGCCCTACTGAAGCGCTGTACTGCACACCACAATGGCTATTGAAATGCTGCACTGCACTCCACAGTGCCCTGCGGAAGCGCTGTACTGCACACCACATTGCCGTACTGAAGTGCTGTACTGCACACCACACTTTCCCATTGACGTGCTGTACTGCCCACTGCTCCAGTGAGGAACACTCTCAAATAAGAATAATGCCACAATCTGAAGCCAGTGTCACTATAGTAATTGTTTGAACTAAAAATGAACTCCTGGCTGTGTACATTTGCCGCACAGTCCTTCATTCTGGGCCGAATGCTCTCGATATAGGATTGCAGGATGGTTGAAGGTGGACAGAAGCAAGGGTGGTGTGGGAGCAGCACAGCTCTTCTACTATACAATGAAGTGGCGGTGTTATACCCATCACCTCTCCATAGCATATAGGGTTTAGGATTACATGCACAGAAGCAATAAGATACAAGACGCATATATTGGGAACGTTGAACTGGTGGCAGTAAGGTTATGCATGGAAATTGCACTAGAGCAAAGGCTCGTTGCTTCTATGTTTTTCGCAACACTGCAATAAACATTTAAAATAGCACTAAACCATTGAGATTTTTCATTAGTATGGGTGATATAGTTCGACACAACTGTGTCCCATTTAATTGGGATATGTTTTATATAAACCCGGGTTCCTTAGAGCAATGGGAGTTTGCTTAATTGTGAATTAAACTTTCACTTTTTTTTCCCAGTTAAATGTATGTTATTTCCCGTAAACTCCCACCTTGACATTCCCAGTAAGGACCTATATTCACAATCCCAGGATCCCTGGGGATCACAGAAAGCTCACAGTTTGACTTCACCATGAAGATACTGGTTTGATATTCCGGGTACGCTTGGAATTCCCAGCAGGCTTAGGTTTGGATAAGGGTGGGCACCACTTAATTCTAACACATGTATGCTGAGTGCTATTCAATAAAACACATTATGGGGTGCTAGTCCCTCGAGAAGTGCCCGCAACAGACACTAAATGTACAATTAAGGAAGGCCCTGGCACAATGCCCGTGATGAGGGTAGCACTACCTACAGGTAAACTTCCTCTTTTAAATAAAGCAACTTCATGCAAAATTTCGTACACAAATATGAAACTCAAATATAACAGTCATTCTGGTGGTAAAAGAAATCTCCTGATGTATTACAATATGCAGGCCGTTGGCAATGGCCAATGAGTTTCGAACCACTAAGGTCCTTCTTCAGGGCAATATCTTTCTGTGTATTTTACAAGAGTAGTACACAAATAAAAAATAAAAGACACAAGAAGAGAAAATCAGTTAATCTATTATGCATGCCAACTACGATACCTCAATGAATAAAACATAACAATACAAAATAAGTTAAATGAAAGAAAACATCGAAAAATAAACATGTCAAAAGTAATGAGTAGACGAAACACCAAACTTAGCCTGCATTCGTGACGACTACGTCGATGTGCACCTCCATTAAAAAACACCTTGAAGCCTGTAGGAAACCCAACATTCATGTCATTTCCCATCCACGAGTTTGATGTGAAAACAGTGACAACCGTGACAACATGCTACACATAAGGCGAAATGCTACCGCAAGTATCACGAAACTTCATTCGAGGTCTGTTGTTAAGGCATACGGTTGAAAACAGGGACGCCCTAGCATTCACAGTGCGTGTACACAATACGGAGGATGCTTCTAAGTCGCAAACACCCTGAATTAGTCACGCGGATGTTCGTCCTGTAAACAGGAGAGTCTAAGGCCGCACTAGGTTACACTGTCAAACGCCCGAGCCTGTACTCCACATGGAGCCCAAGGTAGGGTGACCAGATTTCCAAAACGAAAAACCGGGACGACCAACAACATAAAAGAGTGTCTACACCATCACAGCCCACCAATTACTGCCCCCTCCCCCAACAAGCCCCCACAACCACCACCCAATCATGTTTCGAGCACTTCTCCTTTCTATAAACTGTATATGATCTCATTTGTGCAGTTTTGTCTGTGAATATTGGCATGTAAATTCAGAACAGGCATTTGCTCTACTGGATATAACATGGCTTGCTGTACCCTCATTCGCAAACCAGTCTCTGTGGCACAGTCAGTAAGTGTTGTGCCTTGTACCTGACAGGTTGGGGGTTCGCGCCACTGCTCCAACTTTAAAATTCTGAAAACCAACTTCAAAATTCTGAAAACCGGGACGTCTGGTCACCCAAGGCTTGAGCTTGGGCTCAGGCAATAAGAGGAGCCTGAAGCTGCTGCGTAAGGCATAGACAGTGAGAGCTGCTGTTTCCCCTGAGCCACAGCTTCGCTGCCTGAGGGTTCAGGCCGTAAGAGGAGCCTGAAGCTGCTGCGTAAGTCATAAACTGTGAGAGCCGCTATTTCCCCTGAGCGACTGCTTTGCTGCCTGAAGGCTCAGGCAATAAGAGGAGCCTTAAGCTGCTGCTTAAGGCTTAGACAGTGAGAGACGCTATTTCCCCTGAGTGACAGCTTCATTGCCTCAGGGCTCAGGCCATAAGAGCAGCATGAAGCTGCTGCGTAAGGCATAGACTGTGTGCGCCGCCATTTCTACTGAGAGACAGCTGACCCGTCTGAGGGCTCAGGCCATAAGGGGAGCCTGAACTTGCTGTGTGATGCATAGAACGTGAGAGCAGCTATTTCCCCTGAGTGACAGCTTTGCTGCCTGAGGGCTCAGGCCATAAGAAAAGCCTGAACCTGCTGCGTAAGGCATAGACCGTGAGAGCCGCTATTTCCCCTGAGCAACAGCTTTGCTGCCTGAGGTCTCGGGCCATAAGAGGATCCTGAAGCTGATGTGTAAGGCATAGACCGTGAGAGCCGCTATTTCCCCTGAGCGACAGCTTCACTGCCTGAGGGCTCAGGCCATAAGAGCAGCATGAAGCTGCTGCATAAGGTATACACTGTGAGAGACACTATTTACCCTGGGCAACAGCTTCACTGCCTCAGGGCTCGGGCCATAAGAGGCGCCTGAAGCTGCTGCGTAAACCATAGACTGTGAGAGCCGCTATTTCCCCTGAGCGACAGCTTTGCTGCCTGAGGGCTCGGGCCATAAGAGGAGACTGAAGCTGCTGCATAAGGCATAGTCTGTGAGAGCCGCTATTTCCAATGAGTGACAGCTTCGCTGCCTGTGGTCTCAGGCCATAAGAGGATCCTGAAGCTGCTGTGTAAGGCATAGACCGTGAGAGCCGCTATTTCCCCTGAGCGACAGCTTCACTGCCTGAGGGCTCGGGCCATAAGAGCAGCATGAAGCTGCTGCATAAGGCATAGACTGTGAGAGACACTATTTCTCCTGGGCAACAGCTTCGCTGACTCAGGGCTCAGGCCATAAGAGGTGCCTGAAGCTGCTGCGTAAGCCATAGACTGCGAGAGCCGCTATTTCCCCTGAGCGACAGCTTTGCTGCCTGAGGACGCAGGCCATAAGAGGAGCCTGAAGCTTCTGTGTAAAGCATAGAACGTGAGAGCAGCTATTTCCCCTGAGTGACAGCTTTGCTGCCTGAGGGCTCAGGCCATAAGAAAAGCCTGAACCTGCTGCGTAAGGCATAGACCGTGAGAGCCGCTATTTCCCCTGAGCAACAGCTTTGCTGCCTGAGGTCTCAGGCCATAAGAGGATCCTGAAGCTGCTGTGTAAGGCACAGACCGTGAGAGCCGCTATTTCCCCTGAGCGACAGCTTCACTGCCTGAGGGCTCAGGCCATAAGAGCAGCATGAAGCTGCTGCGTAAGGCATAGACTGTGAGAGACACTATTTCCCCTGGGCAACAGCTTCGCTGCTTCAGGGCTCGGGCCATAAGAGGTGCCTGAAGCTGCTGCATAAGCCATAGACTGTAAGAGCTGCTATTTCCCCTGAGCGACAGCTTTGCTGCCTGAGGGCTCGGGGCATAAGAGGAAACTGAAGCTGCTGCATAAGGCATAGTCCGTGAGAGCCGCTATTTCCAATGAGCGACAGCTTCGCTGCCTGAGGTCTTAGGCCATAAGAGGAGCCTGAAACTGCTGTGTAAAGCATAGACCATGACAGCCGCTATTTCCCCTGAGTGACAGCTTCGCTGCCTGGGTCTCAGGCCATAAGAGGAGCCTGAAGCTGCTGCGTAAGACATAGACTTTGAGAGCCGCGTCACACACTCAATGCAAGCTCTGCTTTGTTATATAGCCCTGAGGCTGGAAGAGCTGTGCATGCTTCAGGAATGCTCAGCTCTCTAATTCCTAAGCATGTAGTATGTGTGTAGTTTAAGTGATTATGGATAACTCTGCTGCTCATGATCCAAATGCTGTTTTAGCCATGGACTCTGAAATTCAGAAAGCACTTAAAATGCATTATTTGAAATCCAGCACAAAATGAAAGGTTTAGGGTAGCCTTAGCTTGTACAGAGAAATCCCTTAAAATCACCAACATGAGTCACATCTTCAGGTAGCACGGGCCAAGATCAAGGCTTCTGGAAGGAAGAGGACAGCAGCAATGATAATGGCAGTATGATTAAAGTAAGATTGCAAGTAGAGTTGGGATTTCTCAGATCAAGAAATACAAAAATAAAAAAAAATAAAAAATATATATTTGCTTGTGCAGAGAGATTAAATGATGCCCGGCAAAATGAGTATTATGTTATGTGTGATATATTGACCCACTCAGATGTGCTTTACCACATCACTTTGCTTCATTGGTGCAAGAAACAGCAAAATGGCTGCGCTAACTCCTGTGTGCGCCAGGATCTCAAAATTGTGTTTTTATAACCACCAAAGTAAATGGCTGCATCACCCTGCCATGCACCTTTCAGGCTGGGAGGAACATAGTACACACTGCAGGAGTGTGCCAGTGTGCTCTGCAACATTTAACATTGAATTAAGTGAAATCGGCAACATTGCCTTGCTGAAAACCCCAAAATTCCCTTTAAAATCCATCCATGTACTGTGAAACTGCTTTGATTGAAAAGGCCCGGCCATGCACAGGAGAAGTCATTGTGCATTAGCAAAACTATGTCTAGTTCCTGAATGACAGGCCCAGTCATCTTAGCTTGGAAAGAAATCAACCAGGGGCTTTGTTTTCAGTTTACACAGGAAACGCATCTATTTGCTTTGCAAAAGTATCTAAAAATCAGCTGCTCAGAGAAAGACTCTAAATAGCTGAGCCATGGCTGTTGAAATGTATCCATGCTGCAGAACAACTCCAGCATTCAAGAGAATAACCATAGCGCATGGCAGTGTGTGAATTTGCTGGAGATGAAAATCGAATTTAGAAGAAAGAAATGATAGCAGTTTTTAAACACATGTAAAATGGGCTTTGCTGACCGAAGAAAAAGGGCCTATTTCAAAGTAAATTGTTGATTGAAGGTCTGCTTACTTAACAATGTAAAGGGATTATGTGGCTGGTGATAATACATGCATAGTCTATTGTTATTCCACAGGTTTGTTAAATCAAGACTTAGAAATCAGGAAATAAAGACTTTTAAATCAACTGAGCTGAGTCGGCAAGCTCTAAAAAAAACCTGGTCTTCCAGTTCCAGCCCTGTAACTTCCTTTAGGAAGTGAGGCACACCATAAACTTCCAGGACACCAAAAGTGTTAATTGCCAGCTTGAAAAACTTTGTATGGGACAGGACAACGAGAGTTCACAAGCTCATAAGACATTCATCTGTGCTCCAGGCTGGGACAATAACAGTCTTGGGACACTCACCTGTCAAGTGTGAAGGGCAATAAACCCTTCAATTAAGAGAGAGGCCCCCCATCCTGCTTGGAAGAAACTGACAGTTAGTGTTAGCTGGGAAGAAAAAAAATGACAGACAATGACTCCCATTTGTCTTAAGATTATTTTAAACTTTAAAAAGACATATCTCAGCTGTCAAAAGTGGTAAAAATGTGGAATTCTCACAGCGTAAAAGTGGAAATGTGGGCTGTGTTTGAAAACTTGGTAGAATGTCTTGACACACTCTGGACAGAAATGGTGATATCTGTTGTATAACCAGAAAAGCAACCATTTTGCAAATGTCAAATTTTGTACATACATCCCTGGGGACAATTCACATCTGTGTATACAATTGTGGGATTGTGGGCCAAATCTTTAATGTGTAAAATTACCAAAATGTGTCAGAAAGGCGCAACAAGGTCGCACTGGAGGTTTGGACTAATCTGTGCTGCACAAAATATGTAACCTGTGTATCTGAATTACTAAGAGGTTGCAACTGCATAAATATCTGTTTTTGGCAAAATCAGATTTTCAGTAAACTAAATGTGGGAGTTTCCAGATACAGTAAAAAATCACCTCATAAACATAAAATCCTTTTCCTGAAATCCAATTAGCAAAGAGCTAGTGGGAGAATTTGACCCTTGCCCAATCCTGTTATTAGAGGCGGGTGTAGTGAATCCTGCCCCTGTCATATACTGTAATGATGTAATCTGGCATTATAAATAAGGGCCCCTGACTAGCACTCAGGACACAGACTGATTCCTGACTCTCTCCTGAATTTCTGTGTGGTGTCCGGTTCCTGTTACCTTCATCCTGTTTTGATCCTGATTCCAGGTTTTCTTTGAAAGGCCAAGGCCTATGCATTGCTGACCCCATTCCCTGCAAGGCCTCAATCTGAAACCTCCATTCTAAGAATCCCATTCCCCAAACTGTGGGAAGCTTCCTAAACCAGCTTGGCCTGCTGCCACTACATGCATGCCTGCTGTAAATCTGCCATCCCGCTGATCTTTAGTATCCAGTAACCAAAAGTGCCAGTCCAGTGCAGTCTGGCAACCAGAATTGCCCAGCTGATCTGTCCCACTGAGTTTGCCCAGCTGTCCTTTGTTAGACCATATCCATGTGGTGACCAAGCGCTGACTGTCCAAAATCCAAACTAAAGTGGACTGTGAGTATCAATAGGAACCATAGTAAACCTTGCCTTGCTTTGTCCTATCCCAATATCTAAACCACCCTATCCTTACCTTAATAACGTGTAACATTGTCAGAATCCTTATTGCAACCCTGTCATTGATTTCTAGTGCAAGCGCTATCTATTTAGTAATTCTTGTAATTTAAATCCTAAACTATCAATCCTATTTCGAGTGATCGGACTGGTTCCGCCAGGGCGGGTGCTTGGGAACTAGGGTTCAACTCATGAATCAACCCTGGAGCTTACTGTGACCCTCTTTGGTAGTCTAGCCTGAATGCTCTAGTATAGAGTAAAACTATTCTTGTCCAAATTAATTTTCTTTTCTGTTTTCACTACCCGATTTTTCTAAAAGCATACCTTGCATCTCTCCCTCAGTTTAATAGCTAGAGACTTCATTTCACCTCCTGATTGTACTATGATCTATAGCTACACCACAACGCTCTCCAAATCAGTGAATTTCACCCATTTCTATTAAAAACCGTCTGGTTAATTTCAGGCGGGAATTAAAATTTTAGCAAAGTTTTACATGTGTTTTTTTTTACTATCAATTGTTTTAAACCTTCCATTCAATTTTCAAATTGTATGATTTTGCTCAACCTGTTGCTTATGATTGTCAGTATCTTTCCAATGTTTCTCCAGTAAAGATTTGTACTGATTTAGGGATTTTTGCACACATTCATTGTTTTCTTCAGCCATTTCCGAGTGTCATTTTAACATTGCAAGTGTTTCAGATCCGTTTTTCTCTCTTGTTCGGGGAGGGAAGGTTGGATTTGAATTTGGTTTCTTATTCCCCATTCCTGATTACCGCTGTTTCCTTATATCTATTTAGAATTGATTATTTGTGGGTTGAGGAATATTGCAGGGGGAAATCCTGACTTGAGTGCTATCTTTCCCAAAATTCAAAAGTGTCTCTATTCTCTGGTGTTTTCTATCTGTGGGTTAATTTAAGTGCATTGCTTACATTCCTATTTTATTATCATCACATTGGTGATTGCTGCTCCACATTAAAAAGTGTATGATTTCTTTGAATTTTAAATAAATACAAGAATAAATAAATATTGCCTTTACCAACCAGCCTGGTTTCTGGTCCATCGTGACTCGGGGTATTTGAAAAATAGGTGTGATATGAGTGGTGTATCTCTCAAATATTGAATACATATATATATAACAAAATATGCATTTCAGTTGTACGCTGCATACTAGGCTGAGACCATGGTGTATTGCCTGATTGAACTATTTAATAGGTTAGAGATAAAAAATCGAGGATCGGCAACGGATTTAGCTCCAAAGCTATCAGACTGGTGATGTCATCCCAACCAAAGAGTGAAAGAGAAATCCACTGGGCTGTAGCACTGCTGTCACTCATCATCTTTTCATTGACCTTTAGCCCATGGTGGAGATCAAGGATGAGAGCACCGGCAGGGCCTCAGCACAAAAACAATTATTGGACAACTAAAGTGCTGTGCACAGGAGAGTCCCACCTCACTTAAAGCCCCACTGAGGGACTGACTAGAGGAAGGAGACAATCTTGCTGCCTAACAAAAGTAATATAATTTAACAAGGTGACCGTATTGCAATCCAAAGGGAAATGCCTTAAGTTTGAAAGAAGTACCATACTGGGAAAATGTTGAAGTGCTCCACAATATGTAGAGAGGTCAGACATGTAGTGCCAAACACGTCCCCCCTAGTCGGTTGCAGAACAGCTGGTGATGATATCTACATGGTAAACATCAACGCGAAGATCAGTTTCAGCAATGGGAATCAAACTGGGTGCATGTTCGGTGCTTTTTCTGGTGATTGGCTGGATTGCCACCGAACACACGCAGCCAATAAGAAGCAAGCAGGTGCTCTGCTGACATGTTTGTTGGCGCTGATTTGGCAATACGCATGTTCTCCACGATGACGCTGGATGGTGAAAGTCTGGTAAATGGTTCCTGCATTGGTCAATATCTTCATGCTTGGATCCACAGGAGACCCATGCATATTTACCACAAGGGGCGAGGATATCTTTGAGGCTTTGTCCTTTAGGGTTTCTCTAGCTGAGGGACTATGAGGCTAGGGTGGCAGGATGTCTCCTGCTCCTCTGAGAAGTGACCACATCTGACTGAACCATGACCTGCCCCTCTCACATTCCCCAAAGAACATTCTGGAGCAGAAGCAAGACTCAAAGGAGCCCCCTTGTACTTTCACCGATCCAGCATCCATCAACCTCCTGCTACTCCAGAGAGAGTTCCAGAGGATCTAGCAGCATTGCTGCACCCTAGCAGCAACAACAAACTCGTCCGGAGGTAGCCCCAAAATTTCTGAAGAATCTGCAAGGCGAGAGGACTGCACCATACACAGTCCTAACTAAAGCAAATCTAAGTGGCAATGTTACCATAAGGCATCAGCTGCTTTGATGATTACATATTATTCTATTCTTTTTATGTATGTGTATGGGAACCAAGCTTGCATATCATTACCACCTTACAGTATGCCTAGATAGCACATCATTACTGGTGCCAAGCAAACACATTTAGCACATTGGTACTGGTTTACCTTATGCCCAGTTCTCAGGTTACGTTGCTCATTTAGAGATGGCCGAGTATCCAGACAATACATATTGACACTTACTGTCACATTTTTATGTTATGTTATGTTACTATGCTTATACCGCGCCAAAGCCCGTAGGGATCCAGGCACCGAGAGACATGTAGATGACAAAGGGTGACTTCCAGGTGTATATACTAATTAAAGAGGTGAGTTTTCAATTGCTTCTGAAAAGCAAGACGATCTTCGATTTTACGCAGCTGTAGAGGTAGGGCATTCCATGCCTTGGCTACTTGAATATGAAAGGCCCGAGCAAAGCCGCTGACTCGTTTTACCTGATGCAAAACCATTTGCGAGCCCTCTGCTGATCTTAGATTTCTTTTAGGCTGGTAAATTTTAACTTTGTCTTTCAGGTAGGTAGATGCATTGCCAAAAATGCACTTATGGCATGTGTGTAGAGCAGTTTCAAGTGGATTTGTGCTTCTACTCGGAGCCAGTGTAGCTTTTTCCATGCTGCGGTAGTTGGCTCTGAGTGCTTCATTTGAAAGATGATGCGTATGGGTGCATTCTGGATTTTCTGTAGTTGTTTAACATCGGCCTTATGAAGTACGTTACAATGATCCACACGGGGGAGGATCACTGCTCTCAAGAGTTTCGTACATTTCTCAATTGAGACCAGCGGTGCTACTTGCCTGAGTATTTTGAGATGGTAATCAGTACTGGTGGTAATGGCCGTTACGTGAGCTTCACAGTCCAAGCTATTAACCATGTATGTGCCTTGGGCCTTTACCTTCTGTACTACACTTATATGGCTGCCGTCTATAGTAAAACTGGCATACTCTTTACCTAGCTTAACTTGGCCTTGCCTGGGGCCAAATACCATAAGGTCGGTCTTGGTTGCTTTTAGGCAGAGCCAATTTGTCGACATCCAGAATTTTATGGTACGACAAACCATGTCCAGCATACATTGGTCTTTCCCATGATCACCAGTAATGTCAAGGACCAACTGGAAATCGTCGGTGTAGCTACAGAAAAATAAATTGATTAATTCTAGGTCACTACAGAGGGGGAGAATAGAGATATTAAACAACAGGGGGGAAAGACATTCCCCCCGAGGCACTCCACACGTTATGGTTTGTGACTCAAGAGGCACTGTCACCCCAATGCACTCGGGACTGACGGCCCTCCAAAAAGGATCTCAACCAAGTGATGTTATCCGTAGAAAGCACCCAACAGTTTGCATCTGATCAAGTAATATTTTATGGTCTAGCAAGTCCAAGGCTGCTGATAAATCTAACAGCATCAGCAGCCCCGACTTGCTATGTTCCAATTTGGAAACCATATATGTCTGAAGGTCCAGTAGTGCACTCTCCGTGCCATGATGACTCCTGAATCCTGATTGTTCACATGCAAAATGCCAGTAGTCTGTATGTGGGACTGTAGCTGAGTAGTGGCTACTTTATCAATGAATTTAAGAAAGAATAAAGTGTTTGTAATGGGTCTTTGGTTAGCTGCATCAGTGGGTTTTAATCCTACTTGTTTTAAGCAAAGGTGTAACTGCTACATTTTCTATTGACTGGGGAATAACACCAGTCTGAAAAGAGAATTTTGCGAATCTGCAAAGGAAGGGTGCAAACAGTTCCTTGTGTTCTAATATGTATTTTGACAGGAGCAGTTCTCCCGGACAGTTGGTAGGGTGCATAGTTTTAAGTATACTTAGCATGTCAGCTATTGTGGCTTCCTTGAATCTTAATCCTGCAGGCAAGTCTGGTGAGGCTACGGTTCCAGTTGTCTGATTAATCAGGAACTTTGATGGATTAACACCTGTTTCTTGTGTCTGAATCGGGATTTGATTAAGTTTCGGGATTAGTAATGGGGATGCCAAGGCTTCCTTCTTAATTTTATCTTGTGCTTTAGATAGGTTGTCCGCAAAGGCCTTCTGTACTCGATCACAATCATCAGCTGTAGGTTTCATGGATGGACTAGATACAGTGGGTTTTTCCCATGATCTCAAGAGACGAAAGAGTTCCTTCGACATTGACTAACATTCCCCCTTAAAGACTCTCTCTCTTACACATACTCTCCTACTCACTGTCATAATGACTCTCACACTGACGTACACTCATTCCCAATTTCACTCATTCCCACACTTAGCCTCTCACACTCACTGGCACGCTCTCTCTCAAGCTTGTTTTCATGCTCACTCATTGGCTCTCACTCATTCATACTCTCTCACACTTGTTATCACTCATATTGACTCACACATTGAATCTGAAACATAATCTCCTAACACACTGTCACACTCACTTTCACACTAGTGCTACTTCGTGTCATGGCATAACATGACATTCTTGGCAAACATGGCATGAAATGTAAGGTTTCAGTTTGACATTCCCAATAAGCTTGGCCTTCAGGTGCTCTCACTGTGTCACAATGCCTATACATTACCGGTTTAGAATCATCGGTTAGCTCCCACTATGATATTCCCAGCAAGATCACAGTTCAGCATCACCAACAGTTTTCCAGATTGACATTACCCGGTAACCCTGACATTTCCTGGAAACTCCCAGATTGGTTCGGCATTCCCTTTAAGGTTAAAGTTTGAGAGTCCAAGTAAGATTCCCAATAAGCTCCTAGAGTACACAGCAATGGTTTCCTGCACTGGAAAATGCCAAGTGTGTCCCAGATATCACAGAGAGCATGCTGCCTTTGGAGAAATCCATCGGGTGCAGCTCAAATGGAAAGGACACAACATATAGTGCTATGTCCCATAAAACACCACGACAAGCATACTGATGAGACTCTGGTCTCATCAGGCTGTGACAAGGCTTTCCAAATCTTCACGAAAGAATGAGAGTCTATAACCGTGAAAAGTGGCAACAGCTTCACTGTTTGTGTGGAATGAATGAGGACCTCCTTGAGTCTGCTGCAGTCAGTTGGATAGATTGTACATACAAATAACTAAGACCTAAGGGATTCTGGAAGTCCTCCGTCATTGGAGCAGGAAGGGGTGGGTTTTAAGTGGATTGGTTCTACGAAAGTCATCTGAGTTCCTCACCCTCACCTCCCAGCTCTGCAGGGAGTTGTGGGTGGGAGGGGGAGCAGAGAGAGAGAGAGAGACAGGGAGCAATAAGAACAAGGGGACTGCTTCTTATTAAACTACTTATTAAGTTATACAAAGTGAAACACCCTTACAAATTAACATACAACACCTTTTAGCAACAGGACAATTCATGGCTTGTATGTCTTTGTGTCACTATTCTATGACAAGACTGGAGGCGAGCATTATGCTTCAACTTCTTTATTTACTACCCTTCAGCAGTTTCAACAAACGATATCAAATAACAACAGAGAAATGTCCATATGACTTTCACTTTTAAAACTACAAATCCCAAAGTCTCTGTAGTCCTTCTATCTCCAGCTCAGCTATGATCACATCCTGTCCCTGAGCTCCTCCTCTTCTTTTACTGCTCTTCATGCAGATAAGTCACATTCTCTTTACCTCCAGATGTTTTGATTTAGGATACCCTTATAGCTTTTATTTGGCACAGATTAAGTGAGTTTAGTGACTGACCGCAAGCGTAGCTTGAGCTAGCTCATTAAACGGAGTAGGAGTGGGGAATGCGCGTCGACCGACGTTCGAATTGACCAAGGATTCTCGGATTGCTGATCGCTACATATAGGGAATAGCAGGAGCTCCGATGGCCGCCTTAGCCCTGTGCCGTATTCCCAGCGCTTCAGGGGTGCATCGGCGGGCCGCGGAGCTCTCTGAATTCGCCTGTGGACACCCCTGGAGGGGTAGAGCGGACTCGCTGAGGCGCGGGCCCCCTCCCTCGCGGAGGCGGAGCCAGGCGCCAAGCGCATACAGCCGGAAGGCTGATGCAGCGCTCTCCCCCCCTCCATCATGGGGGCCGAACTTGTCGAGAGCTTGTCGAGTGCCCGCCCTGCGTCGCATTTTCTTTGCAACGCAGACCGAGGCACCGGCAGCGTTATACGAGAGCGTGCATGATTACAATTTTGGTAGCTGAATCTCACCGAGCGCGGAAAGCGTTCCATGCGCAGATAATCAGCCTCAGGAGAGAGGCTAAAGGAGAAAGTGAGCAGCGTTAGGACAGCAGGCACACACACGAGGCTGAGCCTCCCTGCAGACAGTGTGTGCTATTAAGCCACCACAGGCACAATAACTTAAGAAGTCCGGTGCAGCCACAGATAAAAAAAAAAAAAGAAAAAAAAGAAAAGACAATAATAAAAAAAATATATATATAAAAAGAAATATATATATACATATATATATATATATATATATATATATATATATATATATATATATATAAGGAGAGTATTGAACTTTGGAAAGCATCTACTAGGAAGTGGGCAGCAAAGACACCTTCACACAGGTATTAAGGCACACAGCACCCCTTATCATGTCAGAATTCGAATGGAGTGAGGAGGAGCAGTCCCTAGACTTGGCTGCCAGTTTCAAGGAGGTGCTGGGGAATTCCCTAGTAGATGCAGTGGCTCAAGGGGTGAGACCCTTACAGGAAAGGCTGGAGACACTAGAAGCAATGCTTCATCAGCCTAAAGAAAGCACCAAGAGGACTCGCAGCTTGCCCATTGAACCCTCAGGAGCAGGGTCTAAGGGGAGTATTCAGGCCCGCAAGAGAAAAGCCTCTGCAGACCCCCAAGGCCCTACGAATGGGGCGGAAAATAAGGCCCTGGAGGTCGCTGACGCCTTCCCGAAGCTTAAGGAAGCATATTTGCAGCGGCAGGCCGTGCCGGACCTCATGACCCCCTCTCCTGGGGAAGAAAATGAAGGAGATGATGACCCAGGCTCGGAAGAGGAGCCAGAGGAAGGGGACCTAACCTCTTAAGAGCCGGAGGAACCAGTCGAGGAAGAATGGGCGAAGCCCAGCAGGGGAAAAAAGGCCCACAAAGTAAAGCACCTCGAGGAAGAGCAGGACGATATGTTCGACCCAGATACCATTAGGAATCCGAGGTCTTCCGACTGGCAGCCTTCTCCAAGAGTGGCTCAATATATGTCAGCAGGGCTGAGAAAAGCTTTAGATAAGGAAGTGAGACAGCGTCTCCAAGCAGAATGCCCCCGACCAGACTTGCCGGGGAAGGTGGCTGAAGCCCCCGATTTGGACCCCAAAATGCTCACCTTTGTCTCAAAGACCAATAAGGACCCTCGTAAAGGGATAGATAGATCTTGGAAAAGTTGCCAGGAGAAGGTCCTGGACCTGGCCATCCCTCTCGCTAAGATCATGACTTAGCAGAAAGGGTGAGGGACACAGGCGAAGAGGTGGACCCAGAGGCCCTAGCAGGTTGGGCGCAAAGGGCTGTTTGCCTCCTCGGGAACGCGAACTGCGCCATAGCCTCCGAGAGAAGAAGAGGTCTGCTTCTAAAGATAGACTCGAAGCACAGTAACCTAGAATCCTACGAGGACGGTGAGGCAGCTCAAGGTCTCTTGTTTGGTGAGACATTCGGGAAGGAAATGGGCCGCTTTGTAGGCACATACACTTCGCTGGAGAAAGCACAAGCATCCATACGTAAGATCTTCCCACAGAGAGTTTTTGCCGGGACCGATCATTACAGGGGTCGCTCGACCGGTCGCCAACAAGGAGGTAGAAGACCCCCGAATCACAGAGCCCAGTACTGGAAGAACAGGCAACAAGACATGTTCTTCTCAGCCAGAGGTCGCAATACCAGAGGGCGACAAGGAAGGGGTTTCGGACGTGGACAGGGGTTTACACCAGGTAAGAGTGATAACCTACCCTCCAGTGGGAGGGAGGACAAGTATGTTCTGGGAAAGCTGGTGCTCCAGCGATGCCTGGATTTTGCAAACCGTCAGAGGTCTGCAGCTAGAGTTTATTCAGAACCCAGTGCAGACCAGAATATCCCAGCGCCCGCACCTAGAGAAAGCGGAGCAATCGGCTCTCAATACCGAATTAGAGCATTTAGTGCAGAAAAGAGCCATAGAAAGCTGCACCAAGGCCCCGAGTTTCCTCAGCAACATGTTTCTTGTTCACAGGAAGGAGAAAGTACGCCCAGTAATACATTTGAAAGCATTGAACGGGTGGATAGTCTACCATCATTTCAAGATGGAAGGGATCCATCAGCTCAGAGACTCCCTGAGAGAGGGAGACTGGCTGACCAGGTTAGACCTGAAGGATGCCTACCTTACGGATCCGGTGCAGGAGCGTTTCAGGAGATTTCTGGCTTTTCGCTGGAAGGGACAGTTCTGGCAATTCAGGACAATGCCATTCAGGGTTGCATCAGCAACCTTGGGCATTCACGAAACTGATGAAACCAGTTTCCCCAGGCATCGGAGAGAAAGGGATCTGGCTTTTTATATACTTGGACGATCTGTTGCTTCTGGCAGAAGATTGAGAGGCGCTGGAATATCAGACAAAGTGGGTACTGGCCCTGTTGCAATCACTAGGGTTTCTAGGAAACACTGAGAAGTCAGATACAAAGCCAGCGCATAGGTTGGATTTCCTCGGATTCGTCCTGGATATGAGGAAAGCCATGTCATGATCTCTGCTTCCAAAAGATCAGGACTTGCCCAACTCCCTTGGAAGCAGACCCATAACCCCGATTCCGAGTGCCAGCCAGTCCCAATTGGGACCTTTTGGACCCTGTCCTGGCGCCAGTGGCACCAGGCTCATAAAGATGCCCAGTCCCAGCGCTGGAAGCGCCGGGCTCATAATGCTTATATGATGATAGGTTATTTATAACGCGCTTAATACCCAGAGGTTTCTAAGCGCGGACCCAGGAATCGAACTTGAATTGCTCCGTGTCGTCTTGTTTCCAAGTTGCGCACGCTGCCGCTGAGCTATCCTCCTGGGACTTACTGGGTGGACTTACCTGCAGCAGACCATGCTGCTTACTTACCTGCCAGTTGAGCGCCCCTGATCCTCTTCTGTTTGGGACTACTTTTCCTGTTGGGTGGGGCAGGAGCCACTCCCTAGGTTCAGAACACTGGAACTCTTCTGGAAAGCAGGAACTCTTTTCTTACCTAGGCGAGGCTGTGGAAGGAGACACCTAAGCACTACAGGAGGCTATTTAAACCACACCCGATAGATGAATCTTGCTTTGCGTTATTCTGCATTCTCTGCAGCAGAACGCTCATCGTGTCTTCAGCTTCTGATCCTGGGCCTAAGGGAACAAAGGCTTATCATCCTGGAATCCAGTCTTCAGCAGCACCTGTAAAGACAAAGAAAGAACAGGTTAGCACTACGGTCTTCAGTGGCAGCGCATCTCTTACCTGGTCCATCGGCTATCACCAATGCCTCGCGCTGCATTCCGGCATCTGAAAGACAAAGGCTTACCTACTCTTCGCATGCTCCGGAGGTCTTCGCACTGCATTCTGGAATCTGAAAGACAAAAGCTTACCAGCTCTTTGCACGCTCCGGAGGTCTTCGGCGCTGCATCCCGCATCTGAAAGACAAAAGAAGGTGCGTTTAAAGACATTGGGCAACTTTATTACTCACGTGCCATTACTCCTTCCCACGCCGAATCCAGTGGGTATTCCAGCACCCTTCAGCTTCTCTAAAGCTCCGAACTTGTACCTGCAAGATAAAAGGGACAGTTAGTGCGCATCGTGAAGCAGACTACAAGCGCTTACTTACGTGCTTCCAGGCGCTTCTATTCCTCACGCGGGTTTGATCCTCAATTCTCTTCAGCCCGCCATCCGCCATCGCCGGAACCCTGCAAAACAAGAGATATCATTACAAAAGACTTTTAAGACATTTGAAGTGCCCAGAACTTACCGTTCGTCCAGTTAACGACGGACAGCAGTCCTCTGAGGTCAAGAGGCCTGCACCCTTATCCAGTGAAGAAACTGGTTACAGCACCCTGCCCCGAGGCAGGTGGAGAGCTCAGCGTTCATTTACCTAAGGTGAGGGCGTTAACCTTTGGGGTTCTACAGGAGAAGAGAAAGGGAAGAGGAGAGAGGCACCCAATAACCCCAGTTCATTAATCCCATATTTTCTATCTGCAGACATCTTACTCTTTGAGTCAGACATACAGTGCACAGAGGTCCAGCCCAAAGAGCCAACCGTGTGTTACACATCACCTTTGAAGATACGGCATTCACCCAGTCAAGACCGGCGCCTCTGCGGGAATCAGGTGAGCGTTACAGAACGCAAAGCCGACCGCAAAACTCCCACCCAGGCGCTATGGAAACCTCAGATACCAACCAGCTAGCCCAGTTACTTGGGGAACTAAGAGCAGAAGTGCATGCAGCCCGTCAGGAAACGAATGCTCTAAGAAGGCAACTGATTATTTCCAAGGAGCGAACAGACGATCTCGCTAGACAATTGCTACAGTCACAAGCCGGACAAACTCCGTTACCCGCATCAGGGGCAAATCTTCCTTCAACATCCTCTACGAACCCAGTGCAGATCAACCTACCTGGGAATGTACCTCTGGCTCCGCCCAAACGATTTTCTGGTGACCCAAAGAGGTTTGCAGTATTTATTAATCAGTGCCGGTTGCACTTCTTATGCCGGCCAGCAGCCTTTCCAACTGATCAAGCTAAGGTAGCTTTCGTGCTTTCGTACCTTAGTGGCAATGCGGCAGACTGGTCGATCCCTCTAGTTAATCAAGATGATCCTGTTCTCCATGATTTTCAAGCTTTTCAGCTCAGTATGGAAAAACTGTTTGCAAGACATTCACAGGGGCAGCTTGGACAATGAGCTCCTTTCATTGCGACAGGGTAATCAAGACCTTTTGGCTTATATTGCGTCTTTCAACAGACTGATAGTGGAAACTCGATGGCCTGAGGACAAAAGGATTACGCTGTTTTATAGAGGTTTACGTGGAGAGCTCAAAGATGTGTTAGCCCAAGTAGTGAATCCTCCGCAAGACTGTTCGGACTATATTGACTTAGTCGTTCAAATTGACCACAGACTGCAGAACAGGAAGGCCGATCGTTCCAAGTTTGATGCTCGAGTATTTTCCAAATCACCAACTCCTACCAAAGGAGTAGACTCCGGGGAACCCATGCAAATAGGGGGCCTGAAAGGACCACTAACACAAAAGGAGCGGGAAAAGAGAAAACAGCTGCAATTATGCCTCAATTGCGGAAACTCAGGGCACTTTCTTTGAGACTGTCCGGTGAAACCAGCCAAGAAGGCAGTAGGAGCTGCAGTTACCAGGGTCACAAACTCTGAGCAGGGAAACGATCTCGCCCGACAAGAATAGAGGTCCTCTTGCCGAGCGTTAAAACCAGTTCCGTGACCTCGCATTTCGTGATACCTATGGTCCTCATTAGCCCTGAACATCCGGATCGATTACATGCGATTGAAGCTTACGTCGACAGCGGTGCCATCGGCAATTATGTGGATCATGAAATGGTTTTGAGGATGAATCTGACTCTTTGTCCAAAGGCTGTAAAGGACGTCATTACTACGGTGGATGGTACGGAGATAGCCTCCGGACCAGTAACGCATACCACCCAAGAAGTGACGCTAATAAGTCAAGATGGACACCATGAGAAGATCGTGTTCGATGTGATCAAGGCCCCTCAGTTCCAGATTATTCTAGGAATTCCTTGGTTAGAAAAGCACAATCCTCAGATCGATTGGCGAGCAAGAACGGTTCAGTTTCCAGAATGTGTCTCTACTTGTCACCCTCGACCTGGTGTTGCACTGGCAGCAATTTCCTCGGAGGCTCCCCAGTTACCTCCTGAATACCTAGAATTCCAAGATGTTTTCCGGAAGGATCAGGCTAACTCTCTACCTCCTCATAGGTCTTATGACTGCCAGATAGACCTGATACCTGGATCTACTCCTCCTTGTAGTAGAATTTATGCCCTCACCGAGCCTGAGAATCTTCACCTCCGACAATACCTGGATCAATACCTAGCGAATGGGTTTATTTGTCCTTCCAAGTCCCCTGCTTCCTCAGCTTTGTTCTTCGTTCCAAAAAAAGAAGGTGACCTTAGAACTTGTATAGATTATCGCGCCCTGAACCAGATCACCGTTAAGAATAGATATCCGTTACCTTTGATCCCTGAACTCCTGGACCAAGTCAGAAAAGCATGCATATATACAAAGCTGGATCTTAGAGGAGCCTACCACTTGGTACGAGTAAAAGAGGGCGATGAATGGAAGACGGCCTTCCGCACCAAGTATGGGCTATTTGAATATCAGGTCATGCCCTTCGGACTTTGCAATGCCCCGGCCGCCTTTCAATATTTTATGAACAATGTCCTCAGAGAGCTCATAGATGTGTGTGTTGTTGTTTACATTGACGACATCCTCGTTTATTCTTCATCGGAAACTGAACATCGGAAACACGTGAAAATGGTCCTCGAGAGATTGCGTCAACACAAACTTTTCGCTAAGTTGGAAAAATGTGTTTTCAACGTGACTGAAGTTGAATTCTTGGGATTCATATTATCATCTAGCGGAGTGCGTATGGATTCAAAGAAGGTCGATGCAATTCTCAAATGGCCATCGCCATCCTCCGTAAAAGGTGTTCAAAGCATGTTAGGCTTCGCTAACTTTTACCGCAGGTTTATCCCTGAATTCTCTCGAATAGTCCAACCCATCACTGCCTTGTTAAAGAAAAACAAACGTTTTGAATGGTCTACCGAGGCGGAACAAGCTTTCCAGAATTTGAAGACTAGATTTATCTCTGCACCGATCTTAAAACATCCTCGCCCAGAACTCCCCTGCATCGTTGAAACTGATGCTTCGAGCCTTGCCATGGGGGCAGTTCTATCACAAAAGGACCCAGTAACCAATCAGTTGCATCCCGTGGCATTTTGGTCCTGCAAATTCTCGCCTCCTGAAATCAATTACACTATTACTGATAAGGAACTTCTAGCTATCAAGCCCGCCTTTAAGGCTTGGCGGCATTATCTTCTGGGGGCCCGACACACCGTTACTGTGATTACAGATCACCGAAACCTGCAATATTTGAAAACCGCAAAAGCTCAATCCTCTAGGCAACTCCGTTGGGCACTATTCTTTGCCGAGTTTGACTTCATAATCACCTATCGACCTGGTACAAAAAACGTTAAAGCTGATGCCCTTTCTCGGATGGGAGTGGAAGAACATTTGATCAATCCTAAACCTGTACCTATCAATCCCGAACAAAGAATTCTGGGTGTAATCGCCACACAATCCATAGAGGAAGTTAAGGATAAAGCCAGGCTACTGGTAACTCCAGCAGCCATACAGAATTGGCATCTGCAGGGAAAGGACTTTACGGTGAAGGACAACCTATTATATTTCCAAGAACGGTTATACCTGCCCAGCACAGATTTACAGAAAAAGGTAATCTCTTGTTATCACGATTCTTTAATGGAAGGACATCCCGGTATGGCCAAAACCTCGGAAATGATCAAGTGCTACTTCTGGTGGCCGTCTTGGAGAAAAGATATCAGAGACTTTATAATGTCCTGTGGAGTATGCGCCCAAAACAAGAGTCAAAAGGAAAAACCAGCCGGCCTCTTACGCCCTATTGACATCCCACCTCGCCCTTGGCATACGCTTTCTATGGACTTCATCACCGATCTACCTCCATGCTCCGGATACAATACGATCCTAGTAATCGTGGACCTATTCTCCAAGATGGCGCATTTCATTCCACTCAAAGGCTTACCAACAGCAGCAACTCTGGCCTGAGAATTTCTCGAAAACATCGTCCGACTGCATGGTTTTCCTTCAGTTCTAATTTCGGATCGAGGGAGTCAATTTATTTCTCATTTTTGGCGAAGTTGCTGTCGGTCGGCTCAAATTGATGTGAGACTTTCGAGCAGCCACCACCCTCAAACCGACGGACAAACCGAGAGGACCAATCAAACTCTGGAACAGTATTTGCGCTGCATGCTACAACAAACTGAAAAAACTTGGAAAGATATCCTTTGGATAGCCGAATATGCCTACAATAATTCTGTCCACTCGGGAACTGGGAAGACCCCGTTTTTTCTTTTATACGGTAATCACCCTCGAACCTCGGAGTTGGATCCACTCCAAGATCTTGGAACACCAGCAGTAGACCACCTGCATTCTACAATCACCCAAGCCTTTAAGGAAGCCGTTTCTCACCTTCAAAGGGCTAAAGAACAATACAAGAAAGGAGCAGCCCAACATCGGAAGGAAGCCCCCCAGTATCAAGTAGGAGATCAAGTCTGGTTATCCACCAAATATCTACCTCTAAAAGGACCACGCACATTCAACCCAAGATACCTTGGTCCCTATTCCATCACTACCATAGTAAATCCAGTAGCGGTCAAGTTGGAATTGCCCCCTCACATGAAGATACATCCGGTCTTCCACGTCTCTCTATTAAAACCTGTGCAACCTCAAACCTGACTAACTAAATCTCCAAAACCTATTCTAGTTGACGGAGAACTCGAGTTTGAAGTCAAAAGCATCTTGGATTCCAAGATCTCCAAATCTAAACTATTTTACCTGATTGACTGGAAAGGCTACGGTCCCCAAGAAAGATCCTGGGAACCTGCAGAATATGTCCACGCGCCTCGTCTAATCAAAAGATTTCATCGAACATTTCCTAACAAGCCAAAACCCCCGGAGAAGCCCGGTTTGGGAGGGGCCTTGAGGGGGGGTGCTGTCATGATCTCTGCTTCCAAAAGATCAGGACTTGCCCAACTCCCTTGGAAGCAGACCCATAACCCCGGTTCCGAGTGCCAGCCAGTCCCAATTGGGACCTTTTGGACCCTGTCCTGGCGCCAGTGGCACCAGGCTCATAAAGATGCCCAGTCCCAGCGCTGGAAGCACCGGGCTCATAATGCTTGGGTGGACTTACCTGCAGCAGACCATGCTGCTTTCTTACCTGCCAGTTGAGCCCCTGATCCTCTTCTGTGTGGGACTACTTTTCCTGTTGGGTGGGGCAGGAGCCACTCCCTAGGTTCAGAACACTGGAACTCTTCTGGAAAGCAGGAACTCTTTTCTTACCTAGGCGAGGCTGTGGAAGGAGACACCTAAGCACTACAGGAGGCTATTTAAACCACACCCGATGGATGAATCTTGCTTTGCGTTATTCTGCATTCTCTGCAGCAGAACGCTCATCGTGTCTTCAGCTTCTGATCCTGGGCCTAAGGGAACAAAGGCTTATCATCCTGGAATCCAGTCTTCAGCAGCACCTGTAAAGACAAAGAAAGAACAGGTTAGCACTACGGTCTTCAGTGGCAGTGCATCTCTTACCTGGTCCATCGGCTGTCACCAACGCCTCGCGCTGCATTCCGGCATCTGAAAGACAAAGGCTTACCTACTTTTCGCATGCTCCGGAGGTCTTCGCACTGCATTCCGGCATCTGAAAGACAAAATCTTACCAGCTCTTTGCACGCTCCGGAGGTCTTCGGCGCTGCATCCCGCATCTGAAAGACAAAAGAAGGTGCGTTTAAAGACATTGGGCAACTTTATTACTCACGTGCCATTACTCCTTCCCACGCCGAATCCAGTGGGTATTCCAGCACCCTTCAGCTTCTCTAAAGCTCCGAACTTGTACCTGCAAGATAAAAGGGACAGTTAGTGCGCATCGTGAAGCAGGCTACAAGCGCTTACTTACGTGCTTCCAGGCGCTTCTATTCCTCACGCGGGTTCGATCCTCAATTCTCTTCAGCCCGCCATCCGCCATCGCCGGAACCCTGCAAAACAAGAGATATCATTACAAAAGACTTTTAAGACATTTGAAGTGCCCAGAACTTACCGTTCGTGCAGTTAACGACGGCCAGCAGTCCTCTGAGGTCAAGAGGCCTGCACCCTTATCCAGTGAAGAAACTGGTTACGGCACCCTGCCCCGAGGCAGATGGAGAGCTCGGTGTTCATTTACCTAAGGTGAGGGCGTTAACCTTTGGGGTTCTACAGGAGAAGAGAAAGGGAAGAGGAGAGAGGCACCCAATAACCCCAGTTCATTAATCCCATATTTTCTATCTGCAGACATCTTACTCTTCGAGTCAGACATACAGTGCACAGAGGTCCAGCCCAAAGAGCCAACCGTGTGTTACACATCACCTTTGAAGATACAGCATTCACCCAGTCAAGACCGGCGCCTCTGCGGGAATCAGGTGAGCGTTACAAGCCACACTGGAACTGCCAGCAAGGAAGGTACGAGATATCAAGAGAGAGATCAGAGCATGCTTTCGAAGAAAGTGATTTCTCGGAGAGTTCTAGCGAGAATAGTGAGCCTTCTAGCAGCCTCCATAAAAGCCATTTTTCCAGGTCCTTACACTATCGAGCCTTACAAAGATTGAAGATAAGACACCTGCAACAAGGGTTGAGATATCATCAATCGATACCACTAGATTAGGAATATATCACGGAACTGGAATGGTGGTTGCAGAATATGGACGCCTGGAATGGGCGTGCCATATTCGGGGATCGGCCGGACCTCGTGATAGAGTCGGACGCCAGTCGTCTAGGATGGGGAGCTTGGTGCGGAGAATTGCAGACTGGAGGAAAATGGAGCGCAGAGGAGCTGAGTCTGCACATAAACTGCCTAGAGCTTCTAGCAGGCTCTTTAACGATAAAGATGTTCACAAGAGACAAAGTGAAGTCTTGTGTCCTGCTAAAGATGGACAACATTTCGGCAGTTCGTTATATAAACCACTTAGCAGGGACAAAGTCCAGGATGCTAGCCGAGCTAGCGAAGGACTTCTGGCATTACTTCCTGAGGACAGGGACATCAGTGACAGCGGAGTACTTGCCCGGAGCACTGAATGTAGTAGCAGATTGGAACTCTCGGTACCTCATGGACTCCAGCGGTTGGAGGCTGGATCCAGCAGTGTTTCAGATTTTGGATCAGAAATGGGGTCCATTACACACAGATTTGTTTGTGTCTCACCTCAAATCTCAGATACCTAGCTATTTCAGCTGGGGGTTAGATCCAGACGCAAAACGTACAGATGCATTCCTGCAAGAATGGGCAGGCCGCATGCATTACGCATTCCCTCCGTTTATGATGCTGAGCAGAGTGCTGGTGAAGTGTCGGAGGGAGAGAGCGGAGCTGGTATTAGTAGCACCTTTGTGGAAAGCTCAGGTGTGGTTCCCGACGCTGATAGAACGTTTGATAGATCTGCCGAGAGTCCTCCCGGAAGGAGAGCGACTGCTCACGGACCCAGCTGGGCAGTGTCATCCTCTGAGAGTGAGAGGGACACTCCCGCTCATCGTGTGCATGATATCAGGAGACGATGGGAACTGCCAGGCATTTTGATGCAGGCAGCGGAACTTATTGCCGAATCCTGGGCTCCATCAACTAGGAGGAGCTTCGACGCGTCTTGGGCCAGGTGGACGAATTGGTGTAGAGGGAGAGGTTTTCTTCCCATTTCTGCACCTATAGTAGCCATACTAAACTTTCTAGCACAGCTGCTGCAAGATGGGAAAGCATTTCGCACTATAGGAGTGTACAGATCAGCGATTTCCGCAGGTCACGTACCGATTGAAGAAGTGTCAGCAGGTGAACACCCAGCAGTCTGTAGGCTCATTAGAGGGGCTAAGTTTAAAGCGCCACCAGCCCCCAAATATACAGTTTTGTGGGACGTGACGAGAGTATTGAGATTATTAGAAAGCTGGCCGAGTAATAGATATTTGTCTCTCAAACAGCTATCGGGCAAACTAGCAATGCTTTTATGTCTCATATCCTGTAAGAGAGTATTGGATATTAAAGCATTAGAAGTTAATAGAAGGACTTTTGGGCCAGAAGGAGTGACCTTTGCGGTGGTACAGAGGACTAAATCGAGCACAACCACAGTGCACTATCCCTATTTTCCAAATAATGCCAAATGGTGCGTAGCTAGTTGCATCAAAGAATACGAGGCCAGGACGGCGGAGAATAGAGCGTCAAGTTATAATCAGTTGCTAATAGCGTGCAGGAAGCCTTTTCAGGTGGTGAAGACAGCCACCATAGCGAGATGGGTCAGGGAAGTAATGCTAGCAGCATGTATTGATTTGCAGCAGTATGGGGTGCATTCAGTGAGAGGGGCAGGCATAGCTGTCTTAAGAGTGTAATTGGCCACCATAAAGAGGTGCTGGCGAGAACACTACCACCAAGCTAATAGTTAACGAAAACATAATTGCAGCAGTGTAATTAAATATATGCTGTTAGGTTATGGTCACATTCACCAGCTCACCAGCGCAACAGCTTGTAGGACAGGGGTTCCTTTACAAGATATTATGGCAGCAGCAGACTGGGCGAATGATCTACCTTCAGAGAATTTTATTTTAAACCAACTGAGAGTATAGCGAGTGCAGTGTTGGGACAGCTTTGAACAAGCATAATGCTCGCCTCCAGTCTTGTCATTGAATAAAGATTACCCCTGCCAGATGCGCAGGGAGTATTAATTCTATTAAAGACTAGGAGGCGAGCATTAGTTCCCACCCACGACTGTTTGATAATCATATTGTATGTAAATTGTGTATAGATATGATGACAAACTAGATTCCACCCTGATGTTATATTTATGTTTTCCCTAGGGGAAGAGCAGAAGAACAATTGAGGGAATGGACTAGGAAGGAAGGCGAGAGTTCAGCCATTGTGAAGTTATTGTGTTGGAGTTTAAGAAGTCCTTGATCGGTTGGCGGGACAAGAAAGTTTTGGTTACAAGACATTCAGAGCACGTAAAAGAGAGGAGGAGCTCAGGGACAGGATGTGGTCATAGCTGAGCTGGGGAGAGAAGGACTACAGAGACTTTGGGATTTGTAGTTTTAAAAGTGAAAGTCATATGGACATTTCTCTGTTGTTGTTTGATATAGTTTGTTGAAACTGCTGAAGGGTAGTAAACAAAGAAGTTGAAGCATAATGCTCGCCTTCTAGTCTTTAATAGAATTAATACTCCCAGCGCAGGGGGTAATCTTTACTCTGCATTTAAAACAAATGACCTTTGAAAGACTGAAATCAAGAAATAAAGAAACACTTATTAAAACAGGAACACAACTGTTTACAAAGTGCAGAGATATGAAATGTTATGCCTCGCAAGCAACGCATTTGGAAAGTGAAAGATTACTCATGTATAGACTTCTCATGTCTCGGGAGGCTAGCTCATGGGTAATGTGCTTGCTTTGAAAGCAAAACGACATGGAACAACACAGTTTCCAACCCTGTGTCAGCGCTTAGACATCGCTGAGTATTAAGTGCATTATGAATAACCAATTATAAAGATCCACGCTTTTTTGGCGGACTTATGTTTAAGGCTATGACTATATGCATGCTCCGTGTGCAATCCGTGTGTTTGTGGAGTGCGGTCGAGTGTTGTTGGACCAGACCGGACTGCATTGGACCTTCAACAGACCTATATTGCACCCTTGGATGCTATTGGCAAAAGATTTCTAAAAAGCGGATAACGATAAGCTCCGCCCCTCCACACTTTGACTGCATTGGACTGTCAACGGACCTTTATTGCACCCTTTGGATGGTACGCTGCTTTTGGACTTACATATCTATTTTTATTCTTTGCAATCATGACTATAATTTAATACAATATATCTATGTCTCTGTGTAGATATTGGCAAAAGATTTGTAAAAAGCAGTAACGATAAGCTCCACTCCTCAACTTCCGGTTTTTCATTTTAAAAGCTGAGGGTCACGCGCATTTGTGCGGGCACGTTTCTGGAGTGCGGTCGAGTGTTCTTTCACTGTTGCGCTGGTGAGCTGGTGAATGTGACCATAACCTAACAGCATGTATTTAATTACACTGCTGCAATTATGTTTTCGTTAACTATTAGCCTGGTGGTAGTGTTCTCGCCAGCAGCCCTTTATGGTGGGCAATTACACTCTTAAGACAGCTATGCCTGCCAAAAGATAGGGTGACCAGATTTTCAAAAAAAAAAAAACCCGGGACGGCCATGGAAATAGAAGTAGGACTAAATAAAATACACATACGACTTTAGTCTTACTGCTGTTTCATTGGGCCATTGCGTGGGGCAGGGAGGGGGTGTGCTAAAAGGCACACTCCTCTCATTGGAGGAGAGCACCGGGAGGGGAAGAGGGAGGAAATGGGGTGTGTGAAAAGCATTACACACCCCCATTCGCAGTGGAAAAGTTGCGCCGGGACCCGATTCGGAATTTCGAAATCGGGTCCCGGCAAAAAAAGGGGAAAAAAATGGTCCGTAGGCAAACCCCGGACGGGGTTTATAAACTTAAAAAACTCCCGGGAACCCGGGACGTCGGGTGAATTCCCCGGACTGTCCCGGGAAAACCCGGACGTCTGGTCACGCTACCAAAAGAGAACTTACTAAGCTAATTCAGCTCAGCAAACGTACCCAGATACGAACAGCTAATCCTGCAAGCTCCTCTCGTGTTAAAACTGCATCCTCACGGCTTCGTTCCCAGTTTCTGACTACTAACATCAGATCTTTCTGCAATTCATAGCATATCCAGAAGGCCCCAGCTGTAGCTGCCATGCAGGCTCCTTCGGCTAATGCAGCATTGAGCTGCGTTCAAACGAATGATGCGGGCGATGGCACGCTGATTGATCCCTCAACTCCTCCTGACTCAGTTGTAGCTGCAGGCATTAGAGTGTAACTCTCCCTTTTGAAATTCCATCAACAAACAGCACTGACAGATTCCACTGAGACGATCGCGCTACCGAACATTGTGGTCTGAGCTCAAGTACACAATACCCCCTTCCTCGGTTCTACTTTGTTAAATGATGCTGCACTCAGCACTGTGCTTCCTCTGTCTGACATCATACATCCTGTAATCGCTGCAATAGGCGCCGTGGTCCCTCAGCTCCTTGTCCAATCGCAATATCTCATTTTATGTTTCCCATTCAAATCCCTTGCCCTCGCCCGAATAACTCATCCCAATCACCTATTATGTTTCCAGATACACCCTGATGCTCTTCATTAGATCTTTCTATTTCCTTTGGAAACCAATTTCGTCTGAAGTTTCCCCCACACACCTAATAGAGAAAATGCTCATGACTATGAACACTGCACATGTTTTGCTAACCAAGTTGTTTAAGAAACTTGACACCAAGGTCGACAGCCAAACCGCTTTGTTGATGACTCAGCATGAACAGCACCAGGGTCGTAATTTTCTCATGCCAAAATCAATACAAATCAAGAGTAAACCGTCTCCTTTGAACAATTTGCATGCTTAACACATCATTAATGTTATGTCTGCGACCAGTCCTACTGACACACCTATACACCGACAACTTGACTCTCCAAATCTGAGTTGTGAAGCTGATCTGACCAAGGCTCCTCTGGTTTGCTCCCCACTTTCTAAGCCAACTTTTACTATCTTCTCACGGCCGAATTTGGATGCTAAATCAGAGGATCCTCGCAATAAACTAAAAACATGAAGTCCCTCTCCACTTCCTCACAAATTCCTTTGATCGCTCACAATGCCTAGCAAGCACAAACATTTAGCTACTAATGCCATTACCAAAAAATATGCAGCCCTTGCTCGAGTGAAGAGAGCTCCTGATGCTCAACCCTGAAATCTCAGCGTCTAACGCTGTCTCTTTTGATGAACTCTCTTATGAGCCTCTTGATGCCCTGGTGCATGCAGTGGAACACCAGAACAAGATATTTGATCTCCTGCAAATCTCTTCAACCGTCTCCTCGTTTCAAGAACGAGTTACTAATAACATTGAGTCGTTAGTTCCTCGAGCTTGTGATTTCCTTACACTCGAGCAGAGGCGCCTTGAGCTCGCTAAAAACCCTTGCCCAACATGGCACTTTCTCTTCTCTGGACACACATTCATGGAAACAAGCACCAGTTATAGAACCATTGAAAAGTCCACCCGACAACCTCATCCTGATTCTAATTTTGCAATTTTGCATCTGCCCCCTAACTTGGGGCAGGAGATCAATTCCCTTGTCAGGGTCTGGGCATTGCCCTGAGCAGTCATAATATCAATCAAAAATATTCCATGAGAAGAATGAGGTGATTTCCTCGTTCTCACAATTTCATAGACTGATCCTTCAGTATTGGGGTGGCTTGTTTCCAGTTTATGATCTCAGTAGGACCAGTGTGTTTAACATCGTTAGTGATGTTGAATCGCTAGACGATGTATCTTCTTCTGATATAACACTGGTGGAATTTCTCCACAAAAGTGATCTCATGGCAGTTCGCCTGTGGATTCAATCCGCAGTTGTTAGGAACATCTTATGTCAAACAAGAGCGCATTTGCTCGAACTGGGATATATCCTTTCACAGGATCAACAACTGCTTATTTCTAAGATATCAGAGACGTTGTGGTCTTTGGCTCTGACATTGAATACACCAGGAAACATGCCTTTAAGGATCACTTGCTCTCAAGGTGCCTTTGAGACTCTTCGGCATATCGAACCATTTCATAAACTGTCATGCAGCATGCAACTACGAGGCCCTGGCAAAAACTAGCAACCCATACCCATGCAACAATCTCACTGTAGACTTGCTAGCTGGCATAATAGGGGTCTCCACCACTTCTTAAGCTCTACTTCTCATTAACTTGGTGAGTTTGACATCACAGCACTTCCAGAAACTTGTCTAGCTGATCCCCGGTATGGGATGATCATGTAATCTCCTTGCTCCCTGCTAAGGTTTAGGTCAAGGGTCAACCGATGGCTGGTCTACTAGTCGCTGTTAAAGCCTCAAAAGGCCTGCAATTAGTTCCGTGGGCGACTCCAGACATGCATACTCAGATTGTTAGAATTAAAACACCATGTGAAGTTATTGCCCTTATCAATGTGTATTGGAATCATTCCAACATTGAGTCTGAGCGCTTCTTTTACAGTTTGACATTCATCTTAGATCTCATTATGAATGAGCGCTCCATTGATCATGTTGTTATTCTAGGTGATCTTAACCTGAATTGCCTCCCTGGAGAACCATGCAAAATCAATCCACTTGTACAACGCTGGTTATTCTCAATGGAAGGGCAGCAGTTTTTCTTATGGTTAATGGAGCAATTAATGGCGATTTACCACCTCAGGGTACTTGGAGGAGACACCACCAATCAGCAATCATTGATTTAATATTTACTACCAGGAACTTGTTTGCACTTGTAGAACATTTCCAAATAGTGCCGCAAAAACATAGCGAGCATGAGTTATTATCCCTGACCTGATAGATGTCCTGCCCCTCATCTGCACCGCAATACTATAAATCAACCCTCACTGTCCCTGGGGTGAAAACAGATTTAGATAGACACCTTCATCACTAATTCATCTTCACTCACTCCTGCAAAATCATGACCATCTGTCTACTTTCAAATTGGCCAAGACAGATGGCACGTATGTATCAACCTTGCAATTATTTATAGAATAGCCATCTATGCCAGCTAAACAAGTCTACAGGCACAAACACCTTTATGATCAGGAATTGCGCAACACGAAAACTGATTTGCGTACGAGCCTTAGAAATGTGATAGGGCTGCCCCTTGAACTTAGAACCATCAGAACCAAACAGCTTACGCCTCAGTATAGGAATTGGCTCAAATCACGCAAAGCTCTGATCATTCAGAAAGATGCTGAGCACATGCTGCACACCCTGGCCTCTAACAATACTGCCTCTATTTTGAATCTGTTAAATCAGGCGAGCCATGATTCTCAGACTTCTTTATAGATCAATGCAGTGCAAGAACAAAACTGGATTCAGTACTTACAGATCCTTTATGCTCGAGCACCCAAATCTCAATGCGCTCTAGTCTCGAACTACATGTCCACGGACATTAAGATTCAATTTGAAAGAAGTGACATTCTATTTTATATTACAAAACTAAGCTCTTGCAGAGCTCCTGGACCTGATGGGCTCATCAATGTTATGCTGAAGACCCATCCTGAATTCTGGGCTGATATATTACAGAAAAAGTACCTTAATCTTGATAAATGTCACCAGATTCCACCATCTTGGCAGAAATCTGTTATAGTCCCAATTTTCAAGAAGGGCAATCGTGAGCTCCCTGAGAGCTATCGACCCATAGCTCTCCTGGATGCTCTGGGGAAACTCTTTGCCTGATTTTACGTGATTTCAATTGTTGGATGACTGAACAACATTTACATGACAAATTTCAAACAGGCTTTGTAGCAGGGTTGGGCACAGCCATGATTTTGATGACCATGACTGCCATCAAAACAAATGGGAAACAAATGAATCACCCAATATACATGGCTTTTGTGGACTTAAAGAGCGCCTTTGATAATGTGTCTTGCGAATTGCTAATGGACAAACTGGCCGAAGCTGCTTGCCCTAATCATGTCTACACCCTAGTTTCTCAGCTCCATTCCAACACCTCTGTTCAAATTCGTTTAAGGCTAGATGGAAAATTATGAGCGCCTATTCCTAAACACAGAGGCCTGAAGCAAGGCTGCATTCCAGTCTCAGCGCTTTTTAACTTCTTCATCTCTGATTTGAACCTACATCTAAATAAGGTTGTTTCTGATCCTCCCAAAATTGGCAATTGTGCCATTCCATGGCTACTTTATGCAGATGATTTAGTGCTTAATACCTGAGTGTGGTTTTTAAGCAGAGATCTGGGATTCAAACCTCTGCTCCTCTGCGTGGACCAGAGCGTTGATCCTGTGCTATCCACCATTCAAGAATGTACTGAGACTAATCAGCTCACAATCAACTTGACCAAAACCAAGGTTATGATCTATGCGACTCCTTATCATATTAGACATTGCTCATATAAATGCCTACTGCATAGCTCCAGTCTAGAAGCGGTAACTGAATATCGATATCTTGTTCTTTACACCAAGAATCACCCTTCTGACTTGCCTTACCGTTTGGAGCTAAGGAAGAAGATACAAACATCTGTCGTTCAGGCCTGCATAATCCATCGCAAGTATGGACATTTTACTTTTTCCCCATTGATAACGTATTACAAACAGAAGGTCGTCCCAATTTTGGTTTATGGCGCAGAAATAAGGTTGTGGAAAAAGATGGCTTTCAGGTTACATGTGGAAGGCCTCTTCTGGAAGCAGGTGCTTTGTTTGCCAGCCGGTCAACCCATGTGCCTTATCAGAAATGAACTGGAGTGTCTTTCTCTCGGAACTTCCTATGTGTGGAAGCTGTGTATTCTATTAAGAAAGCATCTGTTGGCGGAATCGCTGTTGTTTGGCCTAGCTTCTGAAGTTAAAACTGCAAAGGATCATTTTGTGCAACCAAGGAAGCAACATCTGATTGAAATCTTGGAAGCTGCCGACATTTTAATACAGCTATTGACGACGAACCCTTTTTCTGCCAAAATCAAACTATGGCGGTACGATTGGATACTCGCCCAACAAAAGTGCATGCTTCCTCAGCACTTTGCTTGCGGCAACTATAGAATCAAAAACCTTTCAGAACCTGAACCCTATCTTGTTAGATTCCCTTATTGAGCCTATAATAATCTATTTTTATGCTTTTGTCTGAACCTTTGGCTCACAAGAGAGGTTTTGTATTGTGGGAAGGCTGTTACCAGAGAACATCAATCATATCGATTCTTCAAAAGTGGAATGAACCTGAAACCTTAAAACATTTGTTAGTAATTTGTCCCACCTTATCTCAGAGACGCAGTGATTTCCTTCGCTCATTGAATATGTCAATTTACCATCCGAGGATTTGTGGTTCAAGATTCTAAATGGTGATCATGTTAGTGTCAGCATCGCAGCTATGAAATGTTAATTTTTATTTTTTATCACCATGCTTGGGTTAGCCTTTGTTTTTTTCTGATTATGCATTGTTACACTGAATTGACTGCTCAATGATAATTTACTGTTCAAAAAACAATCTGGTTATTGATGTATTATTTTGATGCTTAGTAATTTTTTACTTTTCTAATCTCCTATTGGTTAACATTTTTTGAAATAGATAACTTCAAATCTGATGTGTTTCATCAGTAATTCTATCATACACCTTTTGATCCAAACATCATGTGTCTCACTCAAGTGTTTTATTAATTATTTTTTATGATGATAACCTAAATATAATGTTATGTTATTACTTCTTCTTTCTCTTGTTTTGATAATGTAAAACAGCTTTTAATATTGTTATACTTATTTACTGACGGGCAGAAACTGCATTTGTTTTTTGAATCCAATGTTTTAAAAAAAGAAATTCTTTATGTTTGTTTTACGTATATTGAAAGGTTATACTTTCAACCATGTCAATAAAATAAAATAAAAAAATATTTAAAAGATAAACATTTGGTGATGGTGACTATTTATTTGCTGCCATTTTTATGGGCTATCTGCTTGTCAAATGAAGTGTCAGCGCCTGGATTATGTGGAAGCAGACCAACAGTTCCTTGCAGCCTTGCAGTGAATGGATTCTGCTGCCCGATGCTTCTCACCTGAAAGCCTGGAGTGCTGCTATAAAAGCCACATTATTTCCAAACGGTTTCTAATGGAGCTAGTGGCTCACAGACGCCTCTCTATCTCCTGTATTCATATCACGGAAGGTATCAGGTAAATTCCATTATTAAAACCACTGTGTTTCAACCGGGTTCAGTAGAAGTAATTCCAGAAGTTTACTGGCATGACTTATTTGCAGCTGGCATGGAACTAGGCACTCATGTTGAAACCAGTCACTTCTGCCTCAGCTTTTTTTAAATGTTTTATTTGGAGGCACACTGTCCAGCTGGTAATTCCACTTTATTTCCAAATAGTTTCTAATGGAGCTGTTTGCGGTCTAGTTTTTTTGTACATTTCCTAAAGCACATTGAAGAAAGCTTTAGTGTTGATTTTTGTCTATCCCTGTTCACTGTGGTGTCCATTCACTTCCAGGTCTGCATCTCTGGAGTATTCCGTCTTTAGAGCAGGGTTTTCTGGGTAGCCTTTAACAAAGAAACGCCGCCTAAATGGCCGAATGCAGGAACAGGAAGCAGGCGGCCCAGAAGAGGGGAGACACGAGTGCGGTGGATCAGATACGCGTATGTGGGGGGCTGTTTGCAGTGGCAAGAGGGAAGGAAATGAACCTTTCCCAACCCCTTCCCCTGACATAATGAAAACAGTGCCAGCGCGGCAGTGTGGTGTAGTTTAGTTTTCTACAGCACTTCTTAAGGTGGTCACAGTGTTAAGCACACCTAATGTCCACACGTCCGTGGACTGTGTCACAGAGAGCCAAATTGATTTGCCCTGGATCACACAATTTTGGTATTGTGAATCTAGCTTTTGTGTTTCCAAATGATACACCTGTGCAGACAACAATTTGACACAAACATGAATTTTCATTGCAAGTAAACTTACCAAGCCTCCCACCGAAATATGCATTGTGCATGTGGTACAAATGATTGGTATAGCTTTGGTTCACATGGGGGACGGGATGTAACATATCCTCCGGGGACTCATCCCCCAGGATATATCGCTCCATCCCCAAAGCGTTCTAGCAAATCATTTACTTACATTTTCTGTGAAATAGCTGCCCTTCATAAGTGAACCAGGCCATATAGAGGAGATAATAGAATTTTGAAAGGCAAAGCAAGCATGAAGCACTTTTAGAGGAGAAATGAGCACCAGAGAGAATGCATTTCCTCCAGAGGCAATGCCAGTGGTCGAAGTGGGCGGGAGCGGTGCTCCTCTCCTTTTTAAATACATTTTGTTTTACTGTTCCCATACATTTAAATTTAAAAGAAACCGTTCTGGAATGATTTAGTTTCAAAATAAAAGAAGATGAAACTTGCACTTCAGTGCACTGAAAATTCCATTAAAAAGCAGGTGTGTTTGTTTGGGGGTTTGGATTGCGCGTGGGTGGGACGTGGCTATGGGATTTGTGGGGAGCAGGGGCAGGCCAGCAGGGAACATCGTTCCACTACTTCTTTTCGTACACTTCGATCACTGGCCAATGCACTAAACTAAGTGGATTAAAAAATTAGGACTGCATCTATGTTTTTCTACAAAGTTGAACAAAAAAATCCAAGGAAAATAGCACACTGTGAAGGTGACACTTCCATGTTGTTGTATAGACGCTGGGAAGCCCTCCGGCAACATAAGGCAGTTGTGGGCTGAGCCTAGACACGTGTGAATGTGTTTTCATTGCGCATTGCAAGCGCATGTACCGGCCCCAGGCTCTCCCCAGCGACGAGCTGGAGCGCTGGCACTGTTACGACACTGGTGATGAGAAGTGGGACACAGCAGCAGCCTGGAAAAAAAATAACAGGTGCACTACAAAGAAAAAAATAAATATATATATATATATATATTCCTCTTTTCTTCTCGGACTTTCCATGTACACGACCTGCAACCCAGGTGTGGCATTCACATCAGCACCACCTCAGCCAAGCCTAAGGCCAGTGAAGATACAGACAGGACCCAAACAGGAACAGCAGGACAATTCAGAGCACTTGTGTGGGACAACACAAGAAGCAAAGCACACACTGAAGCCGCTCACCAACAAGGTGGGTGAACAGAGTACTACGCCATCAATGACGCGTGGCCACTGACACCACGTGAGTCCAAATGGCTGCCACCCCGGCCACAGCGACCCGTACCCAACTGGCGCCAAATTTTAGCCGCAGCCCCTATGCGCACATGCAATGCCATGGGGGGGGTCGGGTGCCCATGGCCCTGTTTGACCCCTACATGGAACCGTCATCGGTGGGGTCCAGGTGGGCACTATAGATTCAAAGGTTTGAGATGGCCATGGACTGCAAAGCTATTGTCACGCCTATGTGTCAAATCCAGCACTTATTGCTAAGTGATGGAGATGACACACTACACATCTTCAACTCACTCCCACAAGCCCCAGACACTGACGATGTGTACAAATCAGCAAAAGACACCATCACACATAAGTTCATGCTTCAACTCAACCCAGACTATGAAATATCATACCTGACTGTGGCGATTGGCACTGTATTGCGAGTTTGAGAATGTCAACAAAGAAATCAGATGACAAATCAATAATGGGATGTTTTAAGAAAAGATGAGAAGGATTATACTGAGTGAAAAAGGCATTCGTCTATCCGGTATCCTAGAATATGGCTGACAGAGAGACCTCTTGCAAGCCCGGGTGGCACACATGAACACCACACTCCAAAGGCTACAGGTATCACCAGCACCGACAATTGAGGCAGTTATTGACCGACCGCCACCTTGGAGGGAAGACCATGGCCCTGCTCGCACTCCTGGATGGCGACCCAGGACCCTGTGACTGCTGGTGTTGTGGTGGACAACAACATGCCAGGTACGACTACCCGGCACAAGGTACCACAGGCAGCGCATGCGGCTGCCTGGACCATTATGCGAAGGTCTGCCGATCCTCAAGCAACCCCATTGGCCAAAGGGCCCCCACGAGGAAACCGACCCCCAGGGACAGAAAGCTGGCAAAGGCGTGTGAGGTCAAGGTTGAGAATAACTCCACGTCGGCGGAGTAAGAAGGTGAAGGGAACAGGATGATGGCCACCATTGCAGACCACCAGACCAAGAAGAAGAAGGGGAAGGTACACCTGATATCCACACTTGTGCAAGTGAACAAGATAGAGAAAAAGAAGAAGAGACCCTGCTGCAGCATTATGGTAGCGGATTGGGAAGTCACAATGACAATCGACACTGGGGCCTTTGAAAATGTGATGCCCATTGACACTATATGCACAATCGATCTCTGATAGAAACTGAAACACACTCCTAGTAGTTGGGCAGTTCTGCATCACACTCAGCAGGGCAGGAGGATTGACGATCCATTAAAAAATGTACGTTGTGGACACTGGGATTGAGTGCCTACTTAGCTGGGATGCAGCAGAATATCTGGGACTGGTCAAGTTCATGTGCGACATCTCAAACGAAATTAAATCCAAGAGCTCCTGTCATAACATCCCTTGCTATTTGAAGGGATAGGATGCCTTAAAGGCAGAGTTATAAAGCTACGCATTGACCCATAAAATACAGCCACAAGCAGTGCAGGACCGGTGAACACCCTTCCACATGAGGGTCCTAGTAGCCAAAGAGCTATGAAACCTAGAAAAGGCAGGAATCATATAGGAAGTGACAGGACCTACGCCATGGGTCTCCCCAATGGTAGTGACGAAAAAACCAAAGCAGCCCAGACAAATCAGAATATGCATAGACATGCACCTCCCCAATGCAGCTATGATCCGGGAAAGAAATATCACTCCAACCCTCAACGGCATAATTGCTGACCTCACAGGGTCCAAAATGCTCTCCAAAATAGACCCGAAGGTAGGCTATCACCAAATGAAATTACACAGAGATTCACAATACAGAACCACGTTCTCAATGCACCTGGGGCTGAGGAGGTACAAGAGGTTACATTTTGGGATATTGTCTGCTGCAGAGGTATTCCAACCAACTATTTACACTGTCCTGAAAGACCACTCTGGAGTCCTCAATGTCAACGGTGACATCCTAGTACATGCAAAGGACAAGGTCAAGCATGTGGTTAGGTTGGCAGTCGTTCTCGAAAGGTTGGAAAGGGTGGCCTGACTATACACAGAGACAAGTGTGAGTTACTCAAGGAGGAACTCAAAGTTTTTTGGATACATCTTCAATAGTAAGGGCGTGTCAGCAGACCCGTTGAAAGTGGTTGACATTAAGGAAGTAGCGCCACCCACGATACCCACCGAAGTCCTCAGTTTCTTGGGGATGGCCACATACTGAGGGAGGTTCATCAACAGCCTGGCCACCTTATTTGAGACACTAAAGGCCCTGACCAAATCAAGCACAAAATGGCAATGGGACGCACGGTGTCAAGAGGTGTCTAGCAACATCAAAGAAGCACTATCGACCAGCACCACAATGGCCGCGCTACATCACCAATCTGAACGTAGAACTACATGTGAAAGCAAGCCCAGTAGGTTTAGGGGCAGTGTTGGTGCAAATCACTGCTGCGGGTGACACACAGCCCATGGCATATACAACGCTAGTCACACATTGAAAAAGAGGCAATAGCTGTCCGGTGGTGGTGTAGACACTTTCATCTCTAACTGTATGGGCCGAAGTTTGAAACATTCAAAGTCTACAAACTATTGATCCCCATTTTCACGGGCTCTGTGCCACCCCCCCCTCCCCAGAACGTGCGAGAAAATGGTTACTTCAATTGCAGCAATACAAGTTTGACCTTGTGTACAAGCCGGGCGCAGACAACCCTGCAGATTTTCTATCCAGACATCCATGGGCAACCACTCAAATCGAGATGTCAGAATCAGCAGAGATGGAGGAACACATATTCTCAGATGTGAAAGCAGCGAAACCTAAGGCGGTGACCATATCCAAACTGATCAAGGCCACGAACAATGACCCATGTTGCACCCTGATGAAGAAATGCCATTCTCGGAGGAACATGGAACTCGTTCCTTCAGAACAACCACAACGGCACCCTGGTGGCAAGATAGTTTCTATCAGGCACATTTATGGTCCAACATGAACAGTCAATCACAGCTGAATGCCTCATCCTGAGAGAGGTTTGCATCCTGATACCACCTCCGTTGCAAGGGAGAATAGTAGCGCTGGTGCACAAAGGTCACAAGGAATGGTATGGACCAAAGCAAGGATCAGGGACCAAGTATGGTTCCGCCACATTGATACCAAAATTGAGGAAGTCATTACAGCATGTCTCCCATGCCTGTCCACAGATGTCCCACCAATGCCCGAGCCCATACAAAACACTCTGAGAGGCCAATCACGATGGTATTCTGTGGGCGTTGATTTCTGCACGGTACAAGAGTGGACGTACCTTTTAGTTGCCATGGACAAGCACTCTCGCTGAAGTCGGAATGGTGCACTCAACGACAGCAGAGGTCATCATACCGGCCCTGGAAAAGATGTTTGCGACACACGGCCTGCCAAGGCAGTTGAAGAGTGACAATGGACCACCATTTCAAGAAACCGACTTCGCATAATACATGGACGACCTCCAGATAGCACATCACCTCATCATGCCGAGATGGCCCCAAGCAAATGTTGATGCTGAACTTTTCATGAGAACGTTCAATAAGGTCCTCAGGGTGCCAAAGGTTGAAGCAGCTCTAAGAGAATTTGAGTGATTTCAGTTTCTCCGCAACTATCGGCTGACCCCTCACGCATCAACCAATACACCCCAAGCTGACATCACCACCGCAACAATAAATCCAAGTCAATAGACAAGCAAAGGACACACAACAAGAGAGTAAGGTCGAATGAGCAAGCGACGGGCAAGGAAGTCTCACACCAAAGTGGGGGACCAAGTGCTGGTCCTCCGCAACCCATAAAGGAGCAAGCAGGCAAGTGTGTTTCAGGCTGAGCCATGGACCATGACAGTATGGGAGGGAATGATGATAACTGCAAGCCGAAACGGGAAAGTAATCATCAGAAACGCATCGTGGTTCATGAAGGTTCACAGGACACTGTGGAGAGAAGGGAGAGACCCAATGGAGGACAGAGAAACAACCGAAGGGGAAACACCAGAGGGAGAACAGGGTCAAGAACGAGAGTGGTACCCGGACAGTAGCCCAGTCAACATGGGATACCCTGACCAGGGGGAGAGGGGGTGCTAAACCCCCAGATCAGCCCAAGATGGAGTTCCAGAACAACAACAAGCAGAGTCACAGCCGACCAGCCCTCATCCAGGCTCGGCGAAGCGGCAGAACAGCTGATAGCACCCTATAGCTTTCCTGAAGCCTCCAGACAAGCTAAGTGACTATGTGCACTAATGAGGACTTTCTTTTTAAATATTTATTCATTGTGCATTTGTAAGGCATTTATACATCAAGTAAATTGTGTTTCAAAGTGCCCACAGGGCAACAGGGAGGGAACATGGGAGGGAAAATCAACTATGACAATGAAAGATAGAGGCAGACCTACTAGGCCTTGTGAGCATTCAGAAGGTGCAAGTGCAAAAAGAGAGAATGGATGAGGTGTGGGGGGTAAGTGCTAGGTGTATCAAGTATATAGTTAGATGTGTTTGTTTGATTAATGGTGAAGAAGAGGAATGTTGCATAGAGGTCACCACGCTTGCGTGGTGACGTACAATAAACGCTGGGACTGACTCCGGCAACGGAAAGCAGTCGCAGGCTGAGCACAGACATGTGTGGATGTGTTTTCATTGCTCAGTGCAAGCTTGCGAAGCGGCCCGGCTCCAGGCTCTCCCCAGCAACGAGCTGGAGCACCGGCACCGTTACAACACACATAAACATGGGCTCTCCAGCATGGGCATAAGCTGGGAGGTGGTGTTGTGTGGGACCGGCCGGGCAGCACCTTGTAGTTGCTTGACCCCGCTTAGCATGCAGGTGCCAGGGCGGGCGGCCTGGTCCCCACTACAATGGGAACCCAGACAGCCGGGTGCCTGCCACGGAAGGGAGGTGGCAGGGGCAGGTGATGACAGGCACTTCCATGCATGCAACATCCATCAGACGTTCCAGCTTATCCTCAACATCCTGGTGAACGGCAGCGGTACGCTCACACGTCAGTACTCCGTGGAGTTAGTGTTAGATCTGCTAGGGAGCCCTCACATCGCGGAGTACCCCACACGCTACGAGCAGTTCCAGTCATGTCTGGGCCAAGCGTTTGGGCTGCTAGACAGCAGGGAGCCAGAGTCCACAGCCAAAGTGCTGTAGCTGCTACTGGCCTTCAGCGAAGTGCCCCTGCTATGCCGCCTGCTGTGACAAGCCCTAATGGAGCAGCCTGGGGTGTCACGGGCACGGATAGGCGCCTGCGGCAAGGCTCCGAAGGTGGCACTTCTGCACAGGGCAGGGCAGCCCCTTGATACAAACTGTCCGGTGTCTGCGCTGGAGCTGCTGCAGGCTGTATTGGAGGATGCCGTGGAGAGCGGGAGCGAGCTTCAGCAGAGCGCTTTGTACAGTTTCTGCTGCCATTCATAGTGGAGCACCTTGAGCCACCCGAGGATGGAGAGGGCTTGCAGCGGGGACGGCAATGTGAGCGGGTGCTGGGAGCCATCGTGGTACTGTTGTTTCTTTGCGGTGATGAGGCGCTGCGAGCCCCTGGTGGCCAAGAAGCTAGCTGCCAAGCGGTGCTCGCTGCTGGTGGAGCGCCTCTTTGGCTGCAGTGACTTGGACTCCAAGGTGTCAGAGGCGGAACTGTGCAAGGCTGCCGCTGCTGTCATCCTGAAGACCTTGGACTTGTTGAGTCGCTTTAAGCAGGCAGCGGCCGGTATGGAGGCCAGTTACTATAAGATTCTCCAGGATCCACATCTAGCCGCGCCTCTCTCTTTCACCTTAACCTCTGACCACCGGGAACAGGTGCAGGTTGGCCTCGGGATACTCTTTGAGGCGGCGCTACTGCCTGACATCCCCGCTCTAGTATTGGGGGGAAAGCATCGCTGTTAACAACGCATAGAGGCAGCAAGAAGCTGCGCACACACCCAATCTGCCTACACAGTGTCCCCGCCGCACAGCCCACAGTCGAAGACCCCCAAATGCCCACCATCCAGGCACTCATCCACAAGCTGCATGATGTCATGGAACTTAAAGATCAGGGCGACGGGCTCAGAATCTCCGATCTCATCGATGTTTATGAACAGAAACTATCATCCCTGGCCTGCAAGGGGAATAGGCTGCAGGATCTTGGCCACAGCCTCAGAGGGAACCGTCAGTAAGACTAAAATAACAATATGACCAGAGATGTTTTAGCCCACAATGCATGTCTGAGCACAGAGTACCATGCTCACAAATTTCAGGTTTATACATCCTACTCCCCCGGGGCCAGTTGCGAGACGCACTGTGAGTGGTTATGGTATCTAGCTCATGCAAACTCAACCCACATCTCTGAAACCGGGAGGGGAAATGCTGCAAGGTTCATGTATATAAAACCAAAACACAGAGGCAGGTTGCACACTTGAAGTAAGTATTGACATAAGCAGAAGCCCAGTTATACACCAGTAAGGAGGAAAAACATAAAATACTAAGAAGGCTAACACCTTACAAAGCCTTCAAAAAGGGTCAAATAATAATAATATACAAATTCAAAGGTCAGGGATGGAGATAAACACGTTAAAGAGAACGAGAATTCAATTATTAAAACACAGGCTCCAAGAAACCACCCCCGAGGAGAAACAATGCAATAACAATGCATAGGGGGTTTCAAACACAAGTGGATCATGAGCTAAGTGAATGCCGAAAGGCTAAAACGCCTTCGAAAAATGGTCAAATAACAATACTATACAAATTCAAAGGTCAAAAATGGAGATAAACACGTTCAAGGGAACGAGAATTCAATTATTAAAACACAGGCTCAAAGAAACCACCCCCGAGGAGAAACAATGCAATAACAATGCATAGGGGGTTTAAAAAATAAATGGATCATGAGCTAAGTGAACGCCGAAAGGATGCCTTAAAATTAAAATAAGGGCACTCGGCAAAAGGGGGGGGCAGGATCCACCTAACCCCCCACTCCTTTACCCTGAGAGCATGGAAGGGCACAAGCCTCAATCCCAGATCAGATTGGATACAAGTGGAAGCTCAATAATCCACCGCTGAGGATGAAAAGTAATAGCGCCTCACCAGGGGCCACAGCACAAGTGGGCCAGAGCGAGCCAAACAGGATGCCTAAACGCAGTGGAACAGGCTCACATGCCGCACCACAAAGGGTTCAAGGGCAGGACAATGCCCCAGAAACTGATGAAATGTGAAAAGCAAACCAATGCTCCAGAAACCGCCTCTGAGGATAAAAATATTACTAATCCCCCTCAGGGGGCCACATCACAAGTGGGGCACCAGAGCGATAAGAAGGTATGCACATGCCTTAAAGCGCAGAAAAGCACACAACAGTCCATGAAAGGCATATACTACTCCACCATACATGGAAAAGACAAGAAAAATGCAGAAGAAGGTCACCTGCAAAATCAAAGAAGAGACACGACACATAGCTCACACGCTGGGTCCACCAAATACACCAGACACAGCTCTCACGCTGGGTCCACCAAATACACCAGACACAGCTTTCACGCTGGGTCCACCAAATACACCAGACACAGCTCTCACGCTGGGTCCACCAAATACACCAGACACAGCTCACACGCTGGGTCCACCAAATACACCAGACACAGCTTTCACGCTGGGTCCACCAAATACACCAGACAGCTCACACGCTGGGTCCACCAAATACACCAGACACAGCTCACACGCTGGGTCCACTGAACGTCACAAGCTTTTGTATGAAGGGCGGCAGGGATCAGCCTTGAGTTGGCCCTATGTGGAAGTAGGGCCCCTGCTCACCTGATCCCTTGTTCCCCAAAATATTTGTGTTATGTTATCATTATGTTTTGTTGTTTGGTTTTCTTTCCACTATTACTCATGATGCAATAAAGCTTGTGGCCAAAGTTTTTCCACCCTACCTCTTGTTTGGCCTCATCATTATGGCACTGTCATTACTCTCATTACTGTCACCTGTCACACCACCCTGCATGGCTCCCCCACACTAAAACACTTCCAGGCTTATAGCAATTGAGGTAAAGGCTGCTGCCTTTGGAAAGGAGGCCACTCAGACAAACTCTTGGTCCCGGCTCCTATGGCTGCAGACAGCTGTGGGCACGTGCAACTTCACCCTATTGAATTGTGCCCTCAGTCTGATGTTCTCAGGTGAGAATGAATCAGCATAATTAATGGCCGCCGGGTGTTGAAAACAAACCACAAATGAATGGGAGGCAGTGGAGACAAAGTACTTCCCACGGCCCCATTCATACCAGTGGGCTCGGGCAATTTGCTCCCTTCCAGCCCCTTTTGACAGCCCACACACATCACACATGCACACACACACACACCAATATGGAGAAAACTCCTGGTGCCAGCGGGGGCGGATGATAGGGCGCTGGCTCGAGTCTGCAGGGTGCACTGGGCAGCAGGGAGGGTGTCGTGCACTGGGCACCAGTGAGGGTGTCGTGGGGCTAGTCCCCCACTTTTCCCTCCGCGGCTCCTCCACAGACACACACGCACGCACACACCAATATGGAGGAAACTCCTTGTGCCAGCGGGGGCGGATAATAGGGTGCTGGCGCGAGTCTGCGGGGTGCACTGGGCACCAGGGAGGGTGTCGTGCACTGGGCACCAGGGAGGGTGTCGTGGGGCTACTTTTCCCTCCGTGGCTCCTCCACAGACACACACGCACGCACGCACACTTCTATTTTACTCAGTGCCCAATCTACCAAAACTGGGAGTGCTGAGAAACTAACTAAGTAGCGGCAGTCAGCGTTACATAAAAGTGCACATTTACATTTAAAAAATAAATAAATACAGGTCTGAAAAGAAGATTGCAGAAAAGTCAAAGAGATGCAGACACGTCTTTCGCAAACCTCCCCCCACCCCCCCGGTTTCCAAGCAAACCACCTCTGCAAGGACTATAACACAAGCCAGCGTTTCTTAAAGAGCAAAGTGTTTACATTGTGCACAACCCAGCGAACTCATAAACCCGCGAGATGGGACGAGGCTGTCCATTAATACCATTAGCCCCGGCTGCTTCCCAAACCAAAGCCCTTCGGGGGCTTTAACCGTTGCCTCGAAAGTGCGGTTTAATTACAGTCTGGAAGTCGAGCGCGCGAGCTGCATGCCGGGAAGTCAGAGGTCAGGGCATTAGCGCAGCTCGCGGAACTGTTGCAGACGGTCGGGCTCCCGCCAGCCCGCGAGGTTTTGTGGAATCACAGCCAGGGAGCGCCTGGGATGGTGTATTTTAGTTTGTGGATGTGACAGTGAGTTGGGAAGTGGCAGGTTGTCAGAGCAACCTAATCTGTTTGTGCCGCAAAATCCACAGTGAGATGAGTAAACCCCAGCGTGTGCATGTGCGTGGGCACGAGAATCCGGAGAGAAAAAACAGATAGACAGAACAGGCCAGCATGCATGGGCAGAGTAAGCACGAGGAGAGGAGAGCAGTGGGGGCACAGAAAGGGGAAAAGTAGGCAATGCAATAGCACCATATATGGTCGGACAGATGAGCTGCGGGGTGACTGGCCGGTCAGCAGCGTGGACAAATATTCAGGGAATGGATAGATGGCCTGGAAGATTCCCAAAAGCCCTGTTGGGTGATTGGCCTGATGGTTGCGAGGGCAGACAAATAAATGGCCTGGATGATGGACATATGGTGTGGGAGATGGACAGAAGTTCTGGAAGGTGGATGAGTGATAGATGAAGGGTCTGGGGGATGGGTAGCTGGTCAGTAGCATGGACAAAGGGTCATGAAGATGGATAGATATTCCGGAGAATAGATAGATGGCCAGGAGGATGGATGGACAGTTCATTCTGAGGATCGATTGGCTGTCAGGAGGTGTCAAGAGAGCAGATTTATTTGTAATTTGCTACTTGATATCGAAATGGCCTAGTGCCTGAAATGGGGGGGGGGGGGAGTGGACACAAGCTTTAGTAGGTGTTAGGTGAGGGGAACTGTGATTGGATCCTTAGGCAGGCCCAAAGTGGAATGATCGAGGTGAAATGAGAGTCTCACAGCAAGGAGCCTCGATAGTGGAGGGACCTATGGCAAAACACATTTGTATCTGAGCTGGTGGTTTTGGGAGGCCAACCATAGGCGTTGGGGCACCTGGTAGTGCTGAAGCAATTTGGTTAGCTAATCAAGCGCTGATCAAAGGAGGCCCATCAGCCCTGCTGTGACTTGGTATGTTCATATTAGGGCTGCAATTAGGTGGGCTGCATGACTTTGTGTCATTTGAAGCATGATTAGCCTTTTTGCCGGCAACCCGTGACAGATCCGACTGCTGTCATCAAGGCATGACATGACCAATGCGAGGACTGGGGCAATCCTGTGAAAGGTACGTAAATGGGGGAATACACCCCTAACCATCTTCACATGGAAGTAGGCTGACATAATAGCTACATTCCCTTGGGCTTGCTGTATCATATGTAACTGCTAAAGTGCAACATTGATTTAGCTGTAGGAGGTGGTCCCCGTGCCGATGGTGAAATGAAGAGGAGAGAGCCACTGTGTACATCAGTTGGGCCTACTAATAGAATCTCTGCCTTAGAAGTATTCAGGCACAGGTGGTTGATGGCCATCCATTCCGTCCAGTGCATGAGGCAGCATGCAAAAGACTGCTGATCACAGATTGCTTTCATATAATTTGTGATGTTGCTCAGCAGCCATGTAACATTTAATATGAGTGCCAATATATCGCTGAGCTGTGCTCTAGCACCTTGAAACATTTCTTGTGCTAGATGGAATACCATTAAAGATCTCAGACCAAATAACCCGACAGACTCAGAAATATGGCACAATACTACTTTATTTCCAGTTCAATAAAGCAGGGAGAACTGGCGAACAACGGACTGATGCTTGCACACTTACACACAAACCTGATTATACAGAGGTTATATACGCCAATATGCGTCATCTTTGACGTCATCCTACGTGGAAAACTGCAAAACATATTGAAGGGAAGGATTGGTTAATGAAACATATGTACCTATGTTATAAATAAGGGTTAGTACTTCACTGGCAGCCCCTTATCTGTAGGGCACACCTCGAACTACCTCTAAATATATATAATACTGATTACAGCAGAGAAAATGGCAGCGGATTGGTCTATGAAACATTATATAGCACGTTGCCCCACAGACCCCCTGATTGGTTGGCATGCTCACCCAACCGTGGAACTTCGGCTCGTTAGTTGCACGTAAGCAAAACAAAACCCAGGTGCTCGAGTCACGGCAGAAAACTCCCCACTTTCCCAATGAATCCACCATCTCTTATGAATCCAACCATAAGCCACGGTTTCCTGTCTGTAGTTGACCTTGTAGTCTGCTCTCTGTTCTGGGACATTCGAGGGAGTGAAAGCACATCACTATCTTCATCCTAAGATTAATTAATAGCCCTTGTTTTTGACTTCTGAATCATGTGTGAGGAGACTGCAAATGTGTCAATTTCTACCTCTTACTTACTGTTATTTGATTTATTTGTACTGGCTGTTCTTACTCCTCTTGGCCTCTAGAGACTTGCTCACTCCACCCACTATAGACCTTAATCACTATTAATTGTCCAATACTTGGCTCTTGCAAATGTTTTCTTCTTCTTCAATCTAAGAGAAATATGTCTTATGTACAAGGTTTATCCATCTTCCTCCCTTTGTGCCTTGCAATTATTCCTTAAAACAGCATCCTTGAACCCAGGCCAACATAGACTCCTCTTTATTCTGCACACAAAGCTATTTTTCCAATGTATCCTAACTCTGCATCACTGGTCTGTCTCTGAGGTTGCTAATTGAGTCTTAATATGAGTCAACGTCCATCTTCCTATCATGGCCGTCCTAGCCATGTCATATTTTCCCCTATAGCAATCTTCATATTTACACTTATTGGTCAGCAAGTGACTTTATCTTCTTTGTATATATGATTACTTTATCATTTTGTACATGTTTCACTGCAGTTACGTTGTCACTCTTAAGTATTTTCATACCATTTCTGTATGTCCTTGTAAATCTTCTTCATGACATCACTCTGCCCTCGTTAGATTTCAGTCAGCGCTCCATGATGCCCAATGGTAGGTGCTGACATCCTTACACTGTTTCAGTACGGGGCTAATTTGGTGTGGCTGCATGAGTGCATACCGCCTCTCATTCACTCGATGTGGTATAGGGACAACATATGGGATCCCACGTAGAGCTCTTCGGCTGCTGTTCCAATATGATGGCAGTGAGGGGGTGGGAGCTAGGGAAAATGTATCCACCGGCTTCTCTACAGAGCCTCCACATGCGATCATGTTTGTGTGGTTTTAAAGGATGTTGGGTTCATCTGGCAACTTCAGCTGTAGAGGAAATACGAGATCCATTTAAGGGCAGGACCTTTGAAGGCCACACAATGCTGTAGTTGGTCCAATTAAGTGTTGTAGAGGTTATGGCGGAATTGCACCAAACAATCAAAAATAAAAGACTGAATAGATGGTTTGCCCGCATTCGGTATAGCTTGAAAAGACTAAACCCGAAAATACCGAATTAGATGAGAGGGGGTTGCAGGGGTGACCCCTGCATACAGGGAAAAAAAAGTGGGGGACAAATACAAAAAAACAAAAAGCTTGAATTGCAAAATGCGGCAAAGTGAGCTTTTCGTAATCGGATAAGATCACATACATCTGTTATGGCAGGGACAACTACAGATAGATTGATTCTGGCAATCATGGGCTTACAGTTATTTGACAATGTGGAAGGGGCCCTGAATGGCTTTAGGATCTCAGGACTACTATGCTTTGTAATTGGGTCAAACTAAGACAGTGTTGTCCTGACCGAGTTAGGTGAATCAGGGAATATAGCAGGTGTTTGCGGTGCAGTGGTAGAACCGATTTGCTCTACCTTAATTTTAAAGAATTGAACTAAGCCATCACAGACTTGGTGAGTTGGTTACAAGGCAGTAACGCACTATTCAGGGAACAGCAACTCAAGGAAGATCTGAAAGCGTTCTTTGGACAAGTTGTTGGCATTGCCAATGCAAATTGCAAATATTGTAGAAGGCTCTTTTTGTTCTGCATTTAAAAAGCCCATGATGTGGATGAGGGAGGCGGTGCGAACAGTGCATCGTTTTATATTCATCAGATTCTCTTCAGGGATTTTATATGTTGTTTCATAATACAAATATGTATTTAAACAAATTATTCATCATCTCGTTATTGGTCTTGTATTTAAGAAGCATAACATTTGGCGCAACATCAAGGGCTTCTTTCAAACCACTTTCAAGGTTGGAAGTATTGAAGTAAGGGAGCAAAGCCGAGGCAAGTGAATAGCAGCAAGTTTCGAAGTCAGAGAACAAAGTGTGGGTAACTCAATATTGGAAAAGTCTCCTCTGATTAAGACCTCTTTCTTGATATTCTTGAGATTACGATGCCAGGAAAGGGTGGGTGGGCTCTGTAGAGAAGGTTGATGGTGATGGGGATAATGTGCATTGGCATGGCAAAGTGAATGAGTGTGTGGTCACATCAAAAACGCAGTTTGCAGTCTGTGATAATAAGGTTAGTTTATGGGGAGAGTATTGGACTTAAAGTAAGAGCATCCTTATTTGGTGTCACCTGGACAGAATGTGCATAGGTAATGCTGTCTAAGTGTGAAATGCCCAGGTGCAAGAACATCAGCGGAGTCATGAAATCACCCATGAGGCAGGCTTTTCGGATTCACTATGATAGGTCAATGAACTGATCTGACAGGAGCTGTCAGTTGTTTAGGGATGCGAAGAGGTGCAGCTATAAAAAAAAGATGCAGGTCTAATTACACATTTGACTAATGGGATATCATGTTATGTATTTGTGTTCGTGAACAGCAGTGTAAGCGCAGTACCTCTTCCCGATTCTGTGTTTTTGTAGATCATTTATAATGGGGGAGTGGAGCTGGTTGGAGAATGTGTCATAAAGTGTTGTCGAGCCAGTTTTCAGTAATGAGTGGGAAGTTGGGAGATTAATGTACAGTGATGTAACGGATTATGGAGGCCTTGTTGATAAAAGATCTAGGGTTTAGCATTGCTCCATTCGGGGAGTTGAGAGGTCACGTTGCATCAAGTGGGACAATTTTGTTGTGGTTGTTATTGCAGTCAATGAGATTGAATTATCTTCAATATTATCTAATGAGGATGGCATTGTGAGTGCATGTCCAATGGGTGATGTATTGAACGCTATGGAATGGAGAGACCCAGGATTAGTAGGACTCGAGGGCCAGGCATCCACATTGATCTGATAATTCTCAAGTAAGAATGTAGTGTGGTGGTGTTTCTGTGAGATGGACTCGAAAATGGAGGGATGGTCAGGGGGGTGGGCAGAAGCTCACGAGGATGGATAGATGGTCTAGAGGCTATACAGATATCCAAGAAGGTGGCTTGACCCCGAAGGTGTAACAGTGGTGTGGCAGTTGGCAGATAATATGGCGGTTGGATAAATAGTCAAGGGGATGGATAGAATTCTTTGAGGAAGACTGATGGCCTGGAGTATGGACTGATGGTAAGGAATATGGTCCGATGCATAAAAGGGTTGATAGATGAACTGGAGGATGGGACGAGGATCTGAAGGTTAGACATGGTCAAGAAGATGGCTCTATATATGGTCTTGAGGATGGCAGAACGCTGGGAGAATTGATTGATGGTCTGTAGGAAGGATAGATGCTCCCAATGAGGAATGCATGGTGTTGAGGATAGTCTGCTTGGGGGAGAATGGATGTCCTGGAGTACGCATAGATGTTATGAGGGTGGACAGATGGTTTGGAGTATGAGTAGATGATCTGAGGTTGACAGATGGTCTGGAGGATGGAAGGATGGTCTGGGGGAGAACAGATGGCTTGCAGGATGGTTAGATGATTTTAGGATAGACAGATGGCCAATAGGATGAATGGGCAGATAGACCTGAGGATGGATTAATGGTATGCAGAATGGACAGGTGATTAATTGATAGTCTGGAGGACGGATAGATGGCAGAAGGCTGGATAGACATTCTGGGGTTCTATGGATGCTCTGGGGGATGAAGATATGCTGTGGAAAATAGACAGATGGCCAAGAGGATGTCCTAATGCATGGTCTTCAGGATGGATAGATTGTTATAAGGATAGGTAGATGGCCAGGAGGAGGAATGAAAAGATAGTCCTGAGGATTGATACAGGTCAGAAGGATGGACACATAGTTAGAGATGTTAATTGATAGTTCAAAGGGTGGATTGATGACCTGGGGATGGATAAACATTCTGGAAGGTGTATGGATGCTCTGGAGGATAGATACATGGTGTGGACGATAGATACATGCCCAAGGGGTTGCCCTTCATACGGATACATTGGAATGCGGTTGGACAGATGTTCGGGAGGATGGAAAAATAGATAGCCCAGAGGGTGGACAGATGACGAGAGAGTGAAAAGATCATGCTGATAATTAATTGACAATCCAGCAGATGCTTAGATGATCCGAAGAAAGTATAAATACACCCAGGGTGTGATAGCTGGGCTGACGTGTGCAAAGAGGATGGATAGTCCATACAAGGGATACAAACATGTTTGCAAAGGAAGCTAGTAGGACCTTCATATGTTTTCTTTGAAATACAAGGTTACAGTTAAAGCCATGTTTGTTATGCACCAATTAGATTGGTGACAAATACAATTTACTGAGGATACAGGACAACACGCTACTGCTAATTCTCCAGAACAATGTTATTCATTACCCATTATGACATCATGCGATGTAGGTTTATAAAGTCCTATTGTTGGAGGATGGTGCTTTTTAATTGCTGGAATGCATTTGTCAGATATCTAACCAATGCTGCACCATATCATCAATATTCCCTGTTCCCACCTATTTGGCTTCATTTATTCACAGCAGATTCAAAAAGTGAAAACCAGAAAGAATTCAATTTCTTCCAGTGATATAATTATTAAAATGTACACCCGGCTCATGCATCCTGACCAATCAAGTTTTCTCTGAACAGAGGAATTAACCAATGGCATATCTCTGTTGTTCTGGGCTTCCTGAGTGATCCCATGTTGTCCCTGTTGTCCTCTTCCCTCATATCCTCCCAGGCTATGGCCATGCAGTATTTTTTGTTTTGTGGCTGCCGGCAGCCACACTTCTCCTAATTGTTTATCTATATTGTTTGTGTCTCTTTTCTTTTTTCAGATCCCTGCCCTTCCACCTACATGTGTTGCTCCTCGCACTCCCCCACATAAATGTGCCAATCACCAGCATGTTCCTCCTTGTTTTCTTCTTCCGGCAGTCATGGGCATGGAAAGGGGATGCTCTTATGCTACTTTCCTTCTGCTCTCTTTACTTGGTGGCCATGTTTTAATGAATTTCTTCCTTTTTTTTTGGTATTGTACTGCTTATCTTTTTGCACTCCACTAGTTTTGTGTATGTAGTGGGGATGTCTCCCCATGGCTAGAAATCTTTGCAGCTGGGTTCCCCAAAGGTAAGTTGGGTGCTATTAGCGTTATAGCTCTCAGGTGTGAGCAATACTGTCTCTTAAAGTCCTTAGTCCTCGTTAACCACGCACATCGCTCGGCCTATTAATTCGGGTTTCCAGGCTTTAACAGCTGGATTGCCCCACATCTGAGCGTTATAAATCTATATTAAGATGTTTAAGTATGCTTCTGCTTTGGTAGAAAACCCCATTCTAAAAGAAGTTTCTGCCCAAGGCCTATAATCAGGGAACAGCAACTTTTGGCTCTCCAGAGGTTTTGGACTATATCTCCCATCATCCTCAGCCAGCATAGTTAATGGTTTGGGGTCATGGGAGCTGTATTGCAGAACATCTGGGAAGACACTGGTTGCATACCCCTGGCCTAGATAGTGCAGGCGCTCGATATTCTAGGTATATTTGTTCTTACAACCTGATGCACCACCCTTCATTATTGGGAAGCATGCAATTCGGGCTAGTGTGCAGAGCTGAAATACACTGATGCCATTATCTATGCACTGGGCCAACAAAGATTATTTCGCTAGGAATGATAAACTTAGTAAACAATTGACTGATGTAAAGTTAGAAATGAGCTGGTCAATAAAGAGAAGGGGGAATTCAATGAGAGTTTTCTGAAATATAATCAGAGATTTGAATCAATTGGCACCGCACTAACCGATTACGAGGGTAAGTGACAAACACAAACAAAAGTAACCTGACAAATGAAACGACTTTAATGAATGGTCGCGTAAATTAAACCTCTGCGACAAGTCGATGGCCCTGGCCCCGCGCCTTCCTTGCAGAGACCAGACGGAGGGAGTTGGCACCACGTTGGCTGTGACTGCTATACGCCCTGCCAGAGGCCCCCATGGGAAAGAGATTGAAAAAGAAAAGTCCCCGTCAAGGTGAGGAAACGCTCACCCTCTCTCTTTGTTAAACAGAGATTGAAAGATTCTAGCTGCGATATCGGCCACACGGAGCAGAAAGTCTCATTGTTGAAATAATAGGTTGTGTTTCATTTTGGGAGATGAAAACCCGCATGCAATCTTTCTAGCAGAATCTGAGAACTGGGGTTATTCCAGGGCAGGGGAGTTGCTAGGTCTGGATAGACCCCGGGCTAGGCTGATGTCGGAACTGTCGGGACTGGGGGCTAGCTAGCATTTTGGTTGTAGCTCCTGAGATTCTATCCGGGGCTACAACCAAAAGATCAGGGGCTATAGCCCCCTTAGCCACCCCCTAGCAACGCCTCTGTTCCAGGGACTTAGTGACTAGTGGAGGCTTTTGCGATAACACGGATGTACACACATTGACGGCAGATAAGGTCCGCCAGGCCATCGTGCATATGCGTCCCTAGGGAGCTACCAAATTTCAGGCTCTGACTCTGTTCTTACTGGGCCTCATCACGAGTTGGATGGTAACGCCATTACCACTGCATTTAAGGGTCCACCCAAACAGGAGTAGGCCGTTTTTACCCCCAGCTCAGAGCTGGGCGTAAACCCGCTGGAAAAATTACGATTTTCGGTACAATTAACGTGAATAATACCGCCAGCGGTAATTATGCCAAAAATTCCATATTGGCCGGAGGGATGGACAATTATGTGTACCACTCAACCTGTGATCTGGCGGTCATACCGCCGGATGGGTGGGCAGTAACGCAAATACAGCTGGGCCGTATCCCAGTCGGGATACCGCCCAACTTGTGATGAGGCCCACTGTGTTTACTCCCCACTGTTTGTTGAAGGACTTCCTGAGTTCTGCTACTGCTTTGGCCCCCGTTCTTCGTGAAGGAGGCATTTCAGTCCGTGCAACTACCATTCTGCGAATATGATGTCCTTATGCTGCCCTTGCATCTCACCGTCCGCAGCTGAACAAGCCATATCAACAGCAGTGGTCGAAGTGTACAAAAAAAAGTAGTCGATGTTCCTCTGTCCTGCACCCTTTATGCTCTGCCCCTTTTTCTGCTCCATTCCATCCCACATACAGTCATTCCCAGCCCCCCACCAACCTGGGTCCTTCCCGTCCTTCCCTCCACCCCAAAAAGCTGTGATTTACAAAAGTACTCCCAAGACTAAAGAAAACGTGGTGAGAGAATAAAGATTATGACCACCATTAGTGTGCCATTGCCCTGCCTGTCTTCTTCTTGCCGATAGATTTTATCCATCAGCTGTGATTTTTGGATGCCGAGACTTGAGCCTCATTACTCCATCTTCTCGGGTTGAGTATGTAATCCTGGGTTAAGATTCTTCATGGTCTGTGTGGACTTGTCACAGTTCGGCTGGTTTCATAGGGTCTTCGCCGTGTCATGACCCCCTCAGCATGCAGCTTTATGTAGCCTTCCCCTCCCTTCCCCCACCATTCACACCTCTTAAGGGGCATGTACATGACAATAGTCACTGATATGCCCGCCCCTCCCATTACCTGCAAACACCACTGTGCTTAAACAAGCCCCTTGTGCCTACAGCAATTCCCAAATTGCTGAGTGACTGCCTGGGAATAGGCTTCATTCACACGTAGTCCATTTAAATAAACACAATTTAGCCAGCACGTGTGAGACAGCACAATGTCCTTTAACACAGGATTGTTAAACCAGAGCATAGGTTCAAATCCCCAGCAGGGGAACTGTTATTTTCTTTTTGTTGCCTTTCCTACTGTCCTGGAACAGCACTCCAGGTCACATAAAGTAAGGGAACTATGACCGATTTCCCCAAGAAGTAAGGGAACGCCGTACCATTTAGTTCCCTCCCACTTTGACCTCTGATCACCAGTGAGTGTAATTCTAGACAGGGGGTCTGCAACCTGCAGCTCTGCAGACCCCATGATCGCTCACCATGTTCTGCTGTGGCTTGCTCTGGTGGTAGCTGTAGCACACAAAATCTGGAGAGCCAAAGATTGCAGACCCCTCTTCTAGAACCTCACCTCCCCTCTACTCTCTTTAGGACCCCTTCAGGATTCAAAAGACCCTTGCGTATCCTCACCCCGTGTTCCAGATGTATTCATCCCTTTCTAGAGAGAATGCTGGCCCCCACAGTTGTACTGGAAACTCCAGGCGAGGCTTCACTGTTGATTTGAGATAGAGATGAGTGAACCGGCTTGAAAATGCTTTTAGCATATTTAAACAAAAGGGGCTCGTAAAAATGCACAGATCACCTTATGTCTGGACATTTCAGGGTGTTGTACAGCTCTGCAAATGTTGTACTAGGCAGCCCCCTTTCATACAATCATAAGTGTCAAGCGTTGGTAGTACATTCTGTCCCTCTTTGATAGGTAGAAATGCAAGTGGGAGAGCAATGGTCGAGGCAGGCAGACCCTGTCATGCCTGTACATCCCCTTGAACCTTTGCCAAATAGATTTCAATCCTGTGGGAATCCCTCCTCTAGCTTTTTTTATTTTTATTAAATAATAACATGTTCAAGGTAATTGGATCTCAGAGAGGGCCGCTGCTACTCAGCAGCTCCTGCTCCCTAGTGGCACAGAGCACGCTCAGGTGTCACAGGTGCCCTGTTTGACAGCTGCTGTGACAGAAACGTTCCTGCACTGCAGAAACTGCATTTAAGTCTGCACCTATGTTAAAAAAACACAATAATTATGATAAACTATTACCTGTTGGCAGGGTAGTCTTGAAATAAAAGCCAGACCTAGATTTCGCTATGGTAGCTGGTAGTTCGTATAATGTTCAAAGCAACATTTGATTTGTATAATAGTAGTGTCAACCATGTGAGC